>NW_004444058.1:1838404-1923296 GCF_000243295.1 Trichechus manatus latirostris | reverse complement strand
CATCTTGTTGAGGGTCTTCCTCTTTTTCACTGACCCTCTACCAAGCATAATGTCCTTCTCGAGGAATTGATCTCTCCTGATAACATGTCCAAAGTATGTGAGACATAGTCTCGCCATCCTTGCTTCTAAGGAGCATTCTGGCTGTACTTCTTTCAAAACAGATTTGTTTGTTCTTTTGGCAGCCCATGGTATATTTAGTATTCTTTGCCAACACCACAATTCAAAGGCATCAGTTCTTCTTCAGTCTTCCTGATGCATTCATTGTCCAGTTTTCACACACAGATGAGGTGATTAAAAATAACACGGCTTGGGTCAGGCACACCTTAGTCCTCAAAGTGACTTCTTTGCTTTTTCACACTTTTAAGAAGTCTTTTGCAGCAGATTTGCCCAATGCAATGTGTAGCTTGATTTCTTGACTGCTGCTTCCATGTGTGTTGATTGTGGATCCAAGTAAAATTAAATCCTTGGCAACTGCATTCCACGTTTTGATTATTAATGGATGTTTGCAGCTGATTCTTTTCATTTTGAGTTGTGCCACATCAGCAAATGAAGGTCCTGAAAGCTTGACTCCATCCACGTCATTAAGGTGGACTCTAGTTTGAGGCCCCCATGTGTCTGTCAGTTAGTCGTACTGTGATGCTGGAAGCTATTCCACCAATATTCAGATACCAGCAGGGTCACTCATGGTGGAAACGTTTCAGCTGAGCTTCCAGACTAAGACAGACTAGGAAGAAGGACCTGGCAGTCTACTTCTGAAAAGAATTAGCCAGTGAAAAACTTATGAATAGCAGCGGAACATTGTCTGATACAGTGCTGGAAGATGAGCCCCTCAGGTTGGAAGGTACTCAAAAGACGACTGGGAAAGAGCTGCCTCCTCAAAGTAGAGTCGACCTTAATAACATGGATGGGGTCAAGCTTTCGGGACCTTCATTTGCTGATGTGGCATGACTCAAAATGAGAAGAAACAGCTGCAAACATCCATTAATAACTGGAACATGGAATGTATGAAGTATGAATCTAGGAAAATTGGAAATAGTAAAAAATGAAATGGAATGCATAAACATCGAGATCCTAGGCATTAGTGAGCTGAAACAGGCTGGTATTGGCCATTTTGAATCGGACAATCACAGAGTCTACTATGCAGGGAATGATAACTTGAAGAGGAATGGTGTTGCATTCATCGTCCAAAAGAACATTTCAAGATCTATCCTGAAGTACAGCACTATTAGTGACAGGATAATATCCACATGCTGACAAGGAAGGCCAGTTAATATGACTATTATTCAAATTTATGCACAAATCACTAAGGCCAAAGATGAAGAAACTGAAGATTTTTACCAGCTTCTGCAGTCAGTCTGAAATTGATTGAACATGCAATCATGATGCATTGATAATTATTGGTGATTGGAATGCGAAAGTTGGAAACAAAGAAGAAGGATCGGTAGTTGGAAAACATGGCCTTGGCGATAGAAACGATGTTGGAGATCACGTGATAAAATTTTGCAGGACCAACGACTTCTTCATTGCAAATACCTTTTTTCACTAACATAAATGGCAACTATACACATGGACCTCGCCATATGAAATACACAGGAATCAAATCGACTGCATCTGTGGAAAGAGATGATGGAAAAGCTCAATATCATCGGTCAGAACAAGATCAGGGGCCAACTGCGGAACAGACCATCAATTGCTCATACGCAAGTTCAATTCGAAACTGAAGAAAATGAGAACAAGTCCACAAGAGCCAAGGTATGACCTTGAGTATATCCCACCTGAATTTAGAGACCGTCTCAAGAACAGATTTGATGCCTTGAACACTAATGACTGAAGACCAGATGAGTTGTGGAATGGCATCAAGGACATCATACATGAAGAAAGCAAGAGATCATTAAAAAGACAGGAGAGAAAGAAAAGACCAAAATGGATGTCAGAAGAGACTCTGAAACTTGCTCTTGAAGGTCGAGTGGCTAAAGCAAAAGGAAAAAATGATTAAGTAAATGAAATGAACACAAGATTTCAAAGGGAGGCTCGAGAAGACAAAGTAAAGTATTATAACGACATGTGCAAAGACCTGGAGATAGAAAAAGGGAAGAAAACGCTTGGCATTCTCAAGCTGAAAGAACTGAAGAAAAACTTCAAGCCTCGAGTTGCAATAGCGAAGGATTCTATGGGGAAAATATTAAATGACACAGGAAGCATCGAAAGAAGACGGAAGGAAAACACAGAGTCATTATACCAAAAAGAATTGGTCAACGTTCAGCCATTTCAAGAGGTAGCATATGATCAGGAACCGATGGTACTGAAGGAAGAAGTCCAAGCTGCACTGAAGGCATTGACGACAAGGCTCCAAGAACTGACGGAATATCAATTGAGATGTTTCAACAAACGGATGCAGTGCTGGAAGTGCTCACTTGTCTATGCCAAGAAATTTGGAAGACAGCTACCTGGCCAACCAAGTGGAAGAGATATTTATGCCTATTCCGAGGAACAGTGATCCAACCAAATGAGGAAATTGTTGAACAATATCATTAATATCACACGCAAGTAAAATTTTTCTGAAGATCATTCAAAAGTGACTGCAGCAGTATGTCAACAGGGAACTGCCAGAAATTCAGGCTGGATTCAGAAGAGGATGCAGAACGAGGGATATCATTGCTGATGTCAGATGGATCCTGGCTGAAAGCAGAGAATGCCAGAAAGATGTTTATCTGAGTTTTATAGACTATGCAAAGGCATTCGACGACTGTGTGGATTATAACAAGTTATGGATAACATTGTGAAGAATGGGAATTCCAGAACACTTCATTGTGCTCATGAGGAACCTGTACAGAGATCAAGAGGCAGTTGTTTGGACAGAACAAGGGGATACTTCATGGTTTAAAGTCAGGAAAGGTGTGCGTCAGGGTTGTATCCTTTCACCACACCTATTCAATCTGTATGCTGAGCAAATAATCTGAGAAGCTGGACTATATGAAGAAGAATGGAGCATCAGGATTGCAGGAAGACTTATTAACAACCTGTGTTGTGCAGACGACAGAGCCTTGCTTGCTGAAAGTGAAGAGGACTTGAAGCACATACTGATGAAGATCAAAGACGATAGCCTTCAGTATGGATTACACCTCAACATAAAGAGAGCAAAAATCCTCACAACTCAACCGATAAGCAACATCATGATAAACAGAGAAAATACTGAAGTTGTCAATGATTTCATTTTACTTGGATCCACAATCAACACCCATGGAAGCAGCAGTTAAGAAATTAAAAGATGCATTGCACTGGGCAAATCTGCTGCAAAAGACCTCTTTAAAGTGTTGAAAAGCAAAGAAGTCACCTCGAAGACTAAGGTGCACCTGACCCAAGCCACGGTATTTTCAATCGCATTGTATGTATGCAAAAGCTGGACAAAGAATAAGGAAGACTGATGCCTTTGAATTTTGGTGTGGGCAAAGAATACTGAATATACATACCATGGACCGCCAAAATAACGAACAGGTCTGTCTTGGAAGAAGTACAAGCAGAATGCTCTTTAGAAGCAAGGATGGTGAGACTATGTCTTACATACTTTGGACATGTTGTCAGGAGGATGAGTCCCTGGAGAAGGACATCATGCTTGGTAAACTACAGGGTCAGCGAAAAAGAGGCAGACCCTCAACAAGATGGATTGACACAGTGACTGCAACAGTGGGCTCAACCATAACAATTGTGAGGATGGCACAGGACTAGGCAATGTTTCTTTCTGTTGTACATAGGCTCGCTATGAGTCGGAACAGACTCAATGGCACCTAACAACAATTACTTTGAGGAGGCAGCTCTTCCCCAGTCTTCTTTTGACTGCCTTCCAACCTGAAGGGCTCATCTTCTGGCACTATACCAGACAATGTTCTGTTGCTGTTCAAAAGGTTTTCACTGGCTAATTCTTATCAGAAGTAGACTGCCAGGTCCTTCTTCCCAGTCTGTCAGCTGAAGCCTGTTTGCCATTGGTGGCCTTGCTAGTATTTGAATGCTGGGGGAATAACTTTCAGCATCACAGTAACACGTAAGCTCCCACAGGACAAACTGACAGACGCATGGGGGCATTGGCTGCTGTCTCATGCATATGCAAACAAAGCGACCCTACTCAGTCCAGGAAGCTTCTTTGGACTGGGAACCCGTGGCAAGACTGGGAGTCGGGGGGCGGGGCCGGGACCCGGAGAGATGGGCTGAAGGCGGGTCCTGTGTTGGGTGGGGCGGGAGCGGTGAGGTGGGGCCGGGCCAGGGGCCAGCCCGGGGCAAGATCGGGACCGGGAGGGTGAGCCGGGGTCGAGGATTGGGGGTGGGGGGGAGGAACCCGGGTCGGGGCGAGCCAAGGGCAGGGTTGGTCCCGAGGTGGTGGCGAGTACTCAGGCAGGGCCCGGGGCTTAGAACCTAGGCCTGGGGGCGGAATCAGCGAGGAGGCGAGGTCTGGGCGGGCTCTGCGGCGGGTCGGGAGGCGGAGCCAGGAGAGGTGACGGAGAGGCGGCGCGGCCAGGGAGAGGAGACGGGGCTGGTGGGGAGAGCCGAGGGCCGGGGCGGAGCTGGGAGATTAACGGGGAACCAGCAGGGGGACGCGCGGGACCAGGCGGTTTTCTGGAAGACCTGGAACGCGCAGACGCGAGCCGACTGGAGAGGTGGCGCAGCTGGGGGCAGGGCAGGAGGCGGCCGCCATGAGCGCCCTGGACCTGGCCCGGGTGGGCGCGTGTGTGCTGAAGAACGCCGTGACGGGAGAGGTGAGGAGGGCGGAGGGGGCTCTCCCGGCCCTGGCGTCCCAGACTGTGGGGTGGCAGGGTCGGGAGGGATCGTGGTGGCGTCGGAGGCCCTGGCGGTGCAGGCTGGGAGGCCCAGGCGCGCGGAGCACGGGCTGTGGTGAGCGGGCGGGCGGTGGCCTCTTGGGCGTCCCTGTCTCACTGGCCGCCGCCGCAGGCCGTGGAGCTGCGGAGCCTGTGGCAGGAGCAGGCGTGCGTGGTGGCCGGGCTGCGGCGCTTCGGCTGCATGGTGTGCCGCTGGATCGCCCGGGACCTCAGCAGCCTCAAGGGGCTCCTAGACCAGCACGGCGTGCGCCTGGTGGGAGTGGGGCCGGAGGTCCTGGGCCTGCAGGAATTCCTGGACGGCGGCTACTTCGCGGGAGGTGGGTCCTCCCTCCCCCCTCCACTCCCTGCAGCCTCCCCTCAGCTGCCCTGAGAGTCTTCTCCCAGGGAGAGAGTCCTGGACACTGGTTCCTGGGCCTCGGTCTCCATCTGTAACCGCCCCCAGGACCTTGCTGCACTGTCGCGGGGTGGGGTGGGGGTGGGTGGGATGTGGCTCCTAGACCTTTCCCCACACTCGGCCTTCGGCTGCCCCTCTGCTCAGCCCTGCCCTTTCTCAGCACCAGGAGGCAGTGGCCTTGACCTGCTCATATGTGAGCTGCCCTCATCTCACCCCCACCCCACATCTCCCAACCCCGATTGTGAAGGTGTTTCCCACTGAGGATGGATGGGCAGTGGCAGGGCCTATGGTGACACTGGCCCAGAACCAGGACCCGAGTCTTTACCTTGGATAACTGGGTCACCTGCGAGGCTTCTAGAGACCATCTGGTCCCCTTCCCTGGAGAGAGAGTTGGAGCTGGAACCCCTTCCCCCAACCTGGGCTCTTTGTAGATGAGGCCCCAGGCCCTGAACACCCTCAAATGCCTCCAACCTTGAGTGAGAGTAGCAGGGACACCCAGCGTGACTGCCCCGGCCTCCTCCCATTCCCCTCCTCCTCAAGGAGCCCCCTGCCCGGTGGCAGAGTCGGGGTGAGTCCTGCCCCTCCTTTTCCACCTGTCACCTCTGGGCCCCAGCCCCTCCTCTGAACAAGGGAACCCTCATCCCTGCTCTGCCCTCCGAGCCCTTCTCAGTGGCCTAGGTGAGCATCAAGGGTGGACAGAGGGCAGGTGGAGGATGGTGAGCCTGGGTGGTGGGTGGGGCCAGGGCAGGCCTGGGGCCCACACCTGTGGCTTCTGCTTTGCAGAGCTCTACCTGGATGAGAGCAAGCAGTTCTACAAGGAGCTGGGCTTCAAGCGGTGAGTGTGTGTGCGTGTGTGTGTGCCTGTGGGGTGAAGGGGCAGAGTCTTCCCTGAGCTGGTGGAGAGGCCTCATTCCTTTTCTCCCTGTCCCCCTCTGCTTGGGTGTCCACTCAGGCCTCTGTGAGCAAGCCGGGTCTGGTGGCACTGTCTGCTGTGGCTAGTCCTTCTAGAAGCCAGGTTCTCTCTTGAGGGTGGGGTGTCTGTTTTTGTAGGGGCTGTGGGGTAGCCTTCCCACCTAGGACCTACACCTTCCAGGCTGTGGTGCCCAGGGGTCTTGGAGTCTGCATGCCCAGGCATGGGCCATCCCACTTCCATGCCTGCGGGGACCAGTGGCAGCCCCTGGGCCAGGCTGCTTTCCCTCATAGGCAGTGGCAGCTGAGCCAGATCCCAGTGCACTTGGTCCAGAACCCAGCCCCCTCTGCAGGCTGGTTCTCAGGGCTCGGGTGTCTGCTCTGGGCCCAACGGGAAGCTCTTCTGAGGGCTGATCTGGTTGCTGCCGTGGGGCCCAAGCCTCTCTGAGTCCCTGGGGAGGAGGGTGGGAGGGGTGAGCTTGATGGTGGGACCCATCTTGCATCTTGTGGGGTGGAGCCAGCACTGGGGTTTGGTCTTCCCGGAAGAGCCTGGATGAGCGAGCTGCTGTCTTTGTAGGTACAACAGTTTGAGCATCCTCCCCGCTGCTCTGGGGAAGCCAGTGCGGGATGTGGCTGCCAAGGTCAGTGACAGCCAAGGTTGTGAGGGGCTTGGGGTGGCATAGCCCCCAGGGGCCTCCTCCTGGGGCTGACATGAACCCTGCTCCCTCCCTCTCAGGCCAAGGCTGTTGGCATCCAGGGGAACCTGTCTGGGGACCTGCTGCAGAGTGGAGGGCTGCTGGTGGTCAGCAAAGGTGAGTGGGAGAAGGAGAGGGGACAGGGCCTGGGGCACTGCAATGTGCAGAGCCAGCCACTCAGCTGAACTTGGAGACTGGACCCTGACCTTCTCTTCTCTGATTTCTTGGTCTTATCTTGGCTCCATTTCTTTGTGTGGCCCTCGTTTTGTGTGTTGGCTTAGATTGGTGGGGGCGGTGGCCAGAACTCAGGGGTCTCAGTAACAGGGCGGGGGCGCTGTGGGCTGGGCCACTGGGGCAGGAAGTTGCACCCATGGCTGAGGTTGGTACCTGAGGGCTGTCGCCAAGCAGGCTGGACCACGCTCCCTGTTCTCCCTTTGCACACCTGGCCAGATGAGGCCCTCCAGAAACCTTGACTGCCTCCCTACTGCCCCCAGGTGGTGAGAAGGTGCTGCTGCACTTTGTCCAGAAGTCCCCAGGGGACTATGTTCCCCAAGAGACCGTCCTGGGGGCCTTGGGCATCTCTGCGGAGGGCTGCCATGCTAGTGAGCCTCCCCAGGTGAGCTGGGTCTTGGGAGTGGCACTGGCTGGAAATCCCCCAACCCTGTCCCCTTGAGCTGGGCCCAGGGGCCAGGTGCTAGGCTGGGGCCTCGCAGGCACTTTGTCTCATTCTGGGTTCCCAGTAGCCCCTGGCATAGATGTTGTCACTGTTACCTTCCCCTGCAGAAGGGAAGCAGGTGAGAGGAGTGAGGGGATGAAGAATTGGGGGAGGGGGGTGGGCAGGCATGGAGGGCCGCTCCTCAGAGGGCGGTGGGCTGCAGAGGGAGGCCTGTCCTCTTCAATTGGGAGTGCTGAGGTGTGTCCGAGGTGGCCCCAGTGGGCATTAGTGTGTTCCTGTGCCCCGAGTGGAGGGGAGTGACTCCTGCTTCCAGCAGGCTGTGTCTTCCACTTGGCCCCAGGGGGCGGGGGTCAGCTGTTCTTGGCCCCGAGAATGTGGCCAGCCTGACAGGCCCATGTTGCCCCCACAGTGTGTTGAGGACGTGTGTGGGAGGTGAAGGCCCTGGGCCTCCGAGGACTTAGGAATGCTGGGAGTTGGATATGAAGAATCATTCTGGAATCACTGAGCTGGAACGCTGGACTTTGCCTAGTCCACAGTAACAAGAGCCATTAAAGCTGCGGTCTCTGGGTCGAGTGCTTCTTCACTGACTCCAAACCTTGCATCCTGGCACCCCTTGTGTCCCTGTGTCCTTCTGTCCTCTCAGTTCCCACCTCCCTGCCCAGCAGTTTCCTCTAGGTCAGCTGGGGTCATCAGGGTCCTGAGGTGTCACCTCCCTGATGTGGAAGTTGCTGACCCTTGGAGGGATGCACCCCTGCACTCTCTCTGGAGACTTAAGGCGTTTGGGACCTGGGGCCCATGGGGACTGTGATCTCACGGCTCTGTCATTTCCTCCCCAGGTGACCATGCCCCAGCCCTGCCTTGTGACCTCAGGATGCTGGGGGGAGGCCCAGGGCTCTGAGGATTGGGGAAACAAGGGTGAGATTGGGCCCATTTGATAAGGAGGCTCAGGAGTCAGGAAACTCCCTGGACTCCGGACTGTAGCCAGCCTTGAGGGGTCAGAGGGTCAGTGCTCCTGCCTGGTGGGAGCCCCGTGGGGGCCAGTGCTCATGGTTTTCAGGGAGGAAATGGTTTTGACTCCACCTCTTGGGCTCCGTGGACAATCAGAGACTTTGAGGAAAGGGCTGGTCAGCCAGAAGGATCTTCCCTGATGTGAGAATCATGGGAAGCACTTGCAGAGTGTGTGTGTGGGGGGCAGGCAGGGGAGAGGGCCTGGTCCTACTGGGTGTCCCCAGCCTCCTAGATACCTCCCCTTGGGGCTCTAACAGCCATCTCAGACCTACCAGGCTCCCAGCAGACCCCCTTCCGGTGCCATTCAGGCCTCCCCCCACCTCAGGACACATCCTGGCCTCTCATCAGCTCTTGAAGGAGGAGCTCCGGTGACCATTCATCCTCTCCTCAACACACTTGTCTGAGCCAGGATGACTGCAGCCACTTCCTCACTGGCTCCCTGCATCCACCCCAACTGCTCTGGCCATTTCCCCTCCCTATGGTCATTTACAAACCACTGCAGACCACCTGACCCTGTCCTTCTGTGGTTTAAGCCCCTGTGGGGGCACAGTTACACAAAACCAGAAATCCAGACTCCGACTGCTGCCCAGGGACCTGAGGACCCCCTGCCCCCTCCCAACCTCACCTCCTTCCTATGTCACTCCCCTCCCAAAATCTGGACACATGGTCCATAAGCATGGGCATCTGGGGGACCCTGTTCATTGCAATGTCCCCTGGCCCTGGCCAGGAACCCCTCCCTCACCAGTGGGCTCCCCGTTGCTCTGCCCATGCGCCGGCTGTGGTCAGTGGCAGAACCAGGAGAAGTGCGTCTTGGGATTGAGCTGGGCTCTTGCCCTGGCAGGCACCGTCAGCCTGAGCGTCCACCCAGCTTTCCCAGTACCTCCTAGAAAAAAATAGGCCGGGCCAGCTTCTTTGAAGCGTTTACTCTGCTCACGTTCGAAGCTCTGGAAACGACGCGCCTTGGCGAGTAGGCGAAGGAGATTCACAGTCTGCGCTGAGCGCTGAGCGGCGTGGCCCGCGGTGGGCGCGGGGCGGGGGCGCCGGCCGGGCATCGGATACCAGTCGCCGCACACCCGGCGTATGCAGGTGTTGGGGCGGCGCTGCGCTCGGTCCGCGTGCAGGCCGCGCACAGAAGGCCGGCTGCCCAGCCCCGGCGTTCGGGTCCCCTCTGGGTCCCCGCCGGCTCCCGTCTCCTCCGCGGACCTCCCGGCGGCAGGTGGGCGTGGGCCGCGCACGGCGGCTCGGCCTTGGCTACCAGATGCGGCATCGCTCCTTCGGGTGCATCGGGGTGCCTCGCGCGCAGTGGAACGCGTCCGCGAATGCGGCCAGATTCTGCAGCGAGCCCAGCACCCTGCGGGCATACGGGCGGCCTGAGACGGGCGCCGGGCTGGGTGCCACGGGGGGATCGTGGGGCCGGGGCTGGGCTGGGGCGTAGGCGCTTGCCTGTATTTCAGAGGACTGTGGACGTCTGTCTTGATGGACTGCACGGCGAACTCCGGCCGATAGGACCCGCACCACACCTGTGGGGGCACGAGAGGCGTGGCTGCGGGGCAGAGGGCGTGGCCCGGGAGTGGTAGGGACGGGCCTTAGGGGGTGCTGGGAGAGCGGCAGAGCTGTCCCTGATTTCTCTCTAAGCACAAATGAGTTCCTGCCAGTCGGCTGGGGTGGGGAGAGCGAAGCGGCGGGTTCCTCCCTCCTTCCACATCAACATCTGACTCCTCCCCAGCTCCAAACCCCACCCCTGTCCTCCAGAAAGCATTCCGGGTTGACCCACTGGTCTGGCCCTGCCCTGCCAGCCTGCCTGCAGCACCCAGTGGTGCCCCACAATGGGTGCACCCAAAGCTGTGGGAATGGGAGCAGTTGCCAGCCAGTGTAGGGGCTGCTGGTGGAATTGAGCACCTCCAGGACAGGAGGGCAGGTGGGGTGCCTACCTGGGCATAGTTGATGAAGAAAAGCTGGTGGTGGGTCATTTCCAGGCCCGGCAGCTGAGGGTCCCTGCCACCTTCCATCAGCCACTTCAGGTAAGCCTGCAGGCACCGGGCGGGCGCTGGGCATGGCTCTCAGAGGGCCCGGGCTGCCCTGCCCCCAGCCAGACCCACTGACCCCTCTACTGCCCTCCCAGGTGTGTCCTGCCTCTGCTGCTCAGTGCCCGTCTGGGACTCTGGGGACTGGCAGTCACCACCTTAAAGTACTCGTGACCATCGGAGGGCTGCACTGGTTGGCCCATGTAGGCCCCCTTGGCGGCAGCCCACCACGATGGCTCCCCCAGACTGAGCTCCCAGGCCCTGGGAGGTGGCCTGTCACTGAGGTGTAGATGCAGGGGTGTTGCTGAGGGGACTGTCACAGTCTATCTTACTGAGGCCTCAGTGAGGGATGGGTGAGATTCGGGCAGAGATGCCCTCATCCTGCCTGCCCACCAGCATGTGGTACTTCCCCAGGGCATAGATGGAGGAAATTCCCAGAACACACCTTGGCTTGGCCAGGCATAGTTTCTGCCAAGCTAAGGGCTGCTCATCCAGACAGGCTGGCTGCTCCCCTATCCTCTCCTTGAGGGGACACCCACCTCAACCCACCTTATATGCCTGCCGCACTCCTCCGTTGTCGGCGATGTTCTCCCCGAGTGTGCTGAACCCGTTCACCTGTGCACAGGAGGTAGGTAAGGGGGCAGCTGGGGTCCTGCTCCCTTTCTCCCATGCAGCTAGGACTGTAGTGTGTTCGCCCGAGGTGACCAGGGCTGGGGAGCGGACCCCTGGGTGGTGCCGGTGGCACACTCACGTTCTGCTTGTCCGCCAGGTCCCAGCTGTAGTTGCTGTACTGGTAGACCATGCACTCTGATTGGTCTTGGAAGTGCTGGGCTGAGAAGTTGCTCCACCAATCCAGCATGTTGCCGTCTTTGTCGAAATTCCGGCCTGGCGGGGGTAGAAGTGGCTGCCATGTGCTCCCTGCCCATGCCTCGAGCCCAGCCCGCTCCGGTGGATGAGGGCGGAAGCCGGCCTCTCCCGGTACCTCCTCCCAGCCAATCCCAGGATCTAGAGCTCTGTTCAGAGAACAAACCCCAGGAGGGAATAGCAGGTTGTCCTGGGGCTGGTCTGTTCCCCGAGAGGGAGGGCTACTGTCGCCATCCATGCCACTCTCTGAGGTTAGGACCTGGGGTCTCAGGGAGGCACTGTGCTTTGTGCACCCTTCCTGTGATGTCCAAACACTCAAAGCCTCGGGCAAGGGGAGCCTGTGGTCCTTGGGGATGAAGGCTGCCCTTTGAAGAGGCCTGACTGCTGAGCCATGTGGGAAAACCCGCGTCCCTGTGCTGCAGACGAGCCTGCACTAGCGGGCGCCGCCACTAAAAGCCAGCTGGGATGTTTGGCCTAGCATGTGCCTTGGCTGAGAGGTGCTGGCTGTCTTGGAAATGACAGCAAGCCAGGCTCCATGCCAGGCTAGGGGTTGGGAGCACCACAGGCGTAGCGGTCAGTGTTCCTGTCTCCATGTCACAGGCTCCAGAGCGGGAAGGGACCAGTTAATTGGATGGAGTCTGATCACAGGGTGTGTACAGGGCTTGACCCCTTGTGTCTACTTCTCCCTCCCACTGCTGGGAGGTGTCTGAAACCTGCTCTGCCACACAGACCCCAGGCACCTGGCAAGTCCCTTTTGTGCCCTGGACCTCAGTGTCCCCATCTAGACCACCAAGGGTTGAACAGACGGTCCCCAAGGCCGCTTCTGTTGTATGTGTGAGACGCAGGGGTGCAGCTCTGTCCCTGGTCCCCCTGTAGCCTCCCTTACCATTGTTGTCAAAGCCGTGGGTGATTTCGTGCCCAATCACCATGCCGATGCCCCCGAAGTTCAAGGCCTGCGGCTGCTCCTTGCTGAAGAAGGGGGGCTGGAGGATCCCAGCAGGGAACACTGCCCCAAGGAGGACAAAGAATCAGCTGTGATCTGGCACCCCATGTGCTAGGCGCAGGGGCGGGCACTTCTGGGGGTCTGTCATTTAATATGGCAGTGCTGATAGGTAGAGATGATGACCCCCTCCCCATTTTATGGCTGGGAAAACTGAGGCTCAGAGGCAAAGGAGGCAGATCCAGGACTTGGGTCCATGTTCTTCCTACCACTCAGGGAGAGGGACTCTGTTGCCCCCACCCTGAGGACGTGGACAAGGGAGCTATCCTGCAGGTGGGGGGTATGGGGGATGCTCCCTCCAGGTGGAAGAGACAGGTACCCACTTTCTCTCATAGTCTGAGAGGGGCCCAGGAGGAAGGGGGTGGGGCTGCACTGACACGGGAGTGGTGGGGTCAGAGGTGGGGGACATACCAATCTGGTTTCTGTTTGGGGAGTAGAATGCATTGACCACCGCTGCCCCAATGATCCAGCTGTGATGAATAAGCCGGTCCTTTGAACCCAGTCTCCTGGGACCCTCCCTCAGAGCCCACCTTTGAGTGGCTGTGCCACAGAACAGTCAGAGCAGGGTATCTGGCCAGCTGAGAGCCCAGCCGCCTCCAAGGCTGGCTGGTCCCTGCCCCCCGTGGCCCCAGTGCCCCCACCCCCACTCACAGGTTCGGGTCCACTGTCTCCCGCAGCTTCTTGAGGCTCCTCTGGGCACCGGACTTTAGGTTCTGCAGGCTGTTCTCAAAGTACAGGTCCTCGGAGAAGTTCAGCTGTGGGAGAGGGGCTGTCACTCCTGGGTGAGGGGGGTGGTCCATGGGGGTCTAGGTGGGGGGGAGGGGCTCCAGGGCCACCTGGCAGCAGGCACAGTGGCCTGTGGACTCTGGGGCCACCAGCTCTCAGTTCTACATAACTTTATGTGACTGTGAGTAAGCTCCCTAGTCTCTCCGGTTCTCTGTCTCCCTGTCCGAGGACAGACAGTAATGATGGAGCACCCAGGACCTGGCAGGCTGGGTTGAGTTAGTGGCTGGGAGGTGCTGTGGGTGCCTGGCACAGACACCCCTGCAGCCTCCCCGCCCACGACTGAGGGCCCCATGGTGGAAGTCAGGCAGGGTAGGCAGCCCGGGGCGCACGTTGCTATACTCCTCTTCCAGCTGCTGGTTCCTCTCCTCCAGGATGTAGTCGGGGTAGCCGATCTGCTCGCGGATACTCACAGCCTGGGAAGGAGAGGGGCTGTCCGTGCCCACCCAGCACGGGAACTTGGGGTCCTCCCAGCTTTGGTGGAGCTGGGTATCCTAGCTCCACCCCACTTTGCTATGCTGCTTTGGGGAAGGGGCCCCTAGGAACCTGGGCCCCACCTCACAGGGTATGGAGAATTGAGCTGGATGAAGAGTGGATAGGCCTGGCCCCGATCTGACCCTTAGGACGAACGCACTAGCCAAGGGACTAAGGATTCGGCGAGGGGCTGGAAGGAAGCACTAGGCTGCCAGTTGTCACACTGGCCCAGAGAGGGTTCTGAGGGCTCCTGGCCCTCCTTACCAGGAGCCCTGCTCCCCGAGTCCACAGTGATGCCACCCATTCTTGGGCATTGGCCAAGGCTTGGTTTCTGTCTTGCCTCTGCCCGTGGCCACTCCATCTTCCCCCACCTCATCTTGAAAGTGGATGTGAGGACATCTGCCCTGTGCCCTCATCCTGGGGCTGCAGGGAGGGGGTGGAATCTCAAGAGGAGTGGTGCCAGGGCTCTGGTGGGGGCCATCTGGCAGCTCGGTCTGGGCCCTGTCCTCTGTCTGCCCTCACCTTCTCCTGGGCTTTGTTCTTGGACTCCTTGTCCATCCAGCGCAGCTCGTCCAGAGTCTCCACGAATACTGCCCGCACCTTATCAATGAGCTCTCTCACCTAGGGGCACACATGGCCCTCGTGATCTGGACACATCTAGGGGGCAGTGACCAGAACTCGGGGCTCTCTGCAGGGGTCTGACCCAGCCCCTGCTTCATGAGACAGCCTGGGCTGCCCCGCTATGGGCCTCTCCAGGTTGGGGGGTGGGGAGGGGGTGTTCCAGAGAGTGGTGGTACTGATGGGCCCTGGGACGGATCCTCACTACTCTGCCCCACCTGCTTGGACTCTCGTAGGTGGGCCCAGGGCAGGGCCTCCCCTGAACTCACAACCACATCCTTTCCCAGGCTGGCTACCCAAGGCAGCAGGAGACTGGGGGTCCAACAAGGGGGTTCATGGCCATGGTGTCAGAGGCACTCAGACTCAGAGCAGCCGTGGTAGGTCTCTGTACTCTCCTTCCTCCAGCTGCCCCTCTGCCAGGGTGATTACTAGGCATAACCCTGCTGTTCCAAGGCCTAGCAGGGCCCCCTCACTGGGAACAGGGAGGCACGCTACAGGGGGTGATGCGGCCTGTCCCCAACTGCCCTGAAGCAGGCATCCCTGTGGGGAGCTGTACCAGCCTGAGAGGCCTTGAACAGGCCGTGGGCAGGGGATTCTGACCACACCAGAAGGTAGAGCCACCCACCAGCTTCTTGCTGTCTCTGGGGAAGGCCTCCTTGATGTAGAGAGAGCCCACAGCGCTCTCCATGTTGCTGTTGACATAGCTGACGCACTCCCGCCAGCGCACCTCCTCCACCGTGGTGCCGAACAGCGCCTGGGTGGGGCAGGGGGGTGAGCATCGTCTCTTCATTTGTTCATTCATTCATTCCCTCACATTTACCAACATCTACCAACATCCCCCCAGGTCTTGGATGGGGCCCTGGTGTTATGAGGTGAAAAGACACACCTGGCCCTTGGCCTCAGGGTGCCTGGGGCCAGTGCTGGGCATAGATGAACCCAAAGACCTGTCTTCCAGTGCTGAGTGTGGGGAGCATGGGGTCTGGGCCTGGAGAGCAGAGGACTACCGAGCCAGGCCAGGAGTTGGGCCTTTACCCTGGGGCTTCTGGGGTCCTTGCTCAGCCCTGAGCTCCCCTTCATCTCCTGTCTGCACCATCATGGTCTGGCTGTCTGGTGTGGACTCAGTTTCACCCCCAAAGCACAGAGGCAAGCCCTGGGGCCACACCTAGCTCAGCCAAAAGTTGCCATTTCTCTGGGTCCCAGTGTCTCCACTTCTGACAAGGATAGAGACAGATCTGCTGATCTGTCCACAGGGATACAGGGCACAGTACGGAAATGGGTCCCACATTAGAGCCTCGGTCCCAAATCTCAAGCAAGTCCTAAAAGCTCTGTCCAGCATCCTCCTCACCTCCCTGAGCTGTGGAGGCTCCTGCCTCTAGGATGCCAACCTGGCCCCTTTTTCTCCTCAGAGCTCCTGACTCAACATCTAATAGACTGTCCAACCCAGTGTACCAGAAGTGGGGTTCCTGACTGACCCACCACGGTGAAGAACCTCGGAGTCCTCCCTGACCCCCTCTTTCTTTGTCTTCCACATCTAACCCATTGGTTTGCCATCTCCAACTCATCTCCCAAATCCATCTGCTGACAACACCTGGGTCCAGACTTGTCACCTGGATGACCACATTAGCTTTCAGCAGTTCTTCTGCCTCCCTCTGACCCTTCCAGGCCTGTGTCCCCAGAGCAATACCAGTGACCACACAAGCAGGAAATGAGATGGTGTCTCCCACTTTGCACCCTTCCAGTGTCTTTAACTGCATGTGGACTATAACCCCCCTGGCCTGGCCCCACATAGCTAGTCTCTGCCTCTCTCCCTAACCTCACCCCTACCTTCCCTATGGGCTCCTAGGTCCAGCCTCCTGGCCTCGTCCTGTTACTGCTTCAGGGCCCTGTGCTAGCTGTTTCCAATCCCTGGAAATCTCCCCCAGGCCTCTTCATGCCTGGGTCCTTCCTGCCTTCAAGGTCTCCAGGGTCTGCTCTGCAAAGAGACTCTCTCTGCCCTCACCCCGCTCCCTCACATTATACTTTGGAGTTTTCATAGAGAAAAGCTCTGGCTCATTGGTTGTTCACTCTCTATACTCAACAGTGGACACCTCTTCTGTCTTGTTCATGGCTCTGACCTCAGTGTCGACTTCGGTGCTTGGCCTATAGCAGACACTCAATATCACAAACTGGATGAATGAATGAATAATGGGCTGGATTCTGGGTAGGGGTGTGAAACTCCTCCACAGGTCTTGCTTACCTTGTGGTAGTTCACTCGTGTGTCCTTGAATCGCTGGCTCAGGCTACTGATGCGGTCCAGCACCAGGCGCCAGATCAGGTAGTTCTGCATGGTCCTGGGGGAAGAAGGCAGAGGGCAGGGGACAGAACAGGCGAGGGGTATTTGCCTGGGCAGAGGATATGGCTCTTGGGCTTTAGGCCAGCATATTCACCCTAAGAAGGGATTTCAGGAAACTGGAGAAGATCTCCAAGACAATCCCCTAGATACAGCCCATCTACCCCACCTTGCTTGAGATACCTCGAGGAATGGTCTTGCATCTCTAATGTAAGCTCCATTGACCATTAAACTTTAAGCCCCTTGTGACTTTCATGCCTCAGGGTAAATGCCTGAGAGGACCTTCTCCTGAGAGCAGGAGCTGTTGGGGAGGGGAGAGAGCCAGAGGCAAGGATGTGAAGCCTCCTGGGGCCTTCCCTGGGTCTTACCTGGCTGAGTAGGCATCTATGACATCCTCAAGATTCCTGAGGTAGGGAATGCCATAGACCACCACTTCCTCATCTGGTAGCAGCTTGATTCTGACAGAGGCTAGCACAGTTTGTATGAAGACAGTCCAGTTAAATCCCTAGGGAAGGAGGGTGTGGGGAGAAAGAGGGAGCAACAACAGAGAGGCAGACGCAGTTGTTGGGCATTCAAGAAACCCAGCTTCAACTCAAGACTGTTCCAGAAATCAGAGAGAAGGCACAGATAATTAGAAGTAGGATAAAGGTGGGTGACATTACTACAGAGCCTACAGACTGTAAAAGGATAATAAGAGGTTATTCCAATACATTTGAAAACTTAAGTGTAATGGAAAAATTTCTGGAAAAACCCATCTTAGCAAAACTGACAAAAGAATTAGAACATATGAATAGCTTTATATGTTAAATAAACAAAATCTTTAATTTTAAAATATTCCCACAAAGAAATTTCCAGGCCCATCTGGCTTTACCAGTGGATTCTATCTGACATTTAAGGAAAACATACTATCAATCTTACTCAAACTTTCCAGAGAAAAGAAAAAGAGAAAACTCTTTTCAACTTGTTTTATGAGGCCAAAAGTAACCTTAATACCAAGATAAAAATATTACAAGAAAATAAAATAATAAGCTTGTCTCATTTATGATCATAGACACACAACTTCTAAACAAAATATTAGCAAATGGAATTCAGTCATACATATAAAAAAGGATAAAACATCACAGCCAAATTACATTTATTCTAGGAATGCAAGTTTGATTTAACATTTGAAAATCAATATAATTCACTATTATAACTAAAATAAAGGTGGAAAACCACATGGTCATTTCAATAGATACAGAAAAGGCATTTAATAAAATTTGACATCTACTTATGATAAAAACTCTTAGCAAACTGGAAATAGAAGAGAAATTCTATAATTTGATGAAAGGAGTTTACAAAACAATGACAACCATGAAACAAAAAGTTCTAGAGGAAAGATCAAATTTACTGGTGAAACGTCGAAAGCTTTTCCTCTGAGATCAGGAAGGAAGCAAGATATCTACCATCATGACTTTCCCATTATCCTGAAACTCTTACTCATTCAATAAGACAAGAAAACAAAATAAAAGTGATTAGGCTTGCAGAGGAAGACAGAGTGTGTGTGTAGACAATTTGAAAGGATGTACAGATAAATTATTATAATTAATAGGTGAATTTAGTAAGATTGCTGGATATGAGGTCAGTATTTCTATATATTGGCAACAAAGAATAAGAAGATAAATTACAAAATGATACCATTTACAGTGTATATGAAAATACCCCCCCCCCAGGAATAAATCTAATAAAAGATGTTATGGATTAAATTTTGTCCCCCCAAAATATGTGTTGGAATCTTAACCCCTATACCTGTGGATATAATCCTTTGGGAAATAGGGCTTTCTTCGTTATGTTAATGAGGTTATATCAATGTAGGGTGAGTCCTAAGCCTAATTACTTCTGACTTATAAAAAGAACAGAGTAGATACAGATGTGAACACATATTGGGTAAGACAGATGCCACGTGAGGATCACCAAGAACCAAGGAATGCCCAGGCTACCAGCAAGGAAGTAATTGACAGAGTTGAGACCCTGATTTGGACTTTCATCCCCCAGAACTGTGAGAAAATAAATTTCTGTTCTTTAAAGCACCTGCTTGTGATATTTATGTTATAGCAGCACAAGGAAACTAAGATGGATATGTAAGATCTTGAAATAGAAAACTACAAAACTTACTGAGAGAAATTAAAGGAAGCCTAAATAAATGAAAGCATATATCAGGTTCATGGGTTGGAAGACTCCACATTGTAAACATGTTGGCCTTCCCCAAATTGATCCATAGATTCAAAGCAATGCCTCTCAAAGTCCTAGTAGGTATTTTTTTTTTTGGAATTGACAAGCTGATTCTAACTTGTACTTGAAAATGTAAAGGACCAAGAGTAATCAAGACAATCGTGAAGAACAACGTTGTCAGACTTATTCTATTGGATAGCAAGATTTATTATAAAGTGACAGTAATGAAGTTGCTGTGTGATTGGTATAAGGACAGACAAAGACCAACGGAACCAAAGAGAGTCTACACACACACACTGATTTATAGCAACAATGTCCTGAAGAGCAGTGGGCACACGGAGGTCTTTTCAGTAAGTGGGGCTGGGCCAACTGGACATCCATAAGGA
Source organism: Trichechus manatus latirostris (assembly GCF_000243295.1). NCBI lineage: Eukaryota > Metazoa > Chordata > Mammalia > Sirenia > Trichechidae > Trichechus > Trichechus manatus. Next base: position 1,904,096 of record NW_004444058.1, on the reverse strand, counting down.
AAAAATGAAATGATCTCTACATCTCACAGCACATGTATCAATTCTATGTGGATTGTAAATCTAAACAATCTTGGGGACAGGTGAAGATTTCTTAAACAGAACACAAAGAATACTAGCCGTGAAGGAAAGGTTGATAAATCTTTGCTACGTTGATTAATTGAACTACTTAAAAACCTCATTTGAAGCTAAAAACCCATTAGGAAAGTAAAAAGGCAAGCTGCCAAGTGGGAGGGGATATTTGTTACATGTAAACTGACCAAGGGGTCACATCCAACATATATAAAGAACTCTAATAATCAATACTACCACCCATCAATCAGTTTGTTGTACTGTGGTGGCTTGAGTATTGTGATGATACTGGAAGCTCTGCCACCGGTATTTCAAATACCAGCAATGTCACCCATGGAGAACAGTTTCAGCAGAGCCCCCAGACTAAGACAGGATAGGAAGAAAGGCCTGGTGATCTACTTCCAAAAATTAGCCAATGAAAACCTTATGGATCACAGCAGAACATTGGCCAACTTGCTTGCTTTGGACACACGAGAGGAGGACATCATGTTTGGTGAAGTAGAGGGCCAGTGAGAGCAAGGGAGGCCTTGGAGAGATGGATTGGCACAATAGCCACAACAATGGTCTTGAACATGCTGGCGATTACCATTACAATGTTTTGTTCCGTTGTACATAAAGTCCCATGAGTTGGAGTTGAAGTCAACTGGATAGCAGCTAACAACAACAACATATGATAATAAGAAAAAGGCAGATATCCCAGTAGAACAAATGGGCAAGACACTTGAGTAGACAGTTCACAAAAAGGGACAACCAGTTGGTCAACCAACAAGAAACATGCTCAACTTCATAAGCCGTCAGGGAAAGGCAAATTAAACCCACAAGAAAATTCCTCTACACGTCCACTAGAGTGGCTAAGATAAAAAAAAAAAAAAAGAATACTACCAAGTATTGGCAAAAACATCTTATGCTCTGCTGTTGGGAAGGTATTTTGGAAAACAATGGTTTGGGATTATCTATTAAAGTTGTCAGTGATAGGATAATATGGATGTCTATTGTCTGGACGTCTCCAAGGAAGACCAGTTAATACAACTATTATTCAGATTTACACACAAACCACTAAGGCCAAAGATGAAGAAATTGAAGATTTTTACCAACTTCTGCAGTCTGAAATTGATCAAATATGCAATCAAGATGCATTGATAATCACTGGTGATTGGAATGCGGAAGTTGGAAACAAAGAAGAAGGACTGGTAGTTGGAGAATATGACCTTGGTGACAGAAACGATACTGGAGATCACATGGTAGAATTTTGTGAGACCAATGACTTCTTCATCGCAAATATCTGTTTTTCAGCAACATAAACGGCAACTATACGTGTGGACATCACCAGATGGAATACATAGGAATCAAATCGACTACATCTGTGGAAAGAGACAATGGAAAAGCTCAGTATCACCACTCAGAACAAGGCCAGGGATCGACTGTGGAACAGACCATCAATTGTTCATATGCAAGTTCGAGTTGAAGTTGAAGAAAATTAGAACGAGTCCACAAGAGCCAAAGTACAACCTTGAGTATATTCTACCTGAATTTAGAGACCATCTCAAGAATAGATTTGACACATTGAACTAATGATCGAAGACTGGATGAGCTGTGGAATGACATCAGGGACATCATACATGAAGAAAGCAAGAGGTCATTGAAAAGACAGGAAAGAAAGAAAAGACCAAAATGGATGTCAGAAGAGACTCCGAAACTTGCTCTTGAACATAGAGTAGCTAAAGCAAATGGGAGAAATTATGAAGCAAAAGAGCTGACCAGAAGATTTCAAAGGTCGGCTCAAGCAGACAAAGTAAAGCATTATAATGAAATCTGCAAACATCTGGAGATAGAAAACCAAAAGGGAAGAACACACTCAGCATTTCTCAATCTGAAAGAACGGAAGAAAAAATTCAATCCTTGAATTGCAATATTGAAGGATTCCATGGGAAAAGTACTAAACAACGCAGGAAGCTTTAAAAGAAGATGGGAGGAATACACAGAGTCACTATACCAAACAGAACATGTCGACATTCAACCATTTCAGGAGGTAGCATATAATAAGAACTAATGGTACTAAAGGAAGAGGTCCAAGCTGTACTGAAGGCATTGTTGAAAAACAAGGCTCCAGGAATTGACGGAATACCAACTGAGATGTTTCAACAAACAGATGCAGTGCTGAAAATGCTCAGTCATCTATGCTAAGAAATTTGGAAGACAGCTACCTGGCCAACTGACTGGAAGAGATCCATATCTGTACCCATTCTAAAGAAAGGTAATCCAACAGAATGCAGAAATTATTGAACAATATCATTAATATCACACACGAGTAAAATTTTGCTGAAGATCATTCAAAAGTGGTTGCAGCAGTACGTTGACAGGGAACTGCCAGAAATTCAGTCCGGATTCGGAAGAGGACGTGGAACCAGGGATATCGTGGCTGATGTCAGATGGATCCTGGCTGAAAACAGAGAATACCAGAAAGATATTTACCTGTGTTTTATTGACTATGCAAAGCCATTTGACTGTGTGGATCATAACAAATTATGGATAACATTGCAAAAAAAGGGAATTCCAGAACACTTAATTGTGCTCATGAGGAATCTGTACTTGGACCAAGAGGGAGTCATTCAGACAGAACAAGGGGATACTGTGTGGTTTAAAGTCAGGAAAGGCGAGTCTGGGTTGTATCCTTTCACTATACCTATTCAATCCGTATGCTGAGCAAATAACACGAGAAGCTGGACTATATGAAGAAGAATGGGGCATCAGGATTGGAGGAAGGCTCATTAACAACCTGCATTATGCAGATGACACAACCTTGCTTGCTGAAAGTGAAGAAGACTTGAAGCACTTACTGATGAAGATCAAAGACCATAGCCTTCAGTATGGATTACACCTCAACATAAAGAAAACAAAAATCTTCACAACTGGACCAATAAGCAACATCATGATAAATGGAGAAAAGACTGAAGTTGTCAAGGATTTCATTTTACTTGGATTCACAATCAACACCCATGGAAGCAGCAGTCAGGAAATCAAAAGTATTGCATTGGGCAAATCTGCTGTAAAAGATCTCTTTAAAGTGTTAAAAAGCAAAGATGTCACTTTGAGGACTAAGGTGCACCTGACCCAAGCCATGGTGTTTTCAATCCCCTCATATGCATGTGAAAGCTGCACAATGAATAAGGAAGACTGAAGAACAATTGATGCATTTGAATTATTGTGTTAGCGAAAAATACTGAATATATCATGGACTGCCAGAAGAACGAACAAATCCGTCTTGGAAGAAGTACAGCCTGCTCATAGAAGTGAGGATGGCGAGACTTCGTCTCACATACTTTGGACATGTTAACAGGATGGACCAGTCCCTGGAGAAGGATATCATGCTTGGTAGAGTAGAGGGTCAGCGAAAAAGAGGAAGACCCTCAACGAGATGGATTGACACAGTGGCTGCAACAATGGGCTCAAGCATAACACTGATTGTGAGGATGGTGCAGGACAGGGCAGTGTTTCGTTCTGTTGTACACAGGGTTGCCATGAATCAGAACTGACTCGATGGCACCTAACAACAACAACAATTAAAGCTGAGCAAATGTGTGTAGTACAACCCAGCAATTTTATTCCTAGGTGTATACTCAACAGAAACACACGTCTGCACACCAAAAGACACATACATTATTCAGACAAGTCCAGAACAGGAATCAACCCCAGAAGTCCATTAACAGTAGAATAGGGACCTGAATTGTATGTTCTTAGAACTGAATAAAATGAGCTCCAGTGGTTAAAGCTCTTGGCTGCTAACTGGAAGGTTGGCGGTTCAAACCCACCAGCCACTCTTCAGGAGAAAGATGTGGCAATCTACTTCCGTAAAGATTACAGCCTTGGAAATCCTATGGGGCAGTTCTACTCTGTCGTATAGGGTAGCTATGAATTGGAATTGATTCGATAGCAATGGGTACAGGTAGAATTGAATACTATTCAGCAATCAAAATGAAGGTGCCATTGGGCGAAACCATGTCATAGATGAATCTCATGTACAAAATGTAGAAGAAAGAAGCCAGATGCAATGGAGCACACTTGTCTGGTTCCAATGATACCATCAGGGTATGAGAAGTCAGGGTCATGGTCACCTTGGGGAGGAAGGCAGGGTGGTGACTGGGAGTAGGCATGAGGGGGGCTTCTGGGATGTTGGGAATGATCCTGTCTTGGATTCAGTGATGGTTGCACGGGCTTGCTCACTCGTGGCAGTTCTAAGTATTATAGAAACATTATAAACCAAACACCCAAAACCGTGGGGTTCCTGGCTGTTCCAGAACCTGCTTCCATGTTATCTCCATGGCCACTTCAGGCCACTTCACTACCCTTTCTCTCACTTCCTGTACCTAGTTCTCCTTCAAAATAAATCTGGAAACCATTCCCCACCCCACCCCACCCCGCCCACCTCTCCTGCAGCTACCTGGGTCCAAGACTACTGTCTTCTGCCTGGATTGTGCCTCGGCCTCCCGGCTGGTTCCCTGATTCTTGCCCTTGTCCCGTTTGGCCCATTTCCAACTCAACAGCCACAGGGATCCTCTAAATGTACTCAGATCATGTCACTCGGTGCCCTAACCCCTCTCTTTCTGAGTCAAAGCTGACGTGATCACCCCCTTTACTACCCTGATCTCATCTCTCCCAGCCACCCAGGCCTCCTTGCTGTCTTTGAACATGGCTCAGGGCCTTTGCATTTGCCCTGGACAGCGGCAGAGCCGAGCTCCCCCTCCAAGTCTACGCTCACATGTCGCCCTTCCCATGAGGTCTTTCCAGGCCACCTTCTTCCTACCCCCTTCCTTCTGGCCTCACATATCACCATCTAAATGTATTCTCAATGTCCTTCTGTTTTCTCTGTCTGTCTCCCCCATTGGAACGTGGGCTCCTTGAAGCAGGAGATTTGATTTTTTTTGTTCACTGATGGAGCCCAGTGCCAGAACGGTGCCTCGCTGTCTGACTGAGGTTCCTGTCCCCCCGACACCCTCCACTCTCTGACTGGGGTTCTGTCCCTGTCCATGCCTTCCGCTCTCTGACTGGAGTCCCATCCAGTCCATCCCCTCCAGTGGAGTCTGTGACTTTGGGCCAGTTAGCGATGCCTTCAAGCCTCAGCTTCCTGTTCAGGAAAATGCACTTACCCTAGCAGTGACCTCATGGATAGGAAGACCTATGTCCCAGGACAGACTCAGCTTATACCCAGTGTCCTGGTGTAATTCCTAATTGCACTGTCCTGCTCTTAAAGTGACCCAATTTGGGTGATAAATTACATGGTCCCCTGATTAGGGGAGGGAGGGCACAGTTCTGAGGCATAAGTGAGAGACGCAGGGTCAGGTCAGGTGGGCTGGGGCCCTGTGCTGTCATGAAAGCTCCTCCTTCTCTGTCCCCTATGAAACAGGGAGTCCTGGTGAGTTGGCCCCTGTGTCACCTCCTTCAGGAAGCCTCACCTTCAGGTTAAACCTGCTTTGCAGCTCCTCGAGGTCCATCCGGTGGTATAGTGCAGTGACGTCCTGCCTTTCCTCCTGGGGTGCTGTGGCCTGCACAGGGTGGGCATGCAGTCACAACAGGGCACTGGGGCCCAAGCCCCCAGCCCCGGCCCCTCCGGCCCCGCAGCACTCGGCCTTACATTTGCCAGCTGCATCTCCAGGTCCAGCACCTGTGCCATGTCCTTCTGCACCAGGAAGTCATTCTTGGGGAGGTTCATGTCTGCCCTCAGCATTGTGGCCACTGAGATCATGAACTGCAGGTAAGCGTCCCGCACCTGCCAGAGGTGAGTGGGTGGCGGGGTGCCCGAAGGACAGAGCTGGGCATCCCTGGCTACCTTGGCCATCGCTTGTCGGGCCAGCCCTGGTCTCAAGACTCATAGCCTGGGAAGAAGGCATTTCAGACTGCCTATACCACCCCCCTACCCAGGCTAATCCTCACACGGCTGATTCAGTCTATCCCTTGCGTTCCCTGGCACAAGCCTGCCCAGAAGGGCTCACGGGGTCGGACCAGCTGCTCTCCCGGACCCTGAGCCTTGGAGCTGCCCCCAAGAGCCATGCCTAGGCAGCTCCAGGCCTCGGTCAAGTCCAGCCCCACCCTTTCTGCTGTGTGACCTCAAGTCCCTGGGCTACATAGCTGCGCTGGCTCCCCATGGGTTCTCACTAAAGGTCAAGGCTGCAAGGTGGCCTGGTCAAGGGTGGGCCACCTTGGCCAGGCTCCTCAGCTACAGAGATTTCGGGTGTTAGTCCAAGGCTTCTCCCTACCTCTTTCCCCACCCTATCTATTGGGTCCCAAGGGAGGGGGCTGTCTTGGGACCTGAGGGTCAGGGAGGGGTCCGGGGCATGTTTGTCCACCTGGACCCATTGTCTTCATGCCCAACCTGAGGCAGGCTTTCCTCACTGCAGGCAGGAACCACAGAGGCCAGCTTCCCGGGCCCCTGGCCCTCAGGCTGGGCCGGCACCCCTGGCCTGTTTCAGTCCACAGCCACCTACTCTGACCATGGCTGCCTGGTATAGGCCCTTGGGTGATGATCCATTCTCTGCTGCTCTGCAGAGCTCCTGGGCCTGCTTTCCCAGTCCATGGCCCCATCTACCTCCTTTTTCTTTGGCCACACTTATCCTTTCCCCTGGCTCTATCCATCCTTCAAAGCCTCGCTCACAGCTCACCTCCTCCAGGAAGCCCACCTGTATTGCCCCATGGGTCTTTGCACACCTCTTGCTTTTGCACACTCTGCTTCCCTCCCTGTGTCCCTCTCCCTGTCCTTCCCCAATCTTAGGGTGAGTTGTCCACACTCCCCCACACCCCGGCAGCCCTTGCCCACCTCTTCACCTGGCTGACCACTGGCTGCTTGTTTCCTCTCTTGACTGTGAGCTCCCAGATGCAGGAGCAGAATGGCTAAGGGTGCAGACTCAGGGCCCGGGCTGCCCTACCCCAGGTCTGCACTTGTAAGATGGGGGTAACAGTGTGCGCCCCCTGGCCACAGAGGCCAAGCTGAGCTTAACCCTGAGCCTGGTACGGGGGTGTTCAGGGCACGTTCCCTTCGGTGATGCTAAGGGATGACAGTTCAGACTGGGTGCCCAGCCCCTAGTGCCAGGCTCCAACCACTCAGGTGCTCTGGAAGGCTGGCTGAGTGGGTGCCATGGGTGGGCATGAAGGGGCAGAGGAGGGGGCCAAACTCAGAGGTGGCAGGCAGGGAAATGCGGGGGTGGGGGTCAGGGTCCAGCATGGGGGCAGGGCCCCGCTCACCTTCTGGCTGCTGCCCGCATTGAAGTAGTACTCCCGGGATGGCATGCCCAAGGTGGGCTGGTCTATCTGGAGACACAGAGGCCATGAGCCTGGCCCTCCCCTCCCCTGAACGCACAGGGTTGGGGGGGGCAGGGCGGGGCTGGGAACACCTCTCCACTTGGAAAGAGGGGCTGTGGTGGGATGTGTGCTGGCCCCCAGGGCTCACAAGCCCAGCTCTGTGAGTGCAGGACACAGGGCTAATGGGCTGGGTGGAAGGGTGGGCCACTCCCTGCAGGACCTCGAAGGCTGACATGGGCCAAGAGTAGGGGCATACCCCCCATGTGGCCTCACTGGCCTTCTGGCCAGGGGCCAGAGGAAGCTCCCTTGGGGCAGGCTGTCAGCCATGGCATCGAAGGCCTCCACTATTCATCCACAGACCCAGGCTCAGCACCTGGGACACTCCTCCCATTGGGGCTGAGATGGCGGACAAATGGACACCAGGTTCTTCAGCGGTGGCTGAGCTGGACAGGACCAGGGCTCTCCCTGCTCCCACTCGACCCTGGCCCTGCCCCCTGCAGCAGCCTGGCACCGCCCCACCCCCTGTGCAGTACGTACATAGATGATGTGGCGGCTGGAGTTCTGGTCGTCGTTCCAGATGAAGAGGTCGATAAGGACGCGCTTGTTGAACTGAGTGTTCATCACGGCCAGCTGCTGCTCCAGCTCCCACCTGGGGCCTGAGAGTCAGTTTCCCCTGCTGGGGGAGTGGCAGGACCCTCTAGGGTCTCTCAGCCCAGCCCCTTCTCAGATGGTGACTCTGCTGGTGGGTGCCAGACCTAGGGGCCCTCAGGGATCCCCGCCTAGGTCATGGCTGCAGTGCACCTAGGGCCCTGGGGGGACACGGGGGACTCACTCCCCCAAATAGACTGCAGGACACAACTGGGCCCTCAGTGCAGTGTGAGTGCTGGGTGCTGCCACAAGCGCGAGTGGGCCTAGGGCACAGAGCAGAGCGCAGGCACTCTGGCTGGGGCCCTGGGCCTCGGGCCTGTGTCCAGGAGCCTGGGTGGGGAGATGAGTCCTCCCCAGGGCTCTAGAAGGGACTCGTCTGCAGGCAGGTGGGCCCCATGTCAACAGCGGGCACAGATACCCCAGGATGGCCTGAACTGGCTCCCAGGACCCTAAAGTTGGCACTGGTGTGTTGGGCCTCTGGGGTCTTCTAGAGAGAGGGTGGCCAGCCAGGTGTCCAGTGGGCTCAAGCCAGGGGGGCATCTTGGAACCAGGAGGGTGCCCTCTTTCACAAGCCCCTTGTCCACTCCTGAAGGCTTCTGCTCGCCCATCTGGAGGCTGGCATAGAGCCGTTGGCCTCACCTGTGGTCTCGTTCCAATTGTCCATGGCCACCGGCCAGCCTCCCACTGCTGCCAAGATGTCCAGCAGTGGCTGGGAGTCTCGCTTCTCGATCATGCCTGAGGAGGAGGTGGCGGTCACTCCCCTGGGCCCGTGTGTCCCGCACACACTCACGCAGACCATGAGATGTGGCACACCCAGCATGTCCCTAGCACCTCCGTTGCAGACATGGAGCTGGGGGCTCTGCAGCACAAACGCAGAGGGCCTGGGCAGGAGCAGCGCCTGACCCGGGCGTGAAATGAGACCACAAGGGTTGCTAAAGGCACATGAGCCCACGGGACAGAGAGGACAGGCCAGAGACACCGGGATGGGAAGCCAGAAAGTGGATGAGGGCAGTGGGTGGTAAAGGGAGCTCAAGAAACAGGGAGTGCCAGTGGGGAAGCAGAATCAGCTAGCCAGTCCACTAAGAAGACGTGGAATTGTGGCACCCGGCATGCTGGGAGCGGGCATTGGGGAAGAGCTGGAGGAGGCCCTCAGCAACTTCTGTTCCCAGCAGTGTGGCCAGATAAAGACGCGGGATAGGATTTAAAACTCAACTTCTCAAATTCAGTGATGGTTTGGCAAGAGACTTAGGAGCGCTTAAGTCAAAAATTAAGCAGAGGTAGGGACACCACAGTAGCCACCTGTACTGGGAGGAGGCTGCCCCACCGGGGACTTGACCTTCACTGTCTATGGGGAGGGGAGGGGACCAGCCCAAGGTGCCCAAGTGGGGGTCTCAGTGGGACACGTCCCCCCATAAAGCTGGGGGCCCAGTGAGTCCCGCTCTCAGGTACCCTAGAAATAAACCTGCCCTCCTCCATGAGACAGCTGGGACAACAGCTGCCTTGACCCCTGCGTTGAGCAGGGGAAACATCTCCCCAGAGCATCCATGACCACTGGCTGGGCCTGCAAGCCTCCAAGCAGGAGCTTAAAGGGGCCCCGGTGGGCGGTGCCCAAGCAGCTAGCAGAGAAGCAAATGAAAATTCTTCAGTAGGAACCAGAACACCAAAAATCCCCCTCCCCCACCACGGTTTTCCTGGGCCACCCCACACAGCCCTCTGCTGGCGTCCTTCTCCTGCTAAGATGTGACCTGGGCTGGGTCAGGTGTGGAGGGGCATGGGGCAGCTGGCAGGAAGTCCATGCCTGGGTCCAGTGACCAGATGGAAGGACAGCACAGGGTCCCTAACCAGAGTCCTGTGTGACACCTGTTCCCAGCATTCCTGGAGGTGGACTGGGCAGCCCCCACCGCCCCGCTCAGCCCCAGCAGAGCTTCACTCACTCTCGTTCATACAGGAGCGGTACAGCATCTTGGCCTTCTGCACGGCCGGCCGGTCCTCGGAGGTGGAATTCTCCAGCACCCCTGGGGGCCGAGGGGAATGGTCGCTGGACAGAGGGCTGAGGTGGCTGATGGGTATCCCCATGCCATTTTGCCATGCTCAGTTAGAGATAGTTCCTGCACCCTGTGAGGTCTTCATGCTAAGGAATCCCTGTCCCTCTTTTCCTCCTGGACAGGAGGAAATGGGGGCCACAGAGGACCCTGGGCTGCCTACTCACCCAGCTAGCCCGGGCTCCGGTTCCCCCACCAGCGGGCACCCAGCCTCACCCCCCCCAGGCCACTCTCCACCTTTGAGGATGACCTCCAGCTCGTCCCGAAGGATGTCGAAGACGCTGTACCGTGAGTTGGTCTCAGGAATCACATGGCGCTTCAGCCAGCCACCACACGCATACTGGTAGAAGTCGTCACAGGGTTCCTGGGAAGGGTCCATGTTCTGGAGGATCCTGGCTGCTGCTTGCCCCGGAAGGGAGGGGAGGAAGAGGGGAGACAGAGTTGTGGATGCCCCAATAGCCTGTCCCTTGGGAATGGACTGTTGGATAGTCAACCCAGCTGTGTGTCCTTGGGAGAGTTCATCGCCCCCTCTGAGCCTCAGCGAGGTTGGAAGCAAGGTGAGGCTGGGGTCTCCCAAACTAGATTTTAAGTTCTGGCGATACCACTTACTAAGCATGTGGCCTTGAACCCTCATGGCCTCCCTGAGCCCTGGGGGCATCCAGCAGTCCTGCTTGAGGACCCGAGTGATGGTGGAGCTAAGCTGGCACACAGGAAGTGCTCAGCTATTGGCACCCACCTTCTGGTTTTGGCCCCTGTTCTCTTGGTCAGCACCTCCCACTGGTCAGTACATGTGATCCCCTGGTGAGGGGTGCAGCTCTTACCACCATGGCAGGGTTGTGGAGTGGCTTTTCCCCAGGACCCCAGAGTGTTCAGGGGACAGCCTCTCCCAGAGGTTCCCTGCTGAACGCTCTCAGCCGGGACCCTCCCCAGGGATCCTCCCCCAGACCCCTCCCCAGAACTCTCCCCAGGACCCTCCACCTGGACCCTCCCCAGGACCCTCCACCTGGACCCTCCCCAGGACCTTTCACCTGGGCCCTCCACCTGGACTGTCTCCCACATTCCCATTCTGCTTTCTCTTGGCCTAAGTTGCCTTTGAGGCTGGGGTCCTTGAAGAAAGTGTCACCACGGGCTTCTGTGACACCAGCAGTGGCAGAAAAGCCACATTTCTGAGTTGTTTTCACTAGTGCCGCCTCCTGTCACATCCCCTGGTTTGTCATTTGCAAATAGGGGGCACAGTCCCCATTGTAAGGCCCAGGCCTGGGAGGGAAACTTGAGATCATAGAGTAGTCTGTCCATTTGGCCTTTCGTGCTGTGAGTCTGGAGAAGACCCTTGAAGGTCTCAGCAGCTGCTTCAGTGTAGCTTCCAGGGGGTCCTACTTCTGGGGAGGCCGAGGCCGGCTGGCAGGGACAGTAGGCAAGAAATGGGGTGAGAACTGATTCCTGCCTCGAAGGCTGGTGCTGCTCCCCTTTCCTCCGCTATTGCTAAGCCTGGGTCTGCCCCACCAGGGCTCAGTAGCCACATGTCCCCAGTTGCTGCCCTTGTCTCCATTAGGTGGCGGGGAGCAGCCCCTGGGCAGGGCAGTGAAGGCAGGAGGTGGTGGTGGGGCGCTTACCTGCTATCACACAGCCGGGGGTGGTGCAGACCTCCTCCATCTCATGGATGGCTGCGGGCAGGGAGTGGTGTGAGCAGAGAGAGACAGGCTGGGTTGGTGGTGCCGGGTGGGGGCGGATAGGGCAGGTGGGGGCTGTGCCTCAACCCCCGCCCTGTCCCTGGCACCCAGGCCTGGAGCCTGAAGTCATGGGGAGCCTCATCTTTGCTTGACCCCTGCAGCCACATGGAGCCCCTTCCCATCCTCTGCCTCCCTGACTTCCAGCTGCTCCTTGAGAGCTGAAGCTGGGCATTCTTCCCTCCCTTCATCTTGCCCGGACAGCTCGCAGCTGATCAGGGAACAGCACCTCCAGGAAGCTTCCCTGGGCTCCCCCTCTTTACACACCCCTGGCCTAGTCTGCTGCCTGCTGGCTTTGCCGGTAGCTGCCTAAGGATTGGGAGCAGAGCCTCCCGCTAGCATCCCTGCCAGTCCCCTCTTCCCTGGGGATACTCAGGGTACCAGGCAGTGGGTATGTGGAGGAGGAGCTCTGCCTGGTGCCCTGCCCGTCCACAGGTCCCGCCCACAGGAAGGCCGGGTTTCCAGCCCAAGGCTTGGGCCCACATTCTGGTGGTACAGGAAGCTACCTCGGGGTTTCCGCTCTACACTGGTCCTCTCGTCCTTTGAGAAACAAAGCAGACTAGTAAAAGGCAGCAGCTGCTTCCCTGGGGAGAGATAGAAGACTTGCTCGGCCGCCTGTCCGCCCACCTGCCGCATCCTGGGACAGCACCAGAGTTTCCTACATTTGGGGCCCCAGGGTGCCTGGGGGCTCCCTGCTAGGCTGGGGTGTGCGTGCAGTCGCCTGCTGTCCCCCTAAAGTGAGGGCCGGTCACCATGGCACCAAGAGCAGGAACCAAGGTTTCTCTGTTTCCTGGTCCCATGTCTGTGCTTCCCACTGGCCTGACCAGGAGGAGTGGGGAGGAGGGCTACCCTGGCTTGCTAGCTCCACCTTGTCCTACCCTCCCACTGCACCCTTGGGCTCAACCCACCCACCGGGGCACAGAGGGCTCTTGAGGTGGAAACTCTTTCTACCCAAAGAAGCCCCTTTGACTTCTTCGTCTCCCTGCAGGGTCACCCTGAATACCGGGGATATGGTCTAGACCCACACAATGGGTCCCACCACAGCAGAACAGTTGGGTCCATTGGAGGCGTTGTTGTGAGTCCACCTTGAAGACTTTCTGTCCCATTAATGACTCAGCCCAAAGCTTCCACCCTCACTGTCTGCTGAAGGTACAAAGACACCTCCCTCCATCCTCCCGGCTACATCCTGAGGTTGCTTCCTGGTCAGCATCCGATCTTCTGGGGTGGGCTGTGAACTTTTCCCAGAGAGAGGCATGGGGAAGAAGGGGCAAGGTTCAGGGAGAGGGCAAGCCAGGCCTGGCCACCTGTAGACCTAGCTGGTGGCTGAATTTCCCACCAGGGGATGGGGATTGTTCAGGTAGGGACCTGGCTCACCCTGGGCATGAAGACCACAGAGAGGGTGCCAGAAGCTATATATGTGTCATGAATTCTCTGGGGTCTTGGCCATTCAAAGGCGTGTTGATCAGTGGTGCTTTGGGGGAGGTGTTCTCTCCTACCTATTGGCTGCTGCTCTTTCAATTCATCCACTTGTTCATCCATTAACCCAACATCTGTTAGTGCTTTTTATAAGCTAGACCTAGTGCAGGATGTGGAGCCCTGGTGGTGGAGTCGTTAAGAGCTCAGGCTGCTAACCAGAAAGTGGGCAGTTCAAATCTAGCAACCACTACTTGGAAACCCTATGGGGCAGTTCTACTCTGTCCTATAGGGTAACTATGAGTTGGAATCGGCTCGATGGCACACAGCAACGACAACAACAGTGCAGGACACTTGAGATTCACATGGGAGTCCCACAGGGTCCCTGCCCTCAAGGAGCTGACAGTCTGGTGGGAACACAGATGGGAAGAGAGCAAGTTGTGCTCTGTGGAGCGTGCATTCAGGCAAACTTTTCTCAGAAGCAAAGCTGAGTTTCAGAGAAAAGGACAATCCTTAGAGGCCAGAAGCAGAAATGAAGTGCTAAGTGGGTGCTTAAATCATGGCTGCTCCAGTCTCAGTAATCCAGAGTCTTGGGACTAGCGGCTAGACCTTGGACCTCAGAGAACCACACCAGCAGAGAAATAGCTGACTAAAAGATACCCTTCCCTCCAGCAAAATAGATGATGAAAAGGGATTTCTGCTTCTGATTATGATGTACAAAGGCCCAATAGACTTTCTCCCACTCTAGCAAAGATTTAACAAAATGATTTAGATTTTTTCATCCATGCTGTAGATCCTGGACATATTTTCATGGATTGGAAAACTCATATTGTTGACTTATCAGTTTTTCCCAGCGTGGTCTATAGATTCAACTCAAACCCAGTCAAAATCCCAGCAAGCTGTTTTGTAGATATTGATACACTGATTCTAAAATGTATATTAAAAAGTAAAAGACCCAGAGTAGCCAATGCCATGCTGAAGAAGAAGAACAAAGTGAGAGGACGTACACTACCTGATTTCAAAACATACTATAAGTCTACCGTAATCAATACAGCACGGTATTGATGAAAGACTAGACACATAGATCAATGCAACTGAATAGAGAGCCCAGAAATAGATCTACACAAATATAGTCAACGGATCTCTGACAAAGGAGCAAAGACAATTCAATGGAGAAAGCATGATCTTTTCAACAAATGGAAAAAATGGTGTTGGACATCCACATGCAAAAAAAAAAGAACCTAGACATAGATCTTGCACCTTAAAACAAAAACAAACTCAAAATGGATCACAGATCTAAATGTAAAATGCAAACTATAAAACTTCTTGAAGAAAACATATGATAAGCATGACCTTGAGTTTGGTGATGAGTTTTAAAATATGACAGCAATAGCATGATCCATGAAAGAGAAGTGATAAATTGGACTTTATTAAAATTAAAAACTTCTGCTCTGTGAAAGACACTTTAAGAGAATGAAAAGACAAGCCACAGACTAGGAGAAAATATTTGCAAAACACTTATCTGATGAAAGATTTGTATCAAAAATGTACAAAGAACTCTTAAAATTCAACAATAAGAAAGCAAACAACCCAGTTTAAAAATGGGTGAAAGATCTGAACAGACACCTCACCAAAGAAAATATACAGTTGGAAAATAAGCATACGGAAAGATGCTCAGCATCGTTTGTCATTAGGTAATTGAAAATTAAAACAGCAATGAAATACCACTACACACCTATTACCCATTGCTGTTGAGCTGATTCCAAATCACAGAGACCCCATGGGACAGAGTAGAACTGCCTCATAAGGTTTCCAAGGAGCAGCTGGTGGATTTGAACCGCCGACCTTTTGGTTAGCAGCTGTCATGGATTGAATTGTGTCCCCCCAAAATACCTGTCAACTTGGCTAGGCCATGATTCCCAGTATTGTATCATTGTCTACCATTTTATCATCCAATGTGATTTTCCTATGTGTTGTAAACTCTATCACTATGATGTAATAAGATGGATTAGTGGCAGTTATATTGATGAGGTCTACAAGATTAAGCCAATCTCTTTTGAGATATGAAACAGAGAAGCAAGCAGAGAGACATGCAGACCTCATACTACCAAGAAAACAGTGCTGGGAGCAGAGCGTGTCCTTTGGACCTGAGGTTCCTGCGCTTAGATTCTCCCAGACTGAGGGAAGACTGATGCATCACAAGGACTTTCTGCCAAAGCCGACAGAGAGAGAAAGCCTTCCCCTGAAGCTGACGCCCTGAATTCGGACTTGTAGCCTACCGGACTGTGAAAGAATAAACTTCTCTTCGTTAAAGCCATCCGCTTGTGGTATTTCTGTTATAGCAGCACTAGATGACTAAGACAGCAGCCAAATGCTTAACCACCACACCACCAGGGCTTCAAAAACCCGTTAGAATGGCTAAAAACAAACAAACAAAAAACCCAAAATAACTGACTATACCAACTGCTGGCTAGGATGCCGAGCTATGGGAACTCTCGTTCATTACTGGTGGGTATGCAAAATAATATAGCAACCTTGGAAGACATTTTGACAGTTTCTTACAAAAGTAAATATCCAGCAAGCTTGGCCGTAGGTATTTACTCAACTGATTTGAAAACCTATGCCCACAGAAAAGTCTGCACGTTAATATATAGCAGCTTTATTCATCATTTCCAAAAGCTAGAAGTAACCAAGATATCCTTCAATATGTGAATGGATAAACAAACTATATCCGTACCATGGAGTATTATTCAGCAGTAAAACAAATGAGATACCTAGTCATGAAAAGACATGGATGAATCTTAAATGCATATGGCTAAGTGAAAGAAGCCAGTCTAAAAAAGATATATACTGTATAATTCCAACTATATGACATTTTGGAAAAGGAAAAACTATAGAGATGGTAAACAGGGGTTGACAGGGGCTCTGGGGGAGTGTTGAATAGGTGAACCACAAAGGATTATTATTTTTTTTTTGGGGTGGTTAAACTATTCTGTATGATACAGTAATGGTGAACATAAGACATGAAGCATTTGTCAAAAGCTGTAGAACTTTACAGTGCAAACTTTGATGTATGCAAATTAAAAACATCATTTAGAAGGTCAGGGGATCCCAACATGGAATGCAGAATGAGAATAAAAGTGTATTGCAAATGTGCGAAACAATCTCACTGAAAGAGGTAGGGAATGAGGTGCTGACCTAGGTAACTTTGGAATAAGTGGAGTCTGTAAGAGTAAAGGCAAAAAGAACTGTACATAAGTGCTATATCCTAGATGATAAAGTTGTTCCCCAAGGGGGTATGGGTTCACAATTATGAAGTCACTATACATGTATAGAAACCTTGGTGGTGCAGTGGTTGATAACTCAGCTGCTAACCAAAAGGTCGGCAGTTCGAATCCACCAGCTGCTCTTTGGAAACCCTATGAGGCAGTCCTATTCTGTCTTACAGGGTTGCAATGAGTTGGAATCTATTTGATGGCAGCAGGTTTGGTTTTGTGGTTTATACATCTGTACAATCAACGCCTATGGAAGCAGCAGTCAAGAAATCAAACAACATATTGCATTGGGTAAATCTTCTCCAAAAGACCCCTTTCAAATGTTAAAAAGCAAAGATGTCACTTTGAGGACTAGTGTGAGGACTAAGGTGTGCCTGACCCACGCCATGATATTTTCGATAGCCTTATATGCACGCAAAATCTGGACAATGAATAAGGAAGACCAAAGAAGAATTGATGCCTTTGAATTATGGTGTTGGCGAAGAATGTTGAATATACCATGGACTGCCAGAAGAACGAACAAATCTGTTTTGGAAGAAGTACAGCCAGAATGCTCCTTAGAAGCAAGGATGGTGAGACTTCGTCTTATGTACTTTGGACATGTTATTAGGAGGGACCAATCCCTGGAGAGGGACATCATGCTTGGTGGAGTGGCGGGTCAGTGGGGCAGAGGAAAACCCTCAATGAGATGGATTGACACAGTGGCTGCAACAGTGGGCTCAAATATAGCAATGATCATGAGGATGGTGCAGGACTGGGCAGTGTTTAGTTCTGTTGTACACAGGGTCACCATGAGTTGGAACCGACTCAACGGCACCTAACAACAACAACATACACATATATTGGAGTTGAACAAATAAGTAAATAGATAGCAAAGATGAGAGCCAGGTTTATCACTGTTAGAGTGGGAGGTTGCAGATAAGCAAGGGGAGGAAGCTAGAATGATCCCAACTGAGGGACATTCTATAAAATAGCTCAACAGTAATCATCAAAACTGTCAAAATCATAAAAAAACAATGAAAGTCAGAGAAACTATCACAACTAAGAGGAGGCTAAGGAGACATGGATACTAAATGTAATGAGACATCCTGGGTGGAATCCTGGAATAGATAAAGGACATATGGGAAAAAACTGAGGAAATATGAAAAAGCAGGGACTTTAGTTAATAGCTATGTTTCAATATTGGTTCATTAATTGTGAAAAATGTACCATACTAACGTAAAATTTTAGTAATAGTGGACACTGGATGTGGGATATATGGGAACTCTCTGTACTATCTTTGCAATAATTATGTAAATCTGAAACTGATCATAACAAATTATGGATAACATTTTGAAGAATAAGAATTTCAGAACACTCAATTGTGCTCATGAGGAACCTGTACATAGATCAAGAGGCAGTCGTTTGAATAGAACAAGGGGATACTGCATGGTTTAAAGTCAGGAAAGGTGTGCGTCAGGGTTGTATCCTTTTACCATACTTATTCAATCTGTATGCTGAGCAAATAATCCATATATGAAGAAGAACAAGGTATCAGGATTGAAGGAAGACTCTTTAACAACCTGTGATATGCTGATAACACAATCTTGCTTGCTGAAAGTGAAGAGGACTGGAAGCACTTACTGATGAAGATCAAAGACCACAGCCTTCAGTATGGGTTACACCTCAACATAAAGAAAACAAAAATCCTCACAACTGGACCAATAAGCAACATCATGATAAATGGAGAAAAGATTGAAGTTGTCAAGGACTTAAATTTTACTTGGATCCACAATCAACCCCAATAGAAGCAGCAGTCAAGAAATCAAATGATGCATTGCATGGAGCAAATCTGCTGCAAGAGAACTCTTTAAAGTGTTAGAAAGCAAAGATGTCACCTTAAAGACTAAGGTGCACCTGACCTAAGCCATGGTGTTTTCAATCGCCCCATATGCATGTGAAAGCTGGGCAATGAATAAGGAAGACTGAAGAAGAATTGATGCCTTTGAATTATGGTGTTGGCAAAGAATACTGAATATACCATGGACTGCCAGAAGAATGGACAAATCTGTCCTGGAAGAAGTACAGCCAGAATGCTCCTTAGAAGCAAGGATGGCGATACCTCATCTTACATACTTCGGATGTGGCGTCAAGAGGGATCAGTCCCTGGAGAAGGACATCATACTTGGTAAAGTAGAGGGTTGGCAAAAAAGAGGAAGACCTTCAACAAGATGGATTGACACAGTGGCTGCAACAATGCGCTCAAGCATAACAAGGACTGTGAAGATGGTGCAGGACCGGGCAGTGTTTCATTCTGCTGTGCATAGGGTCGCTATGAGTTGGAACTGACTTGACGGCACCTAACAACAACAAAACCCTATCAGCTTAGAATTATATACCCAGCAAAAATATATTTCAAAAATTAAAGCGAAATAAAGACATTTCAGACGAAGCTGAGAGAATGTCTCCAGCACACCTGCACTACAGTAAATGCTAAAGAAATATCTTTAGGCAGAAAGAAAATGAAACCAGCTGTCTTAGTTATCCAGTGCTGCTATAATGGAAATATCACAAGTGGATGGCTCTAACAAATAGGAGTTTGTTCTCTCACAGTTTAGGAGGCTAGAAGTTCGAATTCAGGGTGCCTGCTCTAGGGGAAGGCTTTCTGTTTCTGTCGGCTCTGGTGGAAGGTCCTTGTCATAAATCTTCCCCTGGTCTAGGAGCTTCTCAGTGTAGGGACCCCCTGTCCAAAGGATAGGCTCTGCTCCTGGCACTATTTTCTTGGTGGTATGAGGTCCCCCTGTCTCTCTGCTCGCTTCTCTCTTTTATATCTCAAAAAAGATTGATGTAAGACACAATCTAATCTTGTAGATTGAGTCCTGCCTCATTAACATAACTGCTACTAATCCCACTTTATTAACATCATAGAGGTAGGATTTACAACACATAGGAAAATCGTATCAGATGACAAAGTGGTGGACAGTCACACAATACTGGGAATCATGGCCTAGCCAAGTTGACACACATTTTTGGGGGACACAGTTCAATCCATGATGCCAGCTAAAGCCTGATGGTGGGAAGAAATGACGAGCACCAGAAAGGGTAAATACAGTGAACAACAGCGTTATGGGATACCCAAACAATCCCGCTGAGTAATTTGTTTCCAGTTTAGTCAGACATATCCAGAACAAACTACCGAAACTGAAAACGTATGATAACGCCTCCTTCATGCTCCCTCCTCTCTTCTGTTTTAACAACAGCATTCCCAACACTGGTTGCCATAAGCTTCTTGTTGGGGGACATTGTTTTTGGGTGCTGTCGAGTTGATTCCAACTAATAGCACCCCATGTGACATAGTAGAACTGCTCCATAGGGTTTTCTTGGCTGTAATCTTTATGGAAACAGATCATTAGATCTTTCCCTTGTAGAGCTGCTGGGTGGATTTGAACCATCAGACGTTCTGTTAGCAGGCAAGCACTTAACCCTTGTGCCACCGGGGCTCCTTTGGAGGACATTACTGAGGTAAATCTATCAGATGCTGCAGCTCAGGAGTTGCCTCAGGATACAGTGGGATCTTGGGCAACATTTCTAATACTGAATTAGATGGGATAGTCTTGCTTTTCCCATAATGCCCTTTGACTTACATGATCTTATTTAATTATCATAAGAAGCCTATGAGGTTCACTATCGCCGTTTTTCTGATGAGAAAACTGACAGGAAGGTGGGGTGATATACCCAAGGTCACATAATCAGCAAGGGGCTGGGTTTGGACTTCTAGTTCCCACATTTTCATTCAAAATCCTCATTCTTCTGATCAAGGTAAAAAGCCAAACAGCAAGATCCTTTTGACACAAATGGTTAGAAATGAAGTTTGACTTACTCTAATGCTAACATATGATTAACGGGAAACACGGTAAACAGACTCCACCCAGGGATATTTTTTCTTTAAATACATGTTCTTTTTCTTTCATAGTTCCAGAAGGGAATAACTTTCTTTAAATATCCAGTTGACATGTTATCTTCTCTTTGCTCTTTTATATTAACTTGAATAACTTTTGTAATATGTTACTTATTTTCACGTAGACTTCTTACTCTTTAAAAAGGAATTCTGACATTTATTCTTAAAGTTTTGCTTTCCTGAAGGTTGGTCTTGATTTGAATACATTTGTTTCCTCTCTCTCTCAAAAAGAAAGAGAAAGAAAGAAAGAAAAAATAAAGAAACAAAGGAGAGAAAAAGGAAAAAGACATTCAAAGAACTTAGTTGCTTGGTTGGGTGGAAGAAAACAAGCCTCTCATGAGAATGCATACTCAGAGGCTGGTTGTCAAGCACGTGTGGGGTATAAGTTTACATGACTGTGTGGTCAAGGAAACCCAAAGCTGAGAAATTAATTTAAGGCAGTCTCAATCTGGTAGCATCCCAAGGTGCTTGATGGAAACAAACATGCGTATTCTCTGGAGGAAAACTTTCTCAGCCCAAGCAACACAGGATACCTACAGATAGAGCCAATTTTAACCTGGGTTTATGTTTGTGAAAAGACAAATTTCCAAGAGTGAGAAACAATAAATAGCAAAGCTAGATCCCCAAGGATTTCATATTTTGTTATTAACTGATCCAGAATGTGTGGAAGATGGCATCATTGGCCCTAAATCTCGACTCTGTGTATAGGCTTCTGTCATGTGACATTGTACTTCCTCCCACTAAAGGGACACTAAATATTTTCCCCATATCTTAACTTTGAGTTTGCCCATGGGGCTTGCTGTGGCCAACAGAAAGAGGTGGAAATGACAGTGTTCTTGTTCTGAGCCTAGGCCCCTTAGAGGTCTGTGTGCTTTCACTTGCCCTCTTGTGCTTCTGTTAGTTCCTGGGTGGTGCAATGGTTAAGTGCTTCATTGCTAACTGAAAGGCTGGTGGTTTAAGTCCACCCAGAGACACCTCAGAAGAAAGGCCTGGTGATCTACTTTTGAAAAATCAGCCACTGAAAGCCCTATAGAACACAGTTCTACTGTGATGCACATGGTGTTGCCATGAGTCATAATGGACTTGATGGCAACTGGCTTGGTTTAGGTTTCTTGCACTTCTGCCATTTCCAGGAGAAGAATGTACCCAGGGTTGCTTTGCTGATCCTAGAAGGAGAATGCAACTCATGTAGAACAGTGCTGCTCTGGCTGAGCTCAGCCTAGATCAGCTGACCCCTTGTCAACCTATGGATGTATGTCATAATGATAGTTGTTTTAAGCAATTGAGTTTTGGGGTGGTTTGTTAGGCAGAATAGCTGATACATAAAATACCATAATTTCTAAATGTTTGAAAAAAAAAAAAGAACTGAAAACAAGAGCAAAGGACATTAAAAAGAATCAATTTGAGAAAAAAACGGGAGATTCTAGAAATAATAAGACATGTTGTTTTGACATAAAATGGATGGGTTAAAAAGTAGATATAACAAAGTTGAAGAGGGATTTAGTGAATCGGAATGTAGTTCTAAAGAATTTACCCAGAATGTAAGACAGAGAGATGGAAAATATTAAAGAAAAGTTGAAAGACGTGGAGAATAGAGTGAGAAAAAATGAGCATATATGTAATCAGAATTTTAAAAGAAGAGAATACAGAGAATGTAAGAGACACAAAACTAAAAAAATGACTAAAATCGCCTAAAATTGATAAAAGTTATTAATATTCAGATTCAGGAAATACAACAAATCCAAATTAGAATCAATAAAAAGAATTTCATAGCGAAACATTTCATAGGAAAAATGCAGAGAAAATGATTCAGAGAGAAAATGTTGTTCACCTACCGAAAGAATGACAGTTAGATTGATGCCGGATTTATGAATAGCACCAATAGAAATCGGAAGACAATGGAGCTAAATCTTCAGCATATTGAGAGAAAATAACTAAGTCCAGATATTTAACCAGCTAAATTATCACTCAAGAATGAGTGTTAAATAAAGTTATTTTCAGAAAAGCTAAAACTCAGAATTTACTGCTGAAAGATTGTTTTAAAGCAGTGCTTCCAAAACTTGCCTTATCACAAGAAAGTAAACATAATCTGTTTGCTATAGACAGATTCTGAGGGCTTACTCTGTATATTCCTGGGTCCCACCCAGGTTGTGTCCTCCATCCCCCACCAAAAAAAAAAAAAAAGGAAAAAAGAAACAAAAAACCCAAACCTGTTGCCTTCAAGTCAGTTCTAACTCACGGTGATCCAATGTATGACAGAGTAGAACTGAGATCCGTAGGGTTTTCTGGTCTATAATCTTTACAGAAGCTTATCACCAGAACTTTCTTCCATGGTGCCGCTGGGAGGGTTTGAGCCACCAACCTTTTGGCTAGTAGTCAAGAGCAAACACTTTGCACTACCCAGGGGCTTTGATAGTGTCGCAAGGTCTAGATTCTTAACAATTGCCCCAGGTTATTCTTATTATCAGACGAATTTAGTAAACATTGCCTTAAAGTAAATCCTCCATTGCTGTGGAGTCAGTTCCAACTCATAGTGACCTTATAGGGCAGAGTAGAACTGCCCATAGGGTTTCCAAGGCTGTGAATCTTTACAGAAGCAGACAGCCATATCTTTCTCCCGCGGAGCAGATGGTGGGTTCGAACTGCAGCCCTTTCGGTTAGCAGCCGAGCACTTTAACCACTGTGCCACCAGGGGTCCTTGCCCTAAAGTAGCACTTCTCAAATCTTAACATGCATATGAATCTCCTGGGGATCTAAATGAAGATTCTGATTCAGTAGACCTGGGGTAGGCCCTGAATGCCTGGTTCTAACAAGCTTCCAGGTGATGGTGATACTGCTGGTCCCTAGACCATACTTTGAATAGAGAGGCTCTAAAGTATGTACTTTAGAAAGAAGAAAATTGTTTCAGCAGGAAGGCCTGAGATGTAAGAAGAATGATGAGAAAAGGAATTGATAGGCACATGGAAAATATAAATTAACATGGACTGTATTGACTAATAATGATGCCTACTTGTAATGGGTAAAAAAAATTAGAAACCAAATACTTAACAGCAATAACATGTAAGTTGGTTGTGTTCGGGGAGAGGTGAGAAGAATTAAACTGCTCTGCTGTTGTTAGATGCTGTCAAGTCAATTTTCGACTCATAGTGACCCCATGTGACAGAGTAGAACTGCCCCATAGGGTTTTCTAGGCTATGATTTTTACAGGAGCAGATCACCAGGTCTTTCTCCTGCAGAGCTGCTGGGTGGGTTTGAACCTCCAACCTTTTGGTTAGCAGTCAAGCGCTTACCCATTGTGCCACTAGGGCTCCTTAAACTGCTCTAAAGTCCTTGTATTGTTTGGAAGAAGGGTGGAAATATTAATTAACTTAATACTTTATTAAGTTACATATGCATGTAAAAATTTAAGGTGGAGTAATTCCACTTCTGAGGAGCCCTGGTAGCTTAGTGGTTAAGCTCAGCTGTTAACTGAAAGTTGAGAGTTTGAATCCACCAGCCGTTCTGTGGGAGAAAGATGTGGCAGTCTGCTTTCATAAAGATTACAGCCTTGGAAACCCTATGGGGCAGTTCTGCTCTGTCCTATAGGGTCACTAGGAGTCAGAACTGATTTGATTGCAACGGGTTTGGTTTTGATTAGGAATTCAACTTCTGCTTAGAACACCAAAAGCCAAGATAGAATATCATTCTCATCCTAATGACAAGAAAAACCAAATAATCTACAAAAATAACTTTTCTTGAGACCATTCAAGAGCTGAGGTCACAAGACAACCAAGAAAAGTGAACTACAGAGTGATGAGCCCATCCAAGGAAAGATGAGACACATGAAATGTTTCACCTTCGATAGACTGCGAGTAAGAACTGGCCACTATAAAAGGGGCTAAAAAGAAATCAGCCAAAACTTTAACAAATTCTTAAAGGCCAAGTGTTGGCTAGCATGTTTTTTAGGAATAGCTGGAGGCCCCAACAAAAGGCGATTTCTCGCTAACTCACCAGTTCTTTTTCACAAGGCCTTCACCAGGTACCTATGAGAAAGATTGGGGGAAGGTTAGGAGACCAGGGAGAGTGTCCCTCAGCGGCCCAGGCATGCAGGACGTGATCCACTTTTGCTGAAGCTCAGGCACAAAGACCCTCCTGCTTGCCTGAATGCTTCTCTTGCAAAAACCAAAAGCTTTAAGCCACTGGGATAAGGGCAGCAAACCTTGTCACCCCCAGGGCCAGGCAAAAATCTGTTGCTTCTAGAAGAAGGTTAGAAACTAAAATTCTCTGTGTGGAAGCAACAGGAAGCTGTCATGGACCTAGCATCCTAGACTGACATCAGAGGCCTCCTATCACTAGAGGAGGGGCAGGGAATTATCTTCTGTCCAAGGCTAACCTCAGATACAAGGCAAACTTCGGCTGTGAGGGGATAGGGGCATGAATGCTGAGAGACATCTACCCCTGAGGCCCAGATGCACCAAGCCTGCTTAAGACTGAAACTGGGTCAGGGCAAGAGAGATCACTCCTGCCCCCAGCAGGAGCCTAGTACCAATAAGCAACAGCAATCTACCACTTGTGGAGGAACAAAAGCATAAAGAGAAAACCCCTCAGTATCACAGGCATCAGGGGCTACTAAAAGCTGAGGGTGGAGCAGGAACAGTGAGAAAAACCCTCTGGCACCCTAGGCTCCACTTCTCTAAGCACAGTATCCCATTGCTGGAGGAATTTGAAATGTGTGGTGCACTTAGGTAACAATGGCAACTATGAAACCCCAAATCAACTAACTCCTGATGAGATTAATTCAAATCCTCACACTAGTCACAGAAGAAGAGGTGTGCATAGTTCTGGGTACAGATACTATTTACCTTAGTCTCTACTCTTCTACACATGATGTCCAACATTCAATAAGAATTATGAGACACGGGAAAAAAAAGCAAGAAAATCAATTTATCGTCAAGAGAAAAAGTAATCAATAGAACTAAATTCAAGGATAGCCCAGATATTGGCACTATCAGAGAGGGACTTTAAAATAACTGTGATTAATATGTTAAATGATCTAATGGAAAAGATGGTTACCATGCATGAACAGATGGAATTTCAGCAAAGAAACAGAAACTATAAAAAGGAGTAACATGGAAACGTCAAGAATAAAAAGCACATTATTAGATTTGAAGCATTTCTTTGACTGCTGCTTCAGCACTGGTGTCTCAGCTGAGGAACAAATCAGTGAACTTCAAAACTAATTAGGTCAAACTCTCCAAACTGAATTGCAAAGAGTAAAAGAGTGAACAAAAACTGAACAGAGCACCCAAATACTGTGGGATAATATCAACCCATCTAACACACATATAATTGGAGTTCCAGAAATAGAAGAGAGAGAGAGAAAGGGTTAGAAGAAATATTTGAAGATGCAATGGCTGAGGATTTTCCAAAATTAGTGAAAGCCAACAAATTACAAGCCAAGAATTCCAGAGAACACCAAACAGTATAAATACTAACACACACACACACACACACACACACACCCCACCCCTAGACATGTCATAGCTAACCTGCTAAAAATCAAAGATAAAGAGAAAATCTTAAAGGTGCAAAAAAAGACATATTACATAGAGGAACAAAGATAAGAATTACAGCAGACTTCTCATCAGAAAGTATGCAAGCCAGAAGACAATAGAGTGATTGAGAGAAAAATCTTGCATCAGCCCAGAATTCTATACCCAGTGAAAATATTTTTCAAAAACAAAGATGAAATAAAGACTTTTTTAGGCAAACAAAAGCTGAGATAATCCATTGTAGCATAACTGCATTACAAGAAACATTAAAGGAATTTCTTCATGAAGAAGGAAAATGATGCCCGATGGGAATTTGGGTCTAGATCAAGAAATGAAGAGCACTGGAAATGGCTTTAAAAAAAAAAAAAAAAAAACAAACAAACAACAACAACAACAACAAAAAACTTGAGTTGGTCAGGTTCATACAACTCAAGAATTCATGGAATTCTGGAAAGATTATACTTTATATTTGTGTAAGCTCAAGCCATATTATCACATACCAGCTACCTAATAATTGTAAAGTAGGGCAAGAATTATCCTCTTTGGCAGATTTAGAGACTCGTTGGATTTCATAGATGAATAGGATCTCAGAAATTTAGCCTAATATCCTCTTTTTTTAAAAAGCAAAACCTGAGGCTAGGTGAAGTAAGTTCTCAAGGATCATGCAGCCAGTGAGCAACAGAGAATAAAGTATAAACAAGCTCTGTGCTGTGTTTCAGTCTGTAAACTGCCGGAAGGACTCTTGTTTGATTGAAGTTTGTAACTTTCTCCACAAGAGAGACAGAAATTTGTAACTGCTTGTACAAAATTAAAAGCTGCTCATTTTTTAAAAAGTTGTGTCTGGAGAGAAGGTCAGAGAGACCAGGAAAATAATTTTAAAGATTTAGGAAAATCATTTGAATTGGCTTACATCTAGAGTGATTAACAATAAGTGCTGTTTGTAACCTATCATTGCCTTATACTCAAGCCACATGTTGTGACCATCTACAATGCACTAAAATATGTTTTACAAGCATGAGGTTTATATCTGACATCGGTAAAGACAGGCTTTGTAAAAAAAAATAATGACGGGAAAAAAAGGAAACCCCACACACAAGGCAACTATTAATGATAGGGAAAACCAAATAATGACAAAGAAAGGAAATGTAATCCCACTATTCTTCATAGTGCAGCTGTGAAAAATACTTACAAAGTAAAAGTATTGTAAATAATGAATACAGATTTAACCAAAAGGTATGATATACCTATAATGGAAAGGTGGGGGCCCAGCTGGCTTATGGAGCTAAATCTTCCTTCCATTCAAGGAGTCAGTAATGAAACATGACATTGGTCATGAACAGCACGACAGACATTTTTGAAGGTGTTATTGATGTATTAAATTATTGAACTCTCAAATAAGAGTCTAAGGTATGGACTACTATTATCTCCATTTGGTAGATAACAAAACTGAGGCACAGAGACCTTTCAAAGTCACACAGCTGGAATGTGGGGGATCTGGGATGCCCAGCCAGGCTGCCTGGGTGTCAACCACAACCTTATAATGTCTCCTCACGATCTAAAACTACAGGAAAAAGAGAAAAGAGTTTAAAGATGAGGTTTAGACACATGAGAAGACAGTCTGCAGTCCAGGAGTTGGTAAAATTTTTCTGTAAATAACCAGATAGTAAATATTTTAGGCTTTGTGGGCTGCATAGAGTCTCTGTCTAGACTATTCAACTTTGCTGTTGCAGCACAAAAATAGCCATACAAAATCAATGGGTATGGCTATGTTCCAATAAAACTTTATTTATAAAACCAGGAAATTTGGCTTATAGACTATAGTTTGCTGACCTCTGCAATAAGACAATGGTTGTGATTTCTGGGGAGAAGAATTTTAGGATAAGCAAGAATGAGGGGATAAGGCTGTGTTTCTCATAGTAATTTTTGTGAAAATTGTTGGTTTTCTAAATAAGGTTTAGCTGATCCCTGGATGACACAAACAGTTAAGTGCTCAATGACTAGCTGAAAAGTTGGCAGTTTGAATCCACCCAGCACTGCCTTGGGTGATCTGCTTCTGAAAGATCACAGCCTTGAAAATCCTATGGTTTACTCTGCACACATGGGATCGCCATGAGTTGGAGTTGACTCTATGGCAACTAATGACAACAACATAACTTAGAAAATAATAAATAGTTAAAACAAAAAACTTAAGCTAACCATTGAAATGATAGAAAGAGTGTAAAACTTCCAAGCTAGTAGAGAGAAAATGAAATGAAAAAATAACAGCTCAATCCAAAAGAGGGCAAGAAAAGAGAAAAAAAGCACACAAGAACACAATAGAAAAAATGTATATTCAGTAAGCATAATAAATGTAAATGACTAAATTCTCTAGTTAAAAGACAGAGATTGTCAGACAAAAACCAAAACAGCTATACATGATTGCAGTAGACACATCTAAATTTAAAGACGCAAGAAAGTTCAAAGAGAAAGAATGGAAAAAATAAACCAAGCAAATACTAATGAGTAGTTAATATTCATATCAGGCCAAATAGAATTTAACGCAAAAAGTATTATCAAGATAGAGGATCACTATATAATTATAAAATGTTTAGTTCACCATGAAGATATACCAATTCTAAATATTTTTTCACATAATAATGTAGTCTTTTGAGAATAAATGAAAACTTGACATAACTACAAAAGAAGAAATTAGTAATTCTTTAGTTCAAGGTTTTAACACAATCTCTCAATAATTGAAAGATTAAGCAAATACAAAAATAGAAAATATATAGAAAATGTGATTAATCAAATGGATCTCTCTATCCATCTATATTCATTTAACAATTAGTGAGTGAATATATTCCACAAGCGCATACGGATTATTTATAAAGGTGATCGTAAAGTATCCTTAAAGCAAGCCTCAGCAAATATCAAAGAATCAATATCACATAAACCATGGTTTCTGACAACAATGCAATTAAGTTAGAAACCAACACAATAAGGTAACTCAAATAAAACAGAACATGCATTTGGGAGCTAAAAAACGATTTCTAAATAACTGATGAGTCAATGAGAAAATTATAGTGGAAATGAGAAAATATTTAGAAATAAATGATAACACTGCACATAAAACCTTTGGCATTTAGTTAAAATGGTATCTGGAGGGAAATATTTAGGCTTTCATGCTTATTTTAGGAAGAAGAGCTGAAAATTAACTAGCCAAGCAAGTAGATTAACAAGTTAGACAGATTTACTTTGGAGTAAATATAAAAATAGAAGGAACAGAATGCTAAAGATAACATCAGAAATTAATTGAATAGAAATAAAGATACATTCCACCACCACCAGTTGCTGTTGAGTCCATTCGGACTCACAGTGATGCCATGTATCAGAGTAGAACGGTGCTTCGTAGGGTTTTCAATGGCTGATTTTTTGAAAGGGAATCACCTGGCCTTTCTTCCAAGGAGCTTCTGGACAGACTTGAACCCACAACCTTTCCGTTACCAGCCCAGCACTTTAACCATTTGCTCCACCCATGGTCTCCAAAGACACAATAGAGAGGACCAGTTAAGCCAAATTTGGATCTCTGTAAAGGCCAATGAAAAGCGCCAGGTATGATTGCCTCAGGGTCCTCCTCTGCAGAACGGGATCAAGCAGGAGCTGCATAAGGCTGTGAAGCTGAATGAGCTGGTGCATGCACCAGACTTGGACCAGCCCTGGTATTTAGCCAATGCTACCCAGCTTTAGCGACTGTGATTATTTCTGTACTTTCTCTGCCCCCACCCCTCACCCCCCACCCCGCAATGACTAGCTCCTCAGGCCTGGCCTGCTCTTGTTCTCTTCTGCACCCTAGCATAAACGGAGGCCTGAGAATACTTGTCAAGTGAATTGGTGAAGGGATGGATGGAAGCCATGGAGCCCCTATTCCAGCCCTTGGAGGCCTCCCTGGGCCCACCAGGACCGAGAGCTGGGGAGGGGACTTTCTGAGCAGGGCCTGTGGCTCGTCACTGGGGAGCTTAGCAGGGCTGTCATCCTCCCTAGGCCCAGAATCCAGCTCCTCAGCCCAGGACATCCTGCTGCTGGCCTGGGGGGCTGCAGGATGAGGCTATGTCCCCAGTCCCAAAACCCCTCCCAGGATGAGGCCACATCATCCTTGATGGACTGGTGGGCACAGCAGCTTCAGAATTGGGCTGTGTTTTGGAATACACCCTCGCCCCACCCCACTAACAAAGGGGAGCCATCTTTCCCATTGCGTCTCCCTGATATCCTTTCCAACCCAGGGCCAGGACACAGGCATGGAGCTCAACCGGGACCTGAGGCACCATCAGGCCTCCATCCATCCATTCACTGATTCTCTAGACAAGCACGGGGCACAGGGGTCCTGAGTGCGGAAGGGCAGAAGTAGGCGGCCCTGGATGGGGCCAGGGAGGCCGCCAGGAACTCAGTACTGGAGGGTGCTCGGGGGAAGGGGCAGGTAGATCCCCGGACTAAGAGGAGGAGAAGGCAGACTGGGCAGGGTGGGTCCCTCCTACTAGGGCTGGCTCCTACCTCTTGCCACTCCCTAGGCGAGTAAAGGGGCCCTTTGCACCCCATATTGGGGTGGTGAGGCAGTGCTATCCCCAGGAAGCACTTGGCTCCCCAGGGCTGCTGGGGTCTGAGGTCACCAGAGCTCTCTGTGTAGCAAGTGCCCCTTCCTTCTGGCCCCCAGTCATGAGGTTGGTAGTGCCCACCACCATGGCAGGAGGCCTGGAGGGGCTAGAGAATCTGGCGGCACTAAGCATCAGCCACATCGCACAGTGATCCCTCCTGAAGCCCCTGCGCCCCTGGCTGGGGATGCCTGCACACATGCAAAGGGTCACTGATGCCCGAGGACTCCGAGCACCTCAAATGCCAGCTTCTGCTTCACAGGGACAGCCTGGCCAGACAATTGAGAAGGGACCCTGGGGGCAGTACAGCCGATCTTGCCAGGTCAGAACTGTCTAGCATCAAGCGGCAGTGCTGACAGTCCGGTGTGCCAGACCCGTGCAGGCGCAGTGCAGGAGCACTCCAGGCGAGCTGGGCCGACTGGCTATCAGCTCCCGTTCCAGATGCACAGGCAAGGGCTCACACGCGGGCAGCGGGGGTAAGTTGGGGTTGACCTGGGTCAGCTTGGAGCTGAGCGTGTGCACGTAGGCACTTCTTGTCGTGACAGAATCCAGAGGGGTCCCCAAGGCAGTTGGGCCCACCCACATCGGCCTAGGGGTCCTGGAGACGGAACTGCTAGTAGTGGCCAGCCCGGAGCAACCCCGGCCCTGTGCACCTTCTCAGTGGGGCCCCACGGGCCCGCCACTATCTTGCAGTCAGCGGCACCTAGCTCAGAGCCCCGAGCAAGCCGTCAGCCCAGGTGTTCGGCGGGCCAGGAGGAGGATGGCGGCGGCGGTGGCGGCGGTGGGACCAGGTGAGCCCAGCTCAGCCCGCACCGCGCGGAGTGCGGGCTCCGGCTGCCGGTCAGCTGGGAACTGCAGCCCCTCAGAGCCGGGGAGCGAGCGGGGCGGGGGCGGGCCAGTCGGCGGCGGCCGCGGCGGCGGCTCTGCAGCCCGCCAAGCCGCTGGCTGAGCCAGGAGAACAGCCGCGCCACCATCCCACCGCAGCCCGGAGCGCCTGCCTTCTGGCCGGGCCGCGGGTCCCGCAGGTCAGTGTCCCCCCCACCTCCCTACCCCCGCCTACCCCGGAGTCGCAGCAGCGCCGGAGCTGCACCGTCCTGGGGCTCCGGCGCCGGCAGACTCGCCTTTGCCGCGCCCTCGCCCTTGTGCCACGCAGGCTTCCCGCGTTTGGCAAGGCTGGTTCGTCCTGGAGGCGCATGACCCTGAGATACCCCCATTCGGGTCTGCGCTGCCAGCTCAGGGAAGCTGAGGTGGGGGGGAGCGGCCGAGAGCAGGGTGCTGGGGGCGGGGCTGGGGTCCCCACTCACCTCTGCTGTTGGCGTAGAGGACGCCCAGGGCTACCAGGGCTCCCGCCACCAGGAGCAGCAGCAGCAGCAGCAGCCCCCCCACCAGGAAGCCGCGGCCCTTCTGCCCTGCGGGGCTGGCTCTCTCCACCATCTCCATCTGGCTCTCCGACTTGCCCATCCCCGAGGCTCTAGACGCAAAGTGCACAGCTGAGCACCCCAAGGCCAAGGGCAGGCAGCATGTCCTGCCCAGGCCAGGGGGAAGTGGCATAGAGCCTTAGAGGCCAGACACCAGACCCCTCTGGGTCTCAGACTCTGTCTCCATTTCCCAGCAACAACCTGGCTTTGCGTCTGGGGCTTGGGGCTTTAGAAACTAACCCTGGGCAGGAGTCTCTGAGAGCCTGGGGGCACCCTGGGGCGGGGGGAGGCCTGGCCTGCTGGTCATGGCCGTCCTTTCTCCCCATCAGCCTCTCTCCAAGCCCACCTTCCGGCAGCGGTAGACCAGGGACCAGTCTGCTCTCAGTGTTGGGTCTGCACGCCAGATCCAGTGGGCCAAGCTCCTCAGCTCGGTTTGAGCAGGGGTCCTGGAACTGCAGGTCTGGGTGCTGGGTCAGGGACACCATCTGGGAGGCAGCTCGGGCCCCTGGGCTTCCTGCCCATCTCTCCTGCCTGGAGCCCAGGAGCCAGGGAGGGAGGTAGGGAGAATGAGGGGCACCCACACAGGCCAGGAGGGGCTCCTGGGCTGGCAGCCTCTAGAGGCTCCACTCCGGCCAGCGCCTGGCTGGCCTGCAGCTCCTGTTACCCCCATCACCACCACCACCCCCACCTTATTACTACGGAGGGTTTGCCTTCTCCACCCAGCCAGGAGGTTGGCAGCAACAGGAGCCTGTGAGGGACCAGGGGCTGGAGAGGGAGCCTGCAGGGAGGGCCGGTGGGAAGGGCGAGGGGGAGGGGGCACAGGGAC
Source organism: Trichechus manatus latirostris (assembly GCF_000243295.1). Taxonomy (NCBI): domain Eukaryota; kingdom Metazoa; phylum Chordata; class Mammalia; order Sirenia; family Trichechidae; genus Trichechus; species Trichechus manatus. The sequence goes on along the minus strand of NW_004444058.1, from coordinate 1,871,295 downwards.
AACAGACTCAGTGTGGCAGCCATGGGCTCCCGGGTCTGCCTGGGCTCCCGTATGCACGTGTATGTGTGTGTATGTGCACACATATGAATATGAGTAAGAGTCGATGTGTGCCTGTGTGCCTGCATGGCTGTATGTGTGTATACATGTGCACGTGTGTATGTGTGCATGCGTATACATGTGCATGTGTGCATGTGTGAGTGTGCATGTTCGTGCATGTGCGTGTGTGCATGCATATATGTGTGTGCTCGTCCTTTGCTGGTGCTCAGAGCCATGTCCCAGAAACTGAATGGGCACCTGGGAAGAGGTGGGCTGCTCCCTTGGGCTTCAGGCTTCCAACCCTCAAACACACTGGGTGTTGAGCCTGTGCCTGGCCCTGAGCCTCGGGGCTGAGAATGAGAAAAGTAAGACATCAGGCTCCACCCTTTGGGGTAAGTGTCCGGCTCAGAGATAAACCACTAGCGGGGCTAAAATATCCTAACCTGTGGCTCCTGGTGGGCTCTGGCTGAGTTCTGGACCAGACTCACTGTGTCTTAGTCTCTCTAGGCATCACCAGCAATGGGGCCTCAGAACTTTAGGGGGCAAAGGTGGCAGGGCCTGCTAGTCTCAGGGACCAGACCCAAGCCTCTGCTACCTGGGCCAGCTTGGCCTCCAGCCTGTGCCGGGCTGCTGGCCAGCTCTGTCCTCATCACCCAGGTCCCGTGGAGCAGACTCTGGGCCCAGCTCTGAGGATCAGGGAGGGTCCTGCAGGCCTGTGGGTGATGCTGAAGCAGCCACGTTCAGGAACGTGACAACATCCCCAGTGCCCTGCCAGTTCCAAGCGCCAGGGGAGTGCCAGTGGAGTTGTTCTTAGAACCACCTGATGGTGTCTGGTTCTCTCTTTCTCTTTCTCTCTCTGCCTGTCTTTCTGTGTCTCTGTCTCTCTCCCTTTACCTTTCTCCGTCTCTCTGTCTTCTTCTGTTTGTCTGACTGTACCTTTCTCTGTCTCCCTTTTTCTCTGTCTCTCCCACCCTCTGCAGTCGGTGAGGCGGGCAGGGTGGCTAGAGTTTCATAAGCTATGACCCCTAACTCTCCTCTCCACAGTGGAAGCTGTCAGGCCCTGAGCCGTGTCCACTGTCCCAGAATTGGTCCATTCTGGTCCCGGCCAGACATCACTCTGAAGAAAGGTGGCCGGACAGTGGATAAGGCTGGGCTCGGCAGTGGGCTCTAGGCTGCTCTGGGGCCCATGCTCCTGGGTGGCAGCTGATGGCCTCCCCTCCTCTGCCTTGTCCCCCCACCCCCATACTCCGCCTTTTCTACTTCCTGGGCTTTGCCTCAGCGCCTCCCTGGTGGAGCACTGTCCTGCCTCCTGGGGTGCAGCAGACCCTGATCATCCTCACAGGGAGAGTTTGTGGTGAAGGGGTTAGGGAGATATTTGTTTACAAACACTCCTCAGCCTCTGCCCCACCATGGAAAGCCAGAACCCCCAAACCTCATGCTGCAGGTGCTGCTGGGCTCATGGCAGCACGGGAGGAGGCGACTTTGGGCCCGGCACAGACCCTGGTGCAGCGGGAGGAGGGGGACCCAGTACCTCACCTCCTCCGAGGAGCCTCAGGGCCTCCCCGGCTCGCCCCAGCTCTGTCCCTCATGTGCTCCTGAGAATATCGAGACTCAGGGATGGCAGGAGACCTGATGAGGTCGCAGAAGGCAGGGCTTTGGTCAGACCCCAGGCAGCCCTGACTGCTGCTCTGATGGGCTGTGTGAGTGCATGTGGGGGTCCCCACCCCACTGCCTGCTGCCCCCTCCCCTGAGGCTGCCCTCTGCCCTGGCTACAACCATCCACTAGGAAGCCCCTCTCTGTGCCGCTCCATGGGGACCCCTGTCCAGGACAGGTCCCCACACCACCTGCCCATCCCTGTTCACACGCCGATGTGACCTTGCCTGTCCCGGGGTGATATTTGTCACTGTGGCTGCCCTCTTCAAGCCCTCATCTACACTTGGGCTCTGTTCCCACTTTGTGTGTCTGCCTGCCCAGCGCCCAGCCTCTGCAGGGAGAAGCCGCAGGGACCTCGACCCCCCACCCCGGAGGAGCAATGTGAGGAGGAGCTCGGGTGGGTGGTGAACCCCTGGGGGATAGGGATGGAGTGAGAAGTGCTCGTGGTGGGGGACTGCGTGGTTCCCGGCTCTGGCGCCCCAATGTCCTGCTCCATCTTTTAAAGTGCCCTTGTTCCTCCCTGAACTTATGCCCCCCCCAACTCCTGGGCCTGCCCCACTGACAGTCTTGCCTTTCGTCCCTAACAAGTCCATCCTTCCAGCTGCTGGAGCAAACCCTCGTGCTCACCCACATCCTTCTCTGCTTCCACACCCCCATCCAGGGCATCAGCCTCAGGATATCTTAGGCCTGACCCTCTGCACTCTCCTGCCGCCCACTGCCTGCCCCAAGCACGTCACCTCCCTTGTGTTGGAACAAGAGCCCCCACTGGACCCCTGCTTCCATGGCTCCCAACAGCAGCAGCAGCCAGAGGATCCTTGAACTCTAAAGTTGCAAACCTTCCCCCTGTTCAACCCCACCCCCTCAGTGGCTCCAATCCCTCTTAGAGGAAAAGCCAGACCTAACTCTAATCTCAGGACCCTCCACAGCCCCCCACCTCTCACCGTGTCCCCCCACCAACCTCCCAGCTCACCCCCAGGTGGTTCCTCCTCAGAGCCTTCGCACTTTTGGTTCCCCCTTGTCACAGCCTCTGCCCGAGATCCCTGCCTGGCTCCCTCCCGCACCTCCTCCAAGCCCCGGCTCCAGGTCACCTTCTCCATGAGGCCTTCCCTGAACTCCTAACCCAAAATAACACGCTGCAGCCCCACTCTGCCTCCCCCCTCCCTTCTTTCTGCCTCACCCTCGGACAGGCGGTTCATTCTATCGTCATTCATTTCTATCTCCTTGGTCTGTCCCAGACCCCGATGAGTACCCACTATGCTGGAGGCATCAATCTATGTCTGCTGAATAAATCAATGAATGAATGAATGAACAAATGAATACAAGCAGGTTGGGCCAGTCTGAGCCTGCCCGGATGTGTGGCTCTTATTGCTGTGATCACATGAATTATCCCCTCACTCATCTGAGTCCTGCCCTGCCGGCTCCCAAGGACTTATGCGAAAAAGGCGCACACATGATCAAAACTTGCAGATGGAGGGTTTGAGGATGAGCCAGGAGCCCGGAGGGAGGTGCCCAAGGGAGGCCGTGGTGTGTCTGTGCTGGAAGAGGTAAGGGGGCTGCAACTGGGCTCCGAAGCCAAGGCCCAGTACTCATTTCCCCTGGTGACATGTACAGGTGTCTCCAGGTTATTGCAGAGGGGGATGGCGGTCCTTAGGGTGAGTGGGACTGTGCTGGTGAGGACTACCTGCCCGTACAGGTGAGGCTACACATAAATGCCCAGCCCAACCCCACTGGGAAGTGGGTGCTGCCAGGGAAGCAGGCCCAGCAGGCACCCCACTTGGCTCTGTGTGACTCACCTGCAGGATCACTGAAGAGCAACCGCCACTCGAGGACAGGTCGCTGAAGGCTGGGGCTCCGTCAGGTGGCCTAGGGCTGGGTGAGCTGGGTCAGGCCGGTGGGCTCCTAGGAAGGGTAGGGCACAGCTTCAGACAGGCAGGGAGGCTCCCCTGCTCACTCCAGGCTGGCTAGAGCCAGGCTTCCGGGCTCCATTGTGATGCAGTCGAGGGCTCCCTGGAAGCAGTGACCCTCCTGCTCAGTCAGGGAGTTCCATCTGGGGTTTGGGGTGGGGGAGGGCACCCGGGCTTTCTGCTGAGTGGGGGCCCTTGGAGGGCCTTTGGCTCTGCCTCTGCCTCCCAGCCTTCTCTTTCCTGGATTCTGTTCCCATCTCTTGGTCCTTCAGTTCAAAGGAGCTGAAGGGGCTACTGGGAAGGAGGGCTGGACCCTCCTACCCCCCCAACCTTGCATGCCACCCAGCCTGCACACCTTTCCAAATCTGACTCTTGTCTGAGATGGGAACAGAGACCACACTGGTCCCTAGCTGCAGGTTTCCTTTGGCGGTACCAGGGCATGAGGTAGAAGGACCCTGCTCATCATGATGGGAGGCTCTCAGGGAGGGTCCCTGCCCAGGGACACTCATGCTCCGCTAGCCTGGGGACTTGCTTGGGGATCCCTTGCGGCTCTGACCCTCACCCCAAGGGGCAGGGGCCTGGAGGCTGATACAGGGAGCCAGGAGAGGGCTTCTGGCCCTGGGAGACGTGGTCCAGTGCTTTCAGGTGAGAATCAGGCCAGGAGGGCATCCCAGCCCCGATGGTGGGGTTGAGTGGGCAGGGTGGAAAGGGGTGAGGTCTCTAGGCCAAGCAGGCTCCCCATCAGAGCTTGGCACTTCTATCTTCAGGCTGACCTGGTTACAGCCCGGTTCTGTTGCAGAATCTCATGGGACCAGTTGTCCCACCCAGGCCCCTGTGGTGCTGTAAGGGCTTCTGGGAGGGGCTGGGTCACAGGGTGGGGGCCCTATGGCAAACAAGCTTCGCTGGAGCTTCCTCACCAGAAGACCCCTCCCCCACCACCACACTGGGTCCTATTGGAAGCTGCCAGTCCACGCTCAGATAACCGCTTGAGCTGGGCCACGCCCTCCCGCTGTAGCTGAGATCTGAGACTCAGAGTCCAAAGACAGCTCTGCTTACCTCTTGGCTGTTTCCACCTGGGGCGGGCCAAGCCTTCTGGTTCTGTCCGTCACTTGGTTTGCCTCTGACGGTAGTTAGCGGTCCCTCTGGAGTTTTCAGTGTATCTGTTCTTGCAAAGCCTGACAGGAGACACAGGCTGAGTCCCATCCACGCCTGCGGAGGCTCCCAGGACCTCTGAGCCCTGCAGCCAGGTCTGCACGCGTCCCTCGCCTGGCATCGCAGTCCGTCCCCCATGTGTGACACATATCAGTCCAGCCAGAGATGTCCCCACCCCTGGCTGAAGCCGCCTGGGCACTGGGACTCAGCCCCACCTCCCTGCCTCCACTCCAGGGACAGAAGAAATAAGCCACACTTGGGACTGCTCTGTTGCTGAGTTCTCCCCCATCTGGAGTTCCCTTAGCAAAAACTAGAAATGAAGAGTGAGCAGGAGGCTGGGGCCTGGCCTTGCTTCCCAGCCAGCTGAGGCACTAAGGCTCACAGGGCTGGGTGCAAGACATGATCAAGCCAAGCCTGGTGCTCAAGCCCCTGCCAGCCAAGAGAGGCCCCAGAAAGGGCCACCGAAGCCACGGACACCAGCCCTTCCTGGGGTCCTTAGACACACAAACTGCCCACTGCTGGAACCAGAACCCTTTCTTAGGGCAGGCCCCTGAGGCCAGGGGAGAACTGAGCCCTTGCTTTCCTCTCCGTTTATCAGGCAGTAGATGTGGGTGTGAGGGTCTGGGGTCCAGCCCCAGCCCAGGGCTGCCAGGAGACAGCCCATGATGGGGAGAAAGAGAGGAGGGTGCCTCTCCCCAATCAGTTCTGGGACCAGGGGCTGTCTAGAGAGCTGGCACTGGCTTCTAGACCCCTAAACCTCTGCCCTTGACTGCTGGGCCCATCCTTCCCCTGCTCCTTGGATCACTGCCCCGTGGTACTGCCAAACCTCCACATTGCATCCAGCTCAGGACTGCTCTGCAGGCCTGTGCTTTGGGCCTCAGCCCAGTGGGAACTGGAGCTTTCCACATGGGTCTGCCTGCCACACTCTGGGAGAGGCAGGAACTGCCCCCTTAGGGACACAGGCAGGTTGGAAGAGGTTGAATAGCATTTCCAAGGCAAGTAGTGAGCTGGGACAAGAGCCCCAACCTCCAGGAGCCCCACCCAGGACTCACTCCTCATCAGCTGCCACCAAAGGCAGATCATGACTGTCCTTGACAGGAGGAAAGGGGACAGGGAAGTCTGCCCCCCTGCCCAGGTCTCCATCACGTCTGGGTTAGCTCTGCATGGGCCAGCTGGGAGATTCTGGGCTTTACCTCTCTGAGCCTCAGTCCACCCACCTATAAAAAGGCATTTTCATAACTGTCACAGAGGTAAGGAGAGAACCTGTGTGCAGTGCCAGCACCAAGGTCAAGGTCAAGGAATACCTGGGAGGGCATGTGGGGCACCTGCAAAGGGGCTTGTCACCTGGAATGAGCTGAGGGCTGTGGGTGATGTCACCCACTGCTGTCATCAATACATCAGCCTTTTTGGAGAGGCCAGAGTCATTTGTCTTTTAACTTTGAAGTCACTACCACCATGGTTCCCTGGAGTTATTTTTACTCGACTTACTTAATTAACAACTTTATAGCTATGTTAGCAATTCTTTATATTAAATTTCTCTGTTCAGGTAACTGATGTGGTTTTTGTCTCCTGAAAGGACCTTAACTAATACAAACATTGGTACTAGGAGTGGTCCCAGCCAACAGATGCTCAAAGATGGGATTGGAAGATTGGCCTGGTTGTGTCCTTGGACTTGAGCGCAGGGCTGAGCTACTTGCCAGTGGGAATAGGATTCTGATAATCCATGGCGTGTTGTGGCGTTGTGATTAATCGAATTATCACTGGTGGCTGATTTGACTCGGCAATGAAATCAAGTGCTTGGGAGCCCACAAGGCTGCTGCACGTGGCTGTTGTGGCTGTAATGATGGCCGCAAGGATGGTGGGGTGGGAGGATTCTCCTGAGTGCACTGGGCTCAGGTCTTTACACTCGCAACTGAAGTCACAGCCAGAGAATCAGAGAACGTCCATGGCAGTCCCCCAGAAATTCCTTATTTCTCATATCCACAGGGCTGATATTGCTAAGAGGTCCCTAGGCCATGCAAACAGAGCCCTAGTGGTGCAATGGTTAAATGCTTGGCTGCGAACAGAAAGGTTGGCAGTTTGAACCCACCCAGTGGCTCCAAGGGAGAAAGACCCGGTGATCTCCCTCGCCAAAGATTACAGCCTAGGAAACCTTGTGGGGTGGTTCAACTCTGTCACATGGGGTCGCTATGAGTCAGAATCGACTCGGCAGCACCTAACAGCAACAATACTAATCAAAAAGTTGGTGGTTCAGATCTACCCAGTGGTGCCATGGAAGAAAGGCCCAGCAATCTGCTTCGGTAAAGAATTCAGCCAATAAAACCCTATGGAGCACAGTTCTACTCTGTTAACACATGGAGTCGCCATGAGTCGGAATCAACTCGATGACAATGGTTTGTTTGTTTGATATTGCCAAAAGTCAGACACAACGTTTAACTCTGAGAGCTGTGTGATTACAGTGTAAGCTGCATTCACAGCATTACCAAGTCTCCTACAAGAAAGCTAGGGCATTGATTGGGGAGGAATGGGACTCCAGCATTCGGAGTGGGGCTATCTGGCTGGACTCAGATGCAGCTGAGAATCTTGAACTCCCAGGTCATCTGAGCCTCTGTTTCCAGTGGAAGCAGCTGTTCTTGGTGTCTGAGAAGACTCACCTTCCTCTGTTTGAAAACCTTGCACTCACCTCACCTGGGCCAGGTGCCTAGAAAGAGGTTGCTTTTTCTGTTCAGCCACCCCAACCACCCCTTACTGCCTGTAGATCCATAACTAGGGTCAGGTTGTAGCATTCCCCAGGGGGCAACCACAAAGTCTGACCCAGGAGGAAACAGCTTATTCACCAACAGAATAGCAAGGTTTTGTTCATTCTCAGACAGAAACCTGGGGATTGCATATGGGAATGGAGTGTAAGAGCATTAGACCAAAGAAGATGGAATGTAACACTGGATTGGGTTGGATTTATTGATGTGGGTACGTGTTAGTTCATGCTGCTGGAAGTGACTGTAACAGTTTACTTGGTTGAATGGAATCTGGACTGCGTGGTGGCCTGCGGTTAATGAGGTTGAAATGCTAAAAACAAACAATTGCGCATCCCCATGTGTTTCAGAATAGAGCTGCACCCCATTGGGTTTTCATGGCTGTGATCTTTTGGAAGCAGATCTCCAGGCCTATCTTACGAGGCACCTCTGGGTGGGTTTGAACAACCAACCTTTCTGTTAGTAGCCCGGTTTTTAACTGTTTGCTCCACCCAGGGATTCTTGGTAGAAATGCTAGTCCTGGTATAATCTAGAGGAAGAAATCCAAAGGTTTAGGCAGATAAGTTTGAGTGGATTTATCATATTCCGCCAGTACACCCCCGTTACATCCCTTAAGACAGAACATATGATTTATTTTCTCCTTAGCCCTATTACTGTGACAAACTATAGGAATAAATTTTCCGATTTTGAACTATCCTTGCATTCCTGTATAAATCAATCACGATGTGTTATTCTTTTAGTGTACTGTTGGATTTCTGTGTGTTGGTATTTTGTTTAAGATTTTGGAACTGATAATCATAAATGACACTGGCTTATGGTTTTCTTTCAGTTGAGATGCCTTGAAATGTTTGCTTAAAAAAGAATCTGGAACTCTTTCTTCTTTTTCTTGACTATGAAGGAGTTTAAAGTAATTTAGAATTGACTGTTGTTAAAGACTTGTAGATTCTCCCTTGATGCCATCTGGAACTGGGCCTGCTTTGAGGGTAGTTCCTTGAGAACCTTCTCTACTCCTTCTGTGGTAGTTAAGGAAAGTAATCTCCATGATTCTTATAATTTTCTCAGTATCTGTTATTTTGTTCTTGTCATTTAAAAATTGCTGTGTCTTTGTGATTTTTCTATTTTGCTCAGTTAAATTAGCTATTGGTTCATTTATTTTATTTTTTGTTGTTACTGAGAATATACATAGCAGAGCAGACACAATTCAACAGTTTCTACATGTAAAATTCAGTGATATGGATTACATTCAAGTTGTGCAACCATTCTCATCCTCCCTTTTCTGAGTTATTCCTCCCCCACTAACATAAACTCACTGCCCCCTAAGGTTCCTATCTAATCCTTCAAGTTGCTGTTGTAAGTTTGATCCCATATAGATAGATCTTAAAAGAGCACAATGCTCAAGGCAGACATTGTTTCCTAGTTAAGTTAAACTATTGTTTGTTCTGATAATACAAGGGATATTTTTGGTCATCTATTTTATTTTTAAAGAGTCATATTTTGGATTTATTTATTAGTTGTGCAATTTTTCTGTTCCTAATTCATTGATTTCTGCTTTTATTCCTGTCTTCTGCTTTCCTTTTGCTTATTTTATTTTTTCTTCTCATTTCTCATTGTCAATATATAGGTAACAAAACATTTGCCATTTCAACAGTCTTCACAAGTACATTTCACTGACATTAAATATGCTCATCATGTTGTTCAACCATCACCATTAACTGTTCCCGAATCTTCCCAGTACCCTTAACAGAAGCTCAGCGTCCCCTATACATTGTGTTTTCCTTTCCTCCTATTTTTCTAACTTCTTAAATTGAACATGCACTCTGTTCATATTCATTTTTATTGCTTAGTAATATATATGTTTAAAGCTCTAAATTTCCCATGAGGCACTGCTCTAGCTGTGTCTCCTGGGTGCTGCCATGTGCTGTTTTCATTCTTTTTGTTTTCTCCATATTCTGCAATTCCAGATTTGATTTCCTCTCAGACCCAATCGTTGTTTTGCACACAGTTTTTCTAACTTCCAAGTACTAAGGAATTGTAAAATATTAATTTGTAGCTTTACTGTCTTGAGGTCAGATGATGTTTTCTGTACAAGTTTTGTTTCTGATAAGTCACGGTGTCTTCTTGGTAATCCAGTCTCTGGTAATTTTTGTGAGAAGCAGGCACAGCCTCTCTTCTCACACACGAAGCTTGATTTTCATCCATTAGATCCACCGTTATCACACCAGACCCCTTTGAGAGCCTGCTTGTTTTTATCTACTTGCTCTGCCACGGAGGGAGGATGGGTTAGCGTAGGCCACCTCTCACGGGTATCTGGAGGACGGAGTGTGGGTGTGGGAAGTTCCCCTCCTGGCGCAGGTTGAGGTGGAGGGGGAGGACGCTGGGACAGAGCAGGACAAAGTCCCCGGAGCTGAGGAGGACACGTCCTCTCTGTAGGAGAAAAAGCCCTGCTGGGTGTTTTCTGTTGAGGAGCACACTCATCTGAGAGAGGACTGTGTGTATTGGAAATCTTGGAAAAGTAGGGCCGGTGTGAAGATTCCAAATGGGAAGGTGGGGAGGAGGAAGCAAGATGAAGCCCCTGTTGGAGCCCCTTCCCCATTTTCTGGGTTCCCCACCTCTGCTGATCCTCACAGAGGAGTCACCAGCCACCAGCCCAGCCCTTGGGTGGCCAGAACCCAGCAGGTCCCAGGTGGTGCCAGGTGGGATGAAGACAGCAAGGATGGCTGAAGGCTTCCCGACTAGGGTGGGAGATGGAGAGAGGGCGGGGCCTGAGGAGTGAGGGGTTGCCAGTGCTCTCCAGCCACCTCATCTACTGCCTGGGGACAGGCAGGGATGGGGGCCACTGGGTCATCACACTGTGAAGGGCATGGGATGAGAAGACCATGACCCGCCTCCCTGTCTCATGTTCTGAGGAGTTGGGTGGGAGGTGGGGTGGGTGGGTGTCTTAGTCTCCTGGGGCTGCCGTGACAAAATACCACAAAGTAGGTGGCTTTAAAGAACAGAAATTTATTTTATCAGAGTTCTGGAGGCTAGGAGTCTGAATTCAGGGCGTCGGCCGTGTTGATTCCTTCTGGGGACTTTGAGACAGAAACTGTTCCATAGGTCTCTCCTGGTTTCTGGTGGCTGCCGGCAATGTTTGGCGTTCCTTTGCTGATTATAGATGCATCTTCCTCTGTCGTCACATGGCATCTGCCTTCCCCATTGTCTGTGACTCTGTTTCTGTGTCTGTCCTTCTCTTTCATAAGATGCCACTCAGAAGGGTTTAGGATTAGGACTCACCCTATAGAGTCACTATGAGTCGGGATCGACTTAACCGCAGTGGGTTTGGTTTTGGAGCCCTGGTTTGGTTAAGAGCTCAGGCTGCTAACCAAAAGGTTGGCAGTCTGAATCCACCAGCTGCTCCTTGGAAACCCTATGGGGCTGTTCTACTCTGTCCTAAAGGGTCGCTATGAGTCGGAATTGACTCGACAGCAACAGGTTTGGGTTTTTTTGGTCTACCGTGATATGACCTCATTTCACTTAACATCTTCAAAGATCCTCTTTCCACACAAAATCACATTCATAGGGGTTAGGACTCCAATATATATTTTTGGGGGACACGATTCAACCCACAACAGGAGGTCAGGAGAAGCTGAGCTCAGCAAGGGTTCCATACCGCAGAACAATGGGGCAGAGGGAGAGGGAACAGCGACAGAAGGAGATAGACGAAAATGGCGATGAGGAGGCCAGGGCTGCTCCTCTTCCCAAGAGGGCCTAGCTTTGGGGGTGAGGCTGCCCAGTGCAGCAAGGAACATGGAATAGGGAGTGGAAGAAGGTGGTTCTAATCACCAGTGACAGCCACGTGACCACTTGTAGAAATGAGGACTGTGATTGTTATGAGTATTTTTTCCATATTTTGTGTGTTGGGTATGTGTGTGTGTATGGCAAATATCTGTGTTTTTCCCTCTCATCTCATTACTTATCACGAAACGTAGGATGTATTTACTTTGCATCTTCTGGAAAAGCGGTGAGTGCACTTTCGGTTGTACGAAGGACAGTTGTATCACGTTAGGTGGAAGTGTGACTTTGTTACTGTCTTTGGAGATCAAGTATGGTTTAAGGAGATGTGTACGGGTGCCAAGTGGACAAGTGGTGGAATGTGATGGTGAATTTTATGTGTCAGCTTGGCTAGGCTATGATTCTCAGTTGTCTGGGCAAACACTAGCTGCTGTTATGGTGTAGTTACATGTGATTAAATCAGCTGGCCTTAAGTAAAGCAGATCACCCTCCATAATGTGGGTGGGCCTCATCCAATCAGTTGAAGGCCTGAGGAGCAAAACAGGAGTTTTCCTAGGGAGTACTTTGCATCCAGACTACAAATAGACATCTTGCCAGAACATCTTTGGTTTTTGGGATACAAGACTGCAGGAATCTCCAGTCTGTTATCTGACCTAAAGATTTTGGACTTCCCAGCCCCCACAATCACGTGAACCAATTCCTTAAAATAAATTTCTCTCCGTCTATATATCTTACTGGTTGTGTTTCTCCTGAGAACCCTAAGACATTTCTGTCTGAGCCCCTCAAGACATCCTGCCATGCCCTTTACTTCCAGGGCAAAAAGGAGGGAGCCTGCTTGTCTAGCACACGCTGCTCCGTATGGTTTGGGGTGGCTGGGTATGATCAGGAACTGGATATCTGATGAAAATGTCAGGGTGGTCTGTGAAGGAGTCAGTGGAGCCGGCAGCCTGAGGACGCCTCCCTGCGGATCCTTGCCTTCAGCCTCTTCAGGCCACTGTGCTCGGGATCCACGAGCAGGCCGCTCTCAGCTGCTGTCCAGGCCTCTGCATGGCGCTGGGCCTCCAGGCAGCGCTGCCCATGGTGCTGCAACACTTGGGCGGTGGGGGCCCGGCCTGGCCGCTCCCTCAGGCTGCTCAGAGCCAGAGTGGGCGCCAGCTCGAGGGCCCGGGTGAAGGCCCCTGCAGCCCCAGCCTCGTCCCCCAGGCTCAGCAGCAGACGGCCCTGGGAGCAGAAGTCCTCCGCCTGTGTCGAGGGGTCGCTGTCCCCTGCTCCCTTCTGGAGCACACAGTCCAGGTCCCTGAGTGCACGGCCAAACTCCTGCAGCTCAGCCAGGCAGGCGGCCCGTGTGCGCAGGTGCTGGTCACTGTCTCCGCTTGCCAGGACAGCCAGTGAGCAGAAGCCCAGCGCCTGCTCCGGGAACCCTGCATCAAGGAGGGTGCCGGCTTTCTGGGCGGCGGCCTGCACAGTAAGCAATGGGAGGGTCAGCCTGAGTGCCGCTGGGCCCTCACCTGCTCGAGCTCCTCTGTGCTCCCAGTCTCTGCTCATCCCTGGAGTGGCCTCTTGTGCAAAGGGGCTGCCAGCTTCCTCCAGAGGGGGTGGTGGTGGGAGTGGGGTGCAGAGGCCCTCCTTCCTGCAACCCCACCCACCCTGGAAACTCTACAGCCTATAAGGCACATCTCCATGGCCTCCTCCTTGACTGTCCCTCTCCCTCGACCTCCGATCTGTCCCCTCAACTCTACCTCCTCCTCACTAATCCTTCCTCTCTTGCCCCCACTCCCCAACCTGGCTTCTTGTGCCCAGTCGGTGAACGCTGTCCATCATCACCTTCTCTCTCTGGGAACTGCAGGACGAGGTCCTGGCCTCCCCTACCAGCATCCCCTCTGCCTCTTCCTTTTCTGAGCTGGGGCCAAAGCTCACACTCACAATGTGCCAAAACCCCTTACCTCCTCTTTTCTGACTCTGGCTCTTCACAGAGTCATCTATGAGTGCAGTCACCCCAACCACCCTGTGGGTCAATCAGCTTGCCTCATGGGGTTCCTCCTCTCCTCAAGAACCTACAATGGCTCCCACTGCCTGAAGAACAAGGCACAGTCAAGACATTGCCTTTCTTGCTTCTCCTCTCCCACTCTTTTCTATTGTAGCCAGGATCTACTCAATGCTCCCAGCCTCACACCATACAACACCTCCCTGCAACATCCCAAATCCTCCCCCGCTCCACAGGGTGGGAGTAGGGGAAGGCACCGGAGCCACCCGGCCTGGGCCTGGATTCCAGCTCCCCCCTCCCTTGCTGTGTGACCCTGACCTATTGACTAAACTTCTCTGTGCCTGAGCTGCCTCGCCTGTGAAATGGGGCTTGTGACTGTTGACCTCAGGGTCGTTGTGGAGCTAGAAGGGGCTGTGCATGTGGACACAGACAATGTGTAGAACCCGGACACCCATGGGCAGAACATGAACGGACTCAACCTTGTGCTCGTTTTTTATGCCCCTCGGCTGAATGGCTGGTCTCACCTCCCCAACATTTGTTGAGGCGGCCTCTCCCCTGGGCCGAGACAGGCCTGGGCTTTTTCTCCATGGCCCGGCCACCGTCCACGGTTGATCTGGAATGCTGATTCCTTTAAGGTGTCATTCAGTTGGGGACCCCCCTCAAAAAAACCCCGTATCTTTAGGAACAGCTCTGTTAATGCCACCTCTGATTTCCTAGGACTCTGGCCCCTTCTAGGTTCACGGATTGTGGCTAGGCCATCTCCCGCGCGGGTCCCTTGAGACCAGGCAGGCCATGCATCCCCCAGGGCTCTCCCGCTTCCGGGAGGAGCCGCCCGTGCAGCCACAGTGGGGTGGATTCGGTGCAGGAGCGGGTTGTGACCCCTTCTGGTTCACTTCTGAGTCTGCCCGCATCGCCTGGCAATGGCCTGACAACCAGCCTCCAGGCAGCCCCTGACTTGAGCAGTGCCCCTCCTCCTAGCTCAGAGAACCCATCCCAGACCCCTTGTGTCTGAGCTTAGAGACCTCTATGCCAGTCAAGCCTTTCTCCAAAGCTCAGAGACGCCCATCCCAGGCCTGTCCTCCAAGCTTAGAGCGCCCATCCCAGCCCTCTTCTCTGAGTTCAGAGACTCCAGCCCAGCCCCTTCTTCCAAGCTCAGAGACCCCCGCCCACTCAGGTCCCTCCGGACTCAGAGACCCCCGTCTACCTCCTCCTCTGGGCTCAGCCCAGTTCTGCCTGGCCCTCCTCTGAGCTCTAGGTCCTGATAACACTGTCTTGTACCTTTGTTCCCTCGCTCTGGGTGGCAGCTATTCCCTCTGCATTACTGACTTGCTATCCTTTTGCTCTTTCAGCCCCTAACCCTTCTCAGTCAACTCCTCTGTTAAACCAAAAACCAAAAAACCACACCTGTTGCCACTGAGTGGTAGAACTGCCCCATAGGGTTTCCAAGGAGTGGCTGGTGGATTTGAACTGCTGACCTTTTGGTTAGCAGCCAAGCAGTTAACCACTGTGCCACCAGGGCTCCCTCTATTAAACTACCTCTGTTTTCCTGACTGCAGCCTGACTGATACAACCCATCAGAGAGATGAAGAAACATGGGGGTTTCATTCTGTGTCCCTCCAACTCCAAAGCCTGCCTATGCTCTTGGCCTCCTCCCCTCCACCCACCTCCTCCACCTCCACCCTTCACTTCCGTTTCCCCTCTTGAGGTTAAATTCAGCCAGTGCAGGGTAAGCCATCCTGCAGTTTCTCTTGGCCCAGTCCCTCCACTGCCTCTCCTACAGGTGGTGAGGCGCCTGGCTGGGCTCCTGCTCTAGCCAATGGGGGGTTATTTGGTGCCAGGAATCAAGTGGTCAGACTAGCAGCCAGGACACCCTCCTTTCTGCCCCTCCCCTTCTCACACTTACTTTTCTGTCAAATTGACTTCCATTAGGGCTTGACCAGAACCTCACCCTCTCCCACCTCAACCCTGCCTCACTCCAGTCCAGCTGCATGGCTTGGTTCTGTTTCTTGAAGACACCAAGCTCTTTCCTACCTCAAGGCCTCTGACCTTGCCATTCCACTGGCCTGGTCTTTGGCATCACCTCACTACCCCCTGCCCTGTTTTAGGGGCTTCCCCTCACCGATCACTCTCTGAAATGACATTCCTCACTCACCGTCTGTCTCCCCCACTGAGATGTGAGCGCCATGAGGGCCCGGGGCCCGTTGCTCATGGCTCCACCCCCAGCATGGGCACAGTGCCCACACCTGGCAGCAGGTGCTCAATCAGTTCATTTTGAATAACGATTGGATGAAAAGTTAGCTAGTCAAAGAGGCAGCGATTCCAACCCAGTGTCCCTTCAAGGCCAGGCTCTCAGCTCATCACTTGCAGAACCACTGCCTCCCACCAGCACCTCCTTCCCCTGACCACTCATCCCTGGGAGAGGATGCTGCCTCTCCTGACCTGCCTTGGAGGTTGGGGTGGGCTTCCTGTGAGGCGAGCTGCACCTGGGAGGCTCAGCCCCGGTCCCTCCCTCTCCTCCATCTCAAGTCACTTGTGGTTTATATGCCCCATGCAAAGAAGGCAATAGGTCACTGGGGGTTGTTAGGGCTTAAGATGGAGACCTGGGTGCCTCTTAGTCATACCTCCATGCCACCCGACCCCACCCCAAAATCAAAGTTCTTTTTCTGGCAAGTGGCATCTGGCTGAAATGAACAGTAGGGAATGGTGTAAGACCTAAAATTAAGGCCCAATGTTATGTGTCCCTTGACTTCTGGTAAAATCAGGAGGGCCTCATATGTTCTAACCACAAGTTCCCCTCCCCCTCTGCTCTGTGGATGAAGTCTTCTAGCCAAACCATCCTCCTTATCATGGGACTGGTACAGTTCCTGCTTACACCTGAGTAGTGGGCTTTGGTTCCCTGCTAGCCTGTTGAATTATTGAAACAAGCCAATCACATTCTCCTGTGGGAACCAGGGGGCACCACACCCTCTTGTTACTACAAAGCCTGCCTCCACAATCCCTGGTTGTGCACCTCCATGAGGCCCTGCATGGTGTGCGGTGTCCTCCCCCAGGCAGTGTTTACTGACTAATAAACTGCTGTTGATCTCATCTCTCCAGGACCAGTCATGTGTTTGGCCATCCCCAGAACCCTAGAGCCCGACTTGCTCCCTCACCAACAGGGTGAAGAGGAAGCAATGAGAACACGCCTGGGATGCTGGGAGGGTGGGGGTGGGTCTCCACGGGATGCTGCTGCGCACCTGGGCAAGGCTCTGCCGTTCTGAGGCCTCCAGAAGATGCAGCAGGAAGCTGAGATCCCCAGGGTCCTTCTCTACCAGGCCCTGCAGGTCCTGCATCGCGGCTGGCGCGTCTCCCTTCTTGATGTGGAGCAGGCCGAGCCGGGCCTGGGCTTCCTCTGACAGTGGAGCAGAGCCCAGGGTTTTTTGCAGATGGGCACCAGCCTCCTCGTAGCTGCCTGTCAGGGGTTCAGAAGGACAGTCAACAGGCTTCGTCTGGGCAGGGGATCTAAGAGAGGTGGGACCTACTGGCTGGCCACTGGGAAGTCTGCCATAGCCCTTCTTGCTCTGCAGTGGCTTGGGGGACCAGGCGGCCTGACAGAGGTTCCCTGTCGGGCCCAGCCCCAGGAGGCAGGAGCTGGACAGAGTCACATACTAAATGACCCATGTTGGTCACGTGGCCTTGACCCAGTACCCACCCCCACCTGGAGCCTGTTTTGCTAAACTCCCTGATCCCTGGGCCATGTAGCACTGCTCTGGGACCCTTACTGTGCTCAGCATGAAGGGGGGTGCCTGGAGGAAAGCTGGGCCTGCTGGAGCAGAGCATCATAGGAGAGGAGGCCACGGCTCTGGGGGACACGCTGGAGTCCCAGCTGAGGGCCTCTCACAGGGCTGGAGGTCATCGGGAGGAGGACAGGTTAGAAAGGGCAGGCTGCAAGAGATTCTCCCCTTCAAAATGATGAAGAGATACAGTCAGTTCTCATTATTTGAGGATTCCATATTGGCAAATTGGCCTACTCGATAAAATTTATTTGTAACTCCAAAATCAATACTCGCAGCACTTTTGAAGTCATTTCTGGACGTTTGCTTGCAAAGAATGGTGAAAAACTTGAGTTGTCCGATGCGCACATTCCCAGCTGATGTTGCGTAAGGCTGACTTGGTGTTTACAAATTCCGTGCTCAGGCCACTTTATAGAACATAATTACTGTCCTTAGAATAGGAGTCCCTGGGAGGTACAAACGGTTAACGTGCTTGGCTGCCAACTGAAAGTCTGGAGGTTCAAGTCCACCCAGAGGCACCTCAGAAGAAAGGCCTGGTGATCTACTTCTGAAAAATCTACTTCTGAAAACTGCAGGGAGCTCAGTTCTACTCTGACACACATGGGGTCGCCATGATTGGAACTGACTCGAAGGTAACTGGCGGTACCGAGAATAACAAGAATTGACTGTATTTTCCACATCATCAGGTGGCATGGATTTTTGCAGGCAGATCTAAGACAACCTCACTTAGAAGAGGGCCTGGCATCCCAGGGACACTCACTCAATATCTGCTAAATAAATGCATGAATCAATGGAGCCCAGGACAGATGCCTGCATTTCTGTCCTGGGCTAACACTTACCCACAGCCATGAGAACATCTGTGAGGAGGATGTGCCAGCCTGGCTGCTGGGCGTCAAGTTTGACCAGTGCCTCCGCCGTGGCAAGGAGGCCCTGGGTGTCCTCATCACTGAGGAGGGCCCCGGTGTCCAGTGGCTGGCTCAGGAGAGCCCGGCAGTGGGTGTAGAGGCCCTGGGTGATGAAGACCTGGGCTTCCGGCTTCAGCGAGCGGATTTCAGGGACCACAGTGCCTGGGTCCAGCTTCAGAGCAGAGATGATGTCGTCCACAGCCTCCTGTAAGGGGAAAGCAGCAAGGTGGGTAAGAGAAGTCTTCCAACCGGGGATACCCTTGGGGAGGGGAGCAGAGTTGGGAGGGTTGGCTCCATCATTTTGACTTTCCCTCTGTGCCCTAGGGTCTCACGTTCTGCTCCTTGGAGTCCTAGAGGGCCAAGCTGCCAGCCACTCTACCCTCCATCCTGCTTCTGGTCTGGGCATTTGAGGGGACCCAGCTCATTGGCCTTACCCCTGGAAGTAACCCAGAAACCCCTTCCTGAGGTTGCACCCTGCATCCTGCTTGTCAGATCTCACCAATTTCAGTCTCCCTATGCTGCTGCAGTCTGCACCCCTGTCTCTGGGCAGCATGTTCCCTCTGCTTATAGCTGGCTCCCCCCTCACTCTGTCCCCCTGCCCCATGCCTGTCCCTCCCAGTGGGGCATCTGGTCCACCTCACAGGTGGTGCTTCAGGAGCCCCACAGCTGTTGTCAAGTGCTCCTCCCTGTGCCTGGGGCGTTGGGGACTGCCGGAGGGGGTAGAAAGCACAGTTCCTGCCCTCCCACCATCTGAGGTGCAGCCAAAGTGAGGGTGCATGGAACATCGGGTGGACAGACAAGGCAGAACACGGGGGAGCCGGCAGCAAATGTATTAGGGTTCTGCAATGGGAGAGATTAGTCTGGAAAGGAAGAAGGATCACAATGATGGAGAACCTACTTAGGTGGAGAAGGTGGACTTGAGCTGGCAGCTGGAGGGCAGTGAGGACCTGGACAGGAGTGATAAGGACTGAGTATGCAGTTTGAGGGAGACAAGGGAGAAGAAGTTTCCAGAGGCCCTGGAAGCACAGGCGATCATGCCAGAGGGTGGATCCCTTTTAGGAGAGCCTTGGTGACTAAGGTAAGCAGATTGCTTCTGACCTGGCCAGCAGTGGGGAACCACTGGAGCTCTCTTCAAGTCTATCCTCCTATTTGTTTTCTGTCGTTTTTTTGGTGCCTTTGTTCCTCCATTCCTATCTTTTGGGCTGATTGAGTATTTTCAGTATTTCATTTTAATTGTTCTATTGGCCTTTAGCTATGTTTCTTTATGTTTTGGCACTTGCTCTACTGAATACAATATGTATCTTTAATTTATCATAGTCTGTGTAGACGTTGGAGTCCCTGGGTGGCGCAACCGGTTAAGTGCTTGACTGAAAATCAAAAGGTTGGTGGTTTGAACCCTCCCAGAGGCTCCTTGGAAGAAAGGCCTGGCCATCTGTTTTTGAAAGGTCACAGCCTTGAAAACCCTATGGACCACAGTTCTACTCTGCAACACATGGAGTTGCCATGAGTTGGAGAAGACTCAAGGCAACTGGTCTGGTTTTTGGAAGTAGCGTTAATATAATACCACATCACATAACATGTAAAAACCATATAACAGTAAATTTTATTTACCCTCTGTTGTTTGTGCTGTTGTTGTTGTGTATTAAGCAATAAACCTTATAGTACAACAATATTATTTTTGCTTTAAATAGTTCTGTTCAAAGAAATTAAGAAGTAAAGATTTTTTTTTCTTTATTTAAAGATGCTTTTTAAAAAAAAAATGTTTACATATTTCTTCCAGCAGAGACTTTTCTTCTGGTGTCATGTCTCTTCAATCTCATGAACTTCGTTTAGCATTTCTTTTAGTGTGGGTCTTTTGGTGAGAATTCTCTCAGCTTTCATTTGTCTGAGAATGTCTTTAATTTCATGCTCATTTTTGAAAGATTTTTTAAACTTGATATAGAATTCTAGGTTGACTTTTTTTTTCTTTTAGCACTTTAAAAATATCATTTTATTGTCTTCTGGCCACCACTGTTTCTGATGACTAGTCAGTTTTCATTCATATTGTTGTTCTACTGTATGCAATGTGTCTCCCCCTCACCCCAGCTGTTTGTAAGATGTTCTCTTTTTATCTTTTGTTTCCAGCAATTTGACCAACATGTGCCTAGGTGTGGTTCTGTTTGGGTTTGTCATTTTTGAGTTTGCTAAGCTTCTTGGGAAATTTTCTGTATATATATCTATATCTATATCTATCTATCTATCTATATATATATCTATATCTCCCCTCTTTTCTCCTCTCCCTCTTGAACTCCAATTACATATATGCTAGTGTAAAATGGTGGGAGTATAATAATAACATCAGAACCTGTCTAATTTCAGGGGGGATAATGCGAATCAAGATCATCCCAAACTTGATTCCTATGAGGTGGAGGTCAGAAATACTTCACTCTCCAAACTTTTAACCAACTCAGACTCCAGCCATCCCTCCCATGGCATTCTCTACTTCTCTTCTGTGTTCGATAATCCATTGCAATGGCCACACAGAACTCACAGACCATACTTACAGTTTTTAGGAACAGGCTACAACTCAGGATCAGGATCAGGAAGCAGGTAGGCAGAGTCTCCCTTCTCCAGTGCAAGACTGTTCTTTCAGCTCCTTTAGACCATGCAGGCCTCCTCCCGGTCCCCTGAGGACAGGCTCCTCTTGGCCCTGCCGTTTGTCACCACCAACTGCCACTGAGCCCCTTCCAGGACTGTCACTGCCTTCAGTGTTACAGCCTTGATCCATGTTACAGCTCTTTTATGAGGTTCCTTGTCTCCGCTCTCTACTTCTTTCGTCTCTCTTCTTTTTCCCTTCTGCTTCTTCCTACTGCTTCTGTTTCTGTTTCTTTCTTCCTAAAAAACCTCTGTGGGGCTGGCTGCTTAAATACAAAAACTTTTTGCCAATTTCAAGGCATGGCATTCCCACCAGGGCCAGGACCTGATAAATCTCCTCATGGTAGGTGACAGACACTTCATTTGTATAGTAGGCTACAACTCACCTCATTTGTATAGTCTATTGACCAGTCCCTCAAAGGTGCAAACCAATCACAGGGCAGGCTGCAGCCCAGGGCCAGGCAAAAAGTATCAAACCATTCTTGTTTATAGCTTACTCAGGAAGGAAATGTCAATCAACCTAGACAAAAGTAACAAACCCTGTGAGGTAGAAAAGTAGGGCAAAGGTAACTCCTCAGGGCTTAGGTGAAAAATCTCTCAAGCTGTTTTACCAAAGAACCAAGCCAAAAGGCCACCTAAAGAACTCATTGTGCCACAGCAAGATTGCTTGGAATTGTCCCAGAGGTCACTGAAAGTCTCTTCATTTTTTTTCAATCTTTTTCCCCCTTCTGTTTTTTTAGACTGTATAATTTCTATTGGTCTATCCTCAAGTTCACTAACTTTTCTTCCACGTTTCCAATCTGCTGTTAAGCCCATCCAGTGAATTTTAATTTCAAATGTACTTTTCAGTTCTAGAATTTCCATTTTTTCTTCTAGGATTCTCAATCTGTTCACTTATTAGGACAAAATTTTCCTTTAGGTCCACGTGTTTATAGTAGTTGCTTTAAAGTCCTTGTCTCCTAATTTCAACATCTGAGTAATCTCAGGATCTGTTTCTGTTAAGTGCTTTATTATTATTATTGTTCACAGTTCTCTGAATATCTAGCCAGTTTTGATTTTATGTTGGAATTTGTGGGTGATATGTTCTAGGATGAGATGAGTTGTGGAATGAAATCAAGGACATCATACTTGAAGAAAGCAAAAGATCATTAAAAAGACAGGAAAGAAAGAAAGGACCAAAATGGATGTCAGAAGAGACTCTGAAACTGGCTGTTGAATGTCGAGTAGCTAAAGCAGATGGAAGAAATGATGAAGTAAAGAGTTGAACAGAAGATTTCAAAGGGCAGCTCGAGAAGACAAAGTAAAGTATTATAATGACATGTGCAAAGACCTGGAGTTAGAAAACCAAAAGGGAAGAACATGCTCAGCATTTCTCAAGTTGAAAGAACTGAAGAAAAAATTCAAGCTTCAAGTTGCAATGTTAAAGGAGTCTATGGGGAATATACCAAACAACACAGTAAGCATCAAAAACAGATGGAAAGAATACGGAGTCAATATACCAAAAAGAATTGGCTGACATTCAACCATTTCAGGAGGTAGCATATGATCAGGA
This sequence comes from Trichechus manatus latirostris, assembly GCF_000243295.1. Lineage (NCBI taxonomy): Eukaryota > Metazoa > Chordata > Mammalia > Sirenia > Trichechidae > Trichechus > Trichechus manatus. Next base: position 1,849,177 of record NW_004444058.1, on the reverse strand, counting down.
ACCGATGGTACTGAAAGAAGAGGTCCAAGTGCACTGAAGGCATTGGTGAAAAACAAGGATCCAGGAACTGATGGAATACCAACTGAGATGTTTCAACAAATGGATGCAGTGCTGGAAGTGCTTACTCGTCTATGCCAAGAAATGTGGAAGACAGTTACCTGGCCAACTGGAACAGATCCATATTTATGCCTATTGCAAAGAAAGGTGATCCAACTGAAGGCAGAAATTATTGAACAATATCATTAATATCACACACAAGTAAAATTTTGCTGAAGATCATTCAAAAGTGATTGCAGCAGTACATAGACAGGGAACTGTCAGAAATTCAAGCCAGATTCAGAAGAGGACATGGAACCAGGGATATCATTATTGAGTCAGATGGATCCTGGTTGAAAGCAGAGAATACCAGAAAGATATTTACCTGTGTTTTATTGACTATGCAAAAGCATTTGACTGGATCGTAACAAATTATGAATAACATTGCGAATAATGGGAATTCCAAAACACTTCATTGTGCTCATGAGGAACTTGTACATAGATCAAGAGGCAGGTGTTCAAACAGAACAAGGGGATACTGCGTGGTTTAAAGTCAGGAATGATGTGTATCAGGGTTGTATCCTTTCACCATACTTATTCAATCTGTATGCTGAGCAAATAATCTGAGAAGCTGGATTATATGATGAAGAATGGGGCATCAGGATCTCAGAGGAAGACTCATTAACAACCTGCGATACGCAGATGACACAATCTTGCTTGCTGAAAGTGAAGAGGACTTGAAGCACTTACTGATGAAGATCAAGGACTACAGTCTTCAGTATGGATTATACCGCAACATAAAGAAAACAAAAATCCTCACAACTGCACCAACAAGCGAAATCTTGATAAACGGAGAAAAGACTGAGGTTGTCAAGGATTTCATTTTACTTGGATCCACAATCAACACCCATGGAAGCAGCAGTCAAGAAATTAAACAACGCATTGCACTGCTGCAAAAGACCTCTTTAAAGTGTTAAAAAGCAAAGATGTCACCTTGAAGACTAAGGTGCGCCTGACCCAAACCATGGTGTTTTCAATCGCCTCATATGCATTCAAAAGCTGGGCAATGAATAAAGAAGACCAAAGAAGAATTGACGCCTTTGAATTATGGTGCTGGTGAAGAATATTGAATATACCATGGACTGCCAAAAAAAACAAACAAATCTGTTCTGGAAGAAGTACAGCCTGAATGCACCTTAGAAGCAAGGATGGTGAGACTATGTCTCACATACTTTGTATATGTTACCAAGAAGGGTCAGTCCCTAGATAAGGACATCATGCTTGGTAAAGTAGAGGCTCAGTGAAAAAGAGGAAGACCCTTAACAAGATGGACTGACACAGTGGCTGCAACAATGGGCTCAAGCATAACGATTGTGAGGACGGCACAGGACCGGGCAGTGTTTCGTTCTGCTGTACATACGATCGCTGTGAGTTAGAACCGACTTGACAGGATCTGACAACAACAACATGTAGGAAATCTAGTTCATGCCACTTTCCTTTAAAGGATGTTGAGTTTTGTTCTGGTAGACAGTTAAATTAGTGGTAGAACATTTTGGTACTTCCAGGCTTGGTTTTATTCTTTGTTAAAAACCAAAAAACCAAACCCATTGCCATCGAGTCGATTCTGAGTCATAGCGACCCTAAAGGACAGAGAAAACTACCCCATTGGGTTTCCAACGAGCACCTGGTGGATTCAAACTGCCGACCGTTTGGTTAGCAGCTGTAGCTCTTAACCACTAGGCCACCAGGGTTTCCATTCTTTGTTAGGGCAGGTCTATTTCAGTTTTGAATTAAGGTGTATTCATTTTCTTGGGTTGCAATAACAAATGACCACAACTAGGTGGCTTAAAACAACAGAAACGTATTCTCTTGAGGCTAGAAGTCTGAACTCTAGGGTTTGGCAGGACCTTGCTCTCTCTGAAGTTTTCAGAGAAGAATCCTTCCTTGCCTCTTCCAGCTTCTGGTGGTGGCTGGCAATCTTTGGCATTCCTTGGCTTGTAGCTGCATCACTCCAGTTTCTGCCTCCGTCTTCACATCTTCCTCCTTCTTACTTCTCTGTATGTGTCTGTGTCCAACTTTCTCTCTCCTTATGAGGACACCAGTATTTGGATTTAGGACCCACCCTAATCCAGTAAGATCTCATCTTAACTTGATCACATCTTAAAGACTCTGTTTCCAAGTAAGGCCAAATTTACAGGTACCAGGGGTTAGGACTTCAATATGTTTTTTTTGGCTGGGGGCACAATTCAACCTACTACATAGGTATGGCCTTTGCTTTAGGGAGTGGCCTTTCTGGAGTATCAACTGAGCGCCCAAGATGTTCAAAAAATTCTCTCACTCTGGCTGGGTTGGAACTTGAATGTCTCCCAGCCCTGCGTGACTCCTGGCATCACCACGCAGCTCTCACCCCACAGCGGATGATGCCTGCTAGGCCTGAGTCTTCCCCCAACGTGTGCATGCTAGTTCTCAGGCAAGGGCCCACAGTGAATCCCATGAAGACGGCTAGATGCCCCTCCTCTGCACAGCCCCCTCTTATCCATTGCCCTTCCTTACAAATTCCAGCCACTGCAGCAGCTGGAGTGCCCATCTCTGCCTCCTCCTTGGCTTGGTCACATCTCTTTCACCCCCTTGTGTAGTGACAGGAAAGTCTTGCCAAGTAGCAAGTCATGGGGCCCACCTTGTGTGGTGTCCCATCTCTCTGAGGTCACAGTTCTCCACTGCCTCTTGGCCAATGGCTGCAAACAGTTGTCTCACGTATTTTATCAATTTATATTGTGCTCAGAGGTCCAATATCAGTTACTCTCTCATAACCAGAGCAGAAATTTTGCCCAGATGCATTTAAAGTCCAGCAGATGGCGTTCTTCTGGAGCAGGCCTGTGGAGGTGCAGGTCTTGGCCAGTGGAGGGACAGTGTTCTCTGGTCCACCCTACACCATGGCCTGGGCTCTACTGGCAGGCAGTGCTGGCCAGTGGTAACCCAAATTGGCTGGTTACCTTTGAAGGGAAAAAGCCAAATTCTGCCCTGGGCCATGGGAGTTCCAGCTGCTGCGTATTGAGCCTGCATCACGGCCAGGCACTGGGCTGAGCATTTGAAAGCATGCCACTGTCTCCTATGCCTGGGTGGGACCAGAGACCAGACCTGCCAAAGGCTTTGGGGGAAACACAGACATCCTGAACAGGTTGCCCTGCCCCATGGACATTGAGGGGCCCTGGATGGGACACTCTCCTGTAGAAGTCAGGGAGGCCTGAATGCCACTCTGTCCTGTAGAAGTCAGGGGCCCTGTGGACACTGGGGGGCCCTGATTGGGCTGTCCTGCTCTGCAGATGTCAGGGGGCTGCAGATGTCAGATTCTTCCCTGTGGAAGTCAGGGGGCACCAGACGGACCACACTGCCTCACACTGTCCTGCCTGGTGGACGTCGGGGGGCTCTGAATGGGCACCCTGCCCTGCGGACATCAGGGAAGCCCTGGTCGTGCCATCCTGCTCAGCAGAAGCGGGCACCATCTGAGAGGCTCTCATCTGAATGGCATCTTGGGTTTATTTTTTTGCTTCCCTAGGATTCCAGCCTTTAGAGAATGATGAAAGCTGAGCAGGTAGGTTGCATCTGGGATGTGCTTTTATCCAGTGAAGCATCAAGCAGGTGGACAATTTCAGTTACCTGCCAGGGATGATGCTCTTGGCTGATAAGTGTCCTATCTCCAGAAGCTTCCAGAGAGAAAGTATGGGACCTCTGGGCTGTTCTTCTCCAGGGATGACCCCCTGTCCTGTACCCTGGAGTAGACCTCCCACTCCTGCCCCTGCATTCTGACAGATCCCCAGACCCGCACAGGGTGGGAGTGCAGGGTGGGAACACAGCTCCTCAATACCCTGAGAGGGCAACCTGGAGCTTACAGTGATGCATGCCCTGGACGTCAGTTTGGGCTCCCTTCTGCCCCTCCCTACTCAGCTTGCAGCCTGGTTATTTTTAGTTAGGGTTTGGGAGACCATGCCATGCCCCTGCTCCTTCTATCACCACCTTTCATTCAACTCAGGGTTGAAGGGAGCACAGACGGGTGAAGCGTTTGGGCTGAGGCTGTCTAACTGGTCAGTGGCCAGCATACCTGATCCTTGGTCTGCTGGGTTCCAAGGCCGGCACTCAGGCAGCAGGAGGGGGCAGAGGATATGGTCTGATGTGGGGCCCCAGGGTCACAGTGGGCCACATGTGCACGGTCAGTGTAGATGCCCGTTAAGAAATGCAGAAACAGACAAGTCTTCTCCCTCGCAGGTCTTACCTATCTGCCCAATCCTCTGACCTTATATTCTGAATTGGAGTAGTTTTTGCACAACAAGTTCTTAAATGTACAGACATCTAAACTTAAGCAGCAGGTGAGTTAAGTTCATGGAGTCCTTGGGTGGTGCAAACAGTTAACACACTCAGCTGCTAACTGAAAGGCTGGAGGTTCAAGTCCACCTAGACGTGCCTTGGAAAAAAGGCCTGTCAATCTACTTCTGAAAAATCAGCCACTGAACACCATATGGTACACAGTTCTACTCTGACACATATGGAGTCACTATGAGTCTGAATTGACTCAACAGGAACTGGTTGGTTTTCTTTTTTTATTAGTTAAGTTCAGACCAGTGTTCCAGTAGCTCTGTTGCTGTGCCTATGACAGACATTACTAATCAATCCCAGAACTTCTTCCTGCTGTGCAGGATGCTGTCTGGCCTCTAAACCCTTTTCAACACAGCGGTCCCGGCTGAGATGACACCTCCTGGTCTGCCCTGCCATCAGGGGGCCCTGGCACCCATGGAAGATTTGTTTGTGGTGGAGGAGCCCCTTGTGCACCCTCTGTGGACAGGGACCGGGCAACATACGACCCTCTGATGAACAGGCAGGATTCTTGAAACTGGGCTGCAGTAGCAAGATGAGGCACCCCTGATCCTGCAGTACTGGTGGGATGAGAAGACTGGGGTTTTGATGGGCTTCTCACTGTTCCCGGTTGCCTGGCCCTGCCCTGCCCCCTGGGGTGAGGAGGGAGCTCTCTGATTCTCCCGTGTCTCCCCTTCAGCCCCTCCACTTGCCCAGCCCAGGGTGGTGGGCCCCAATACCTTCTGCTGGCCCAGGGCCAGGTACACCAGCGCCCGCCCGCACAGTGCCTGCACGTTCCCCGGCTCGGCCCGGAGTGCGGCGTTGAAGTCAAACATGGCCGTCTTCTTCTGGCCCAGGAAGCCGTAGCAGCGGGCACGGGCTAGGAGGGAATCGCTGGCCTGACCCCCTGGAGGGAGGGAGGGCGCAGTGTCGGGTGCAGGGCACTGCTGGGCACGAGCCACGCACATGTATGCCCCTCGTCCAACATTTACTGTGCCCTCCCTGTGCCAACCTGGGTGGGGGAAGACTGTGGGATCCACCTTGCGGGCTCAAAGATGACTGGCCACGAGGCACACAAAGGGGGCAGTCAGGGGGGGCCTGGAGGCACTGGCCATAGGGCAAGGAGAGCCCCAGCAGGAGGCAGAGAGGGCTTCCCAGAGAGAAGGGCTGAGAGTGGTGTCTGAGGCCAGGGGGACCTGGGAGGGGGCTGGGTCCTCTGGGCAGGGGTGGAGTAGCACTGAGAGAAGGTGCAAGGCTTGGGGGCGAGGCTAGCAGGGAGAAGCCTCCTGATTTCTGGGCGCAGGAAGCCGCTCCCCAAAAGAGGATGCCCTCCATGGCTCTTCCTGGTAGCCAGGGACAGTCCTGGGGGTTCTGTGTGCTCTTTCCCCTGGTATCCCGTAATCCTGGAAGCACTTCGGTAACTTGGTTTCGCCACATTGGACAAGGGTTGGACCAACTCGACCAACTCTTGGCAGAACGTAAGGTGTGGGTGGGGCACCCCAGAGCATCTGGGGCAGGCAACGGGGTCACCTGCTCCCCTGTCACCCCCTGGGCCAGCTCTGGGCCCTCAGTGGGGCTCTCATCCCAGGAAGGAGCTGAGTCCAGAGATGGTGAATGACCTGTCCACCCATGGACACACAGCTCGTCAGGGGACAGCCCTCAGGAGCTGAGGTCCCCCCTGGTGGTGCTAACATGGTGACAGATTCATATGTCTCTCTCCCCTTGTCTCCCTCGGCCCCACTGGACAGAGAGGTCATGAGGCCCAGCAGGCAAGATCAAGGTCGATGGGTGGACACAAGGAAGGCACTTGGTTCTGCATGCAGGCAGCAGGGGCCATGTCACCATTACTGCAATGTCGTCATCACCCTCCCCTCTCTCAGGCCTGGGCCCAGGATGCCCTCAGTGGGTGGCTCCGCCCCATCCAACCCAGAAAGGATGCTCATCATGCAGGGGGCACACACGGCAAACCGGGCGTGTCCTGGGCCCTGGTCCCCCCGACTCCCAGCAAGGCAGAGTGCCCACACCCTGCCCCCCACCCTGTACCTGGCATCTGGGCCCGTTCAGGAGCCTGTGTTGCAGGACAGCCCGCCAGGTGATGGGCAGGGGAGACCATGTGCCCCCTACTGCGTGCCCCCACCTTGTCGTGGATCCCCGTGTGTCCAGGCCCCGAGCATGGCAGAGCCCCCTACCTCCGCCTGGTCCAGGATGGGAGTTGCTCCTGCCCAGGCCCTGCCCTACCTGCGGCAAAGATGGCCAGAGAGAGGTAGGAGATGGCCTCCCTGGCCTGGGCCCCACCGTCCCCGCCTGGCCGTGCCCTCAGGATGGCCAATGCCCGTGCATGGCAGTGGCCCCAAAGCAGCTGCCGGTCCTCTTCATGGAAGACATCCAGGGTGGGCTGCAGGCAGGCTGTGTCCCCGGACTCGACAACCTTCTTCACCAGCTGCAGGGCAGGGAAGTTACTGCTATCCTCTCCTGCCCAGGGTCATGGCCACCCAGATTCCTCCCTGCACCCAAGATGCCTCCCAGGACTCAAGTCCCACCCAGGTGCCTGCCCCCACCGGCCTCTCTGCTTTCAGGGCCCCAGAATGCTCTCCATCCACATTGGACACTAGAAGGTTTTTGCAGCCTGGGACCATTTAGGGGTACCCTTCATCTCCCTGTAACACTGGGGGTCACGGAGGACAGGGACTGCACAGGGCAGGGCAGAATGGGTAGTGTGACCGCTGCCGGAGCTGGGCAGGGTGCCTGTGTAGGGGGCGGCCCCTTGGCTCAGGGCGTTCAAGTTACGCAGTGCCAGGAAAGGGAGCTTTCAAATTATAAAGTGATGAGAACCAGAGGTAGTACTTCAGAAGGCCCTGAGCAGAATCCCAGAACAGGGAGCAACCCGGAATGACATGAGCCACACACAGGGCTGCATGGCCCAGCCATGAGGGCTCGGTGCTGCCCCCTGCTGACCGGCGTGTGTGTGACACTGGCTCCAGGGCAGGGTTAGGGGAAATTCTCTTCTCCAGCCTGTGCTGCCCCAGCAGGGGGTCAGGAATTAAACCAGGCCAGAGGACAAGGAGGGAACCGACAGGTCCCATAGCCGCCAGTCCCAAAGTCTGAGACCTGCTCCCTAGAATGTAATCTTCTGTCTCGGGTTCAAATGGGAAGCTTCCAGACGACTGCAGTGAGGCTGAGTCTCTGCCTTTCACGGGAGCAGTGCTGTCTCGGACAGAGGCAGGATGCAGGCAAGGGCTGGGGGCCCCTCTTTTGGCCTCCTTGAGAGGGCAGGATCATGTCCAGGTAAACAGGGACTTATTGAGAAGCCCAGTTTACCTGGGAGACTTGGTGTGAAGTTGGCCTACAATGGACTCTTGGCCCTTTTTCTTCACAGCCAGAGCAAAAGCAAATATGGGGCATCTACTTGGAAGAAAGGCCTGGCAATCTACTTCCGAAAAAACCAGCCACTGAAAACCCTTACCAGCACAGTTCTACTCTGACACACGTGGGGTCGCCACGTGTCAGAACTGACTCATGGCAACTGTATTTTTATGGTTTACTGCGTGCAGAAAACCTGCCAGACCCTGGAGAACCTGCTCCAGCTAATTCCCACAGTAACCCAGCAAGTCCAGAGCACAGATGAAGAGACCAAGGGTCAGAGAGGTGAGAGACCTGCTGAGATGGCTGGTAGTGGCAGAGCTGGGGCTGGAATAGGCTCACCTGACTCCAAAGTCGGGCCGTGGGGCACAGAGCGAGGCGCCGGGGAGGCCTGTTGTGGCCCTGCCCTGCTGTTCGCTCCCCACCCTACCTATCCTCCTCACCTGGTTGGCATTGTAGAAGAAGCCCCTCCGCAGCTGCAGCAGGGCCAGCCGTGCCAGCACAGGGGTTGCTTGGGGCCTCCGGGATAGGGCCATCAGCAGTGCCTTGTGAGCATCGTCCAGGCGGCCCAGGCGGTACAGGGCATCAGCTGCCAGGAGGCGCGAGGCCTCGTCCTCTGTGTCCAGCTCCATCAGCAGCGTGGCCAGCTGGTACACGCCCTGGGCATCCCTGCATGAAGAGAGAGTGGCTGAGGGAGAGCCAGCCTCTGCCCCGCACCCTTCCACCTGCCCAGGTAGTCACAGGTAAATCCTGTCTTCTCGCACCCAGCCAGGGGCTGCTCCCTTCCTGCCAGACTGCAGAGACCCTCATGCTGTGCTGCCCCCAGAGCTCCACAGCTGTCCCCTGCCCCCACCCTCTCACTCCATCCACCGGCCTGCCCCTGGGGCAGGCATTTTACAGATGGTGGAATTGAGGCCAAGTACATGGTCAGCAGCAGCGCTGACCTTGAGTAGACCCTGACTCAGTTTCCTTTCCTGCAAAACAGAGATAACGATTGTGACCTGGCGACAAGAGTGCACACTGGCCCGCACTTGGAATGTTCCTCGCACCCACGTTAGGGGAGATATTAATCAACTCCCACTGCAAAAAGAAGCCAGACCCTCAAATGTGACAATTCCCAGAGAGAACGAATCTAAACAGCCCCAAATCGCATAAATGCACATTCCACCTCGAGGGCAAATCAATAAGCAACCGGAGAGGCAAAGGTAGTGTGTGTGTGTGTGTGTGTGTGTGTGTGTGTGTGTGTGTGTGTGTGTGTGGAGGGGTGGGGTGTTACATCAAACTCACCCCCTACAAGGCCCCCATCACAGTGCTTTTAACTTTGCTAAAACACATTCTACCACCTCCCTAGCATTCGGAGGAGTGCAGTTAAAACAGCCACCTGGTTCACCCTTAGTGGGCAAAACTCATTACTGTGGAGTCAATTCCGACTCATAGAGGCCCTAGAGGACAGGCTAGAACTGTCCTATAGGGTTTCCAAGGCTGTAATCTTTACAGAAGCAGACTGCCACATCTTTCTCCTGTGCAGTGGCTGGTGGGTTCTAATTGCTGGCCTTTCTGTTAGCAGCTGAGCACTTAACCACTGCACCACCAGGGCTCCCCAGGTAGACAAAGAGATTCCTAAATGAGTATCTGGGCTGGGAGGGCGTGGTGGGGTGGGGCAACCCCTGAAGTCAGGCCAGCCCCTTGCCCAAGGACCGTACACGTGGCCTCTCTCTCTGTGCAGATCTGCATCATAAGGGCAAAACACTGCAGATGAGGTTTTATCCTCATGATGAGGTTAGCGTTATGACAAAGAGCAGAAATCAGGAGCTGCCAAATGAATAATGGCACGTTCACAGGATGGGAAATTTGTGCTGTGCTAGAAATACTGGCCACAACAAGGGGAGTGCTCATGACCTACTGAGGGACAAAAGAAGGGTATAAGTGTGCAGGCTGGCACACACTTGGTTTTCTGAAATATACTTTATAGTACAGAGAGAAAAGTCTAGAAGCAAATGCTAATGGTGGGATAATGGGTAGGTTTTTATTTTATTTTTCCATTTTTATATGTTTCTGATTTTCTGTGAAAAGAAAGTCCACCATGCATTATGCTTTTTGGGACTGAGGGTCCTAGGATCTGGGCCGTAGCACTAAGTCTGCCACCACTGCGTTAGGGAAACCACGGAGCTGCTCTCTGCCTCAGTTTGTTATTTTTGTTAGGTGCCTTGGAGTTGGTCCCTGACTCACGGGACTCCATGCACAATGGAACTAAGCACTGCCTGGTCCTGCACCATCCCCATGATTGCTTTCGGATCAAGCTGTTGTGATCCAAAGGGTTTTCACAGGCTGACTTTCAGAAGTAGATTGCCAGGCCTTTCTTCCTAGTCTATCTTAGTCTGGAAGCTCCACCGAAACCTGTTCAGCATCACAGCAACACGCAAGCCTCCACTGACAGATGGGTGGTGGCTGCCCATGAGGTGCATTGGCCGGAATTGACGACAGGTTTCCTGCGTGAGAGGAGGCTAGAATTCCGCTACTGAATCACCACTGCCCGTGTCTTGCCTCAGTTTACTTACCTGTAAATCAGGAAGAAACACACCACTCGCCCTCCCTATGTCACAGGAGATCAGAATAACCCCACGGCGCGCCACGGGATCGAACTCTCACCCTTCCTGCGCGCCGGGGCTGTCCGTCTCTGCGGCCTTCTTCCGGCGGCCAGGCACGCCTGCGGGCGCGGAATCCCGCCTTCGCTGCAGCATTCGGCGGCCCTCCTCGCGCAGCACGATCAGCAGTAGCCCTCTGTGGTTCCAGGGCACGTAGGCCTTGGCGGCGAGCAACGCCTCCTCAGGCCACAGCTGGCAGGCGGTGACATAGTCCAGCGCGCCCAGGACGGCGCTGCCGTCCAGCACGCGCAGCAGCCCACGGCCGCACAGCGCGCGCACACAACCGACGGGGTGCGGAACGCCCTGCTCTACTACCATCTGGAAGTCCTCCCGGGCGCGCCGCGTGTCGCCGGCGTGCAGCGCGCAGAAGCCCCGCAGCGCCAGC
>NW_004444058.1:1582766-1838304 GCF_000243295.1 Trichechus manatus latirostris | reverse complement strand
ACAGCGCCCACGCGCCCATCGCATCGCCGGCCAGTAGCAGGCACTCGGCCAAGCGGACGCCCAACGCTGGCCGCGCCCCTGGCGGTGCCACGCGCAACAGGAAGCGCAACGCGCCGGTCACCGGGGCCAGCAGCTCGCGGCCAGCGTCTCCGCGCAGCTCCAGGCGGCTTCGCACGGCCTCCCGAAAGCGAGAGAAGCCCAGGTCCGCGGCCTCCTGCACCCGGACCTGGACGCGTTCGCGGTCCTCGGCAGAAAGCAGCGCCTGGAACTGCCTCCGTGCCGCTGCTGGACTCTCGCGGAAGGCATCCTGCAGGTCCCCCAACACGTCCTGGGCCCGCCCTTCCAGGAAGAAGGCCGCAGCCGCACGGGTGACCAGCAGGGTGGCCAGGTGCTCGCCTGGGGAGAGAAACAGAGGCATCGCTCCTGATTGTTGGGCTAGTCCCCTCCCTTACCACTCGCAACCCCCACACCCCAGCACTTTGATGCTCCGAAGAAAGTACTACCGCTCATCGCATCTGAGAGTCTCGCAGCAGCCCAGGACACCAATATCCCCAGGGCAGAGCCAGCAGGAGCCCTCTCTACCCAATGGAGACAGAGCAGGATTGGAACCAGGGGCCCGCTGTCGGGCAGTGTCGGTGAACACCGTTCTCTTAGCGTGGGTGCAATGTCCATCTCACCTCAGGGTCAGCTAACTGGAAGTTTAGCTGCACACCTCTGTCTCCCTGACATTTTAATATGCATTTTAGGATCACATTCCCTTTCCAGGTCAGAGCTGCAGTTCTGACTCTGCCACGTTGTAGGAATCATTTGCTCCTCCTGTGGCATCTTGTTTCACTTCCGATGGACTGTCTTGGGATACAAGTTTCCCTCTCTGAAAGAGAGAGCTCCTCGTCAGGTCCAGGGAATAGGGGATGAACCATCCATGCTGCTTACCAAGTGGACGAGCTTGGGTGGTTTACTCAGGCTCACTGTGCCTCAGTTTTCCTTTCTCTAGGGTAATGGGGAGTACAGTGGTCTACACTCACAGGGTTGTGAGGACTGATGGATTAACATATACTCAGTGCCTGGAACAAGGTCTGCTGTGTAGTGTGACTCAGTCGGACTTGGCATCAGCAACAGTGTCACTCTCCACCATCATCATACTTTATGTCTGAGCAACTTAAACACAAGTATATGAACAGGGGCTTTCTGATTGGTAAAGAAAGCTTAGCTACCCCATCCCAAAAAGGGCCCAGGCAGGGCGTACACCAGGGAGAAATCAGGAAAAGTCAGTGCTGGCAGGAGCCTGAGGTCCTGAGTCCCCCACCCACCCTGATTTTATAGATTAGGAAAGCACTGCAGGGCAGGAGGTGCTCAGAGCCCTGGAGAGTCTCAAGTCCAGGTCTCTGAACCTCCTCTTTAGTGCTTTTTGCACCGAGTCCTTCAGAAGTTTCAAGGAGCCTTTACATGTACAGCCTCATTTTAATCGCAACAACAACAATAATCCTTTATATTCAAATAGTCCTATGTAGAGGACAAAACACCTTCACGCATGTATGGAAGCAAAACTGCCGCTGGCCCTGCTGCCGTTATGGGTAAAGCATTACATGGCAACTTAGAGCCAAGTAAAAAGTATCTTGTGCCCTGAGATAACCAACCAGCCAACAACACTTGTCACCCTATCTGTTACCTATCAGTTACTGACTCCTAAACAAAAGCAACTCTATCCCTGACTTTTGTAATAGTTCCTGAATCTTAGGATGTTGCAGTGGAAGAAGAGCTCTTGGGACCTAGGAGGAGTGGTTGTTTATTTACCCACATAGAAATCTGTTCTCTCCCCTCCTTCTAAGACTTCAATTACATATAGTAGACTTCTTGATATTGTCCCAGGCCACTGAGGCTCTCTTCATTTTACTTCTGTTCTTCATATTGGATAATTCCTACTGATCTATCTTCAAGTTCGCTCTTTCTTTTCCTGTATCTAATCTGCTATAAATTTTTCATTTCAGTTATTGCACTTTTCAATTCTAGAATTTCTATTTGGTTCTTTTTAATAGTTTCATTTAGCTGCTTAGATTCCACATCGGTTCATTCATTGTGACCATATTTTCCTTTAGTCCATGAATTGAATTATAACAGCTCCTTTAAAGTCCTTATTTTGCTAATTCCAGCATCTGGGGCATCTCGAGGTTGGTTCCTATTCTTTTTCTCCTAATTGTAGGTCACATTTTATTTCCCATTTCTTTGTATGTTTAGTAATTTTTGGTGTACTGTTGTTGTTAGATGTTGTCTAGTTGGTTCCAACAGCACGAAACACTGCCCACCATCCTCATAATTGTTGCTATGCTTGAGCCCATCATTGCAGCCAATGTGTCATTCCATCTCATTGAGGGTCTTCCTCTCTTTCACTAACCCTCTATTTTACCAAGCATGATGTCTTTCTCCAGGGACTGGTCTCTCGTGATAACATGTCCAAAGTACATGATGCTTTGTAGGGAGTCTGGATTTAGTATGTTCCTCTGGAGAGGGTTGACTTCTGTTCTAGCAGGCAGTTAAATTGGCTGGGATCAAACTCCCAATTATGTCCCTCCTATGGTAGGAAATAGCTTCCAGCTGCTTTTTCAGACCACCTAGTCTATCCCATGTATATGTAGTTCAGTGGTCAGCTAAGGACTTAAGTGGATTTAATATATAGATTTTGGGTCTGTGTGGCTCCTTTCTTTTTAGGATTTCCCCTCTAACTTTCTAGTCACTTCAGCCAACCCTGAACTCTATCCTATGGCACCCAAGCTAGTAAAACTGCAACCTTCTGTTCTACTGTGACATGGATTGGGGAGTGTGTTAGTTACCTAGTGCTGCTATAACAGGAATACCACAAGTGGATGGCTCCAACAAACAAGTTTATCCTCTAGTAGACTGTAGTCGATTTACAGTCTAGTAGGCTAGAAGTCCAAATTCAGGGTGTCAGCTCCAGGGGAAGGCTTTTTCTCTCTGTTGGCTCTGTGGGAAGGTCCTTGTCATCAGTCTTCCCCTAGACTAGGAGCTTCTCAACACAGGGATCCTTGGTCCAAAGGACGCACTCTGCTCCTGGCACTACTTTTTTGGTGGTAGGAGGTCCCCCTGTCTCTCTGCTCACTTCTCTCTTTTATAGCTCAAAAGAGATTGACTCAAAATACAACCTAATCTTGTAGATTGAGTCCTGCCTCATTAACATCCTAGAGGTAGAATTTACAACACATAGGAAAATCACATCAGATGACAAAATAGTGGCGAATCACACAATCCTGGGAATCACGGCTTAGCCAAGTTGACACACACTTTGGGGGACACAATTCAATCCGTAACAGGGAGTTTCCTCAGGTGTAAAATGCTGCAGATATGCAAATCTCACCTGTTATAGTCCTAATCTTTCAAGGGTCAATTTCTCTCTAGTTTCTGCCTGCTCCGGTCACAGTCTAGTGCCTTCAAATAGTTGCTTTTTATATTTTGTCCACATTTTATAATTGTTATCTGTGTACACTCAGTACAGTCAAGCTACTCTACCATAACCGGAAGCTGGAATCTACTATTGTTAGATTTTAAAATTTTGACAATCTAGGGGGATGTAAAATATTATTCCATTTTGTCTTAATCTTCATTTTCCTGATTACCAGCAAAGTGTATTCATTAAAAAAAAAAAAAAAACCTTTTTTTTTTTTGCCAGTCTGGTGGGTAGAAAATGGTATCTCATTGTTTTAATTTGCATTTCCCTCATTACTGATGATGTTGAGCATTTTTCAGATGTTCATTACCCATCTGTGTTTTATCTTTTGGGAAATGCTTTTGCCAATTCTTGTATTGGATTTTTCTCTTACCGATCTGTAGGAATTCTTCAAATACTCTGGGTACTAATCTTTTGCCCATTGTATATTTTGCAACTATTTTCTCTGTGTGTGCAGATTGCCCTTTCATTTTCTACAGTTTTAGGCAAAACAGAATCTTTAAGCTTTTAATTTAATCAACGACATCAATTTTCCCTTTATTATTTCCACTTTTTGTGTCTAAAGAAATCTAACTGTACACAGAAGTCTTAATGATATTCTCTTATACGTTCTTTTAGAAACTTTATCATTTTTCTGTCCACGTTAGCCTTTAACCCATCTGGAATTTACTTTTTTGTATGGTTTGAGGTGGAGAATAAACATCCTACATCGAATAGTACTCTGCCTTACTTATAGATCTGCAGTGTTCACTCTATCACATAGAAAGTTCTGGATATATGTGGGTCTGTTTCTGGCCTCTCCAATTTACTCTGTTGGTCTTCTTATATATCCTTTAAGTCAACAACCTTCTGTACTGAGTAGTATAGCTTTGTAATAACTGGTAGAGCAGGTCCTCATACCTTCCCCTTCCTCCTCCTCTTCCTCCTTTTTCTTCTGGAGTGTCTTGTCTATTATTGACCCTCTGCTCTTCTATTACAATATAGAACCTTTCTAACAATGGGCATTAAATATCTCTCCATTTATGTAGGTAGTTTTTAATTATCATTTAATAAAGTTTTATAATTATCTCTACAAAGTCATATGAATCTTCTTCTTTTTTAACTATGGTAAATGATATATTTTAAAACTGCAATGTTTCTGTTTGTTGCAGGCATCTATAGATGTAACTGATTTTTGTATATCCTGTTAAACTTGCTTTCTGTCTCCAACACTTTTTCTGTTGTTTCTTTTGGGGTTTCTACATAGCTAATCGTATTGTCTGGAAATAATGGTAATTTTATTTTTTTTCATTTCTAGTCTTACATGTTTTGTTTCATTTTCTTATTGCATTGGCTAGGGTCTCTAGCATAATGTTGAATAAATGGGAGCGTGGGCAGCCAGCTCCTTCTTGATTTTCAATGGAAGGCTTCTAAAATCTCACCATTAAGTATGGTGTTTACCATAGGTTTTTGACAGATAAAATTTTTTTTCAGTTAAGTAAATTTCCTCCTATTCCTTAGTTGTTAAAAACTTCGAAGTGTTAAATATTGTAAAATGAATCTTTCTGACTATCACAATGATCATGTGTTCTTCTTTTCTCTGTTAATTAATGTAGTGGATTATATTATTATGGAGACATAAAATTATAAGTGCTGTATATTTCACTCAGTTTTGGCTAAAGCACTCAACAAAAACTGACGCTTCAAGCCAGCTAGGCAGTCGTACCAGTTAACTATTGCTGCATAGCAAACCATCACAAAACTTAGTGGCTTAAAAGAATAGCCATTTATTTGCCCAGGATTCTTCAGTTTGGGCTGAGCTGAGTTGGGCAGTTCTTCTGTTGATCTTCCCGGGGGCCACCGCTGTGGCTGCAGCCATCTGGTGACTTGACTGGACTGGAGGGATTGGAGAGTCTAAAGTAGCCTCACTCACATGTCTGGGACTGTGGTGTTGGCTCACCTGGGCCTTTCTCTCCGTGTGTTCTCTCATTAGTCACTCATCTAGCTTCCTAACATGGCGCTAGGAGTGTTCCAAGAGGGTGAAGGTAGAAGCTGTAGGGTCTCTCCAGGCTTGGGATCCAGAACCACCCAACGTCACTTCTACCATATTCTATTGGGCGCAGCAAGTCACAGACCAATCCAGACGCTCTGGTTGGGAAACAGGCTCTACCTCTTGCTGGGAGGAGCTGCAAAGACCATAGCCACGCGTTTCCACCTACCCTTGTTGTTGTTAGTTGCCATCGAGTTGATTCCCACTCACGGAGACCTTGTGTATAACCGAACAAAACGTTACCTGTTCTTGCACCATCTTAATGATCATTAGTATGTTTGAGTCCATTGTTGCAGCTATTGTGTCAATTCATCTCACTGAGGGTTTCCTTTAATTTTGTTGACCCTCTACTGAGCATGACATCCTTTTCTAGTGATTGGTATTTCTGGATGATATGTCCAAAGTAAGTGAATCAACGTCACACCATCCTTGTTTCTAAGGAACATTCTGGTTATATTTCTCCAAAGACTGATTTGTTTGTTCTTCTGGCGGTCCACAGTATATTCCACATCATTTGCCACCACCACAGTTCAAAAGCATCAATTTTTCTTTGGTATTCCTTTATCATTGTTCAGCTTTTGCATGCATATGAGGTTGTTGAAAAGACCATGGCTTGGATCAGGTGCCCCTTTGTCATCAAAGTGACACCTTTGCTTCTAAAAACTTTCAAGAGGCCTTTTGCAGCAGATTTGCTCAACATAACAGGTCATTTGATTTTTTGACTGTAGCTTCCTTGGACATTGTGGATTCAAGTACAATGAAATTACTGACAACTTCAATTCTTTCTCCATTTATCATGATGTTGTTTATCGGTCCGGTTAGGATTTTCATTTTCTTCACTCTCAGGTGTAATCCATACTGAAAGTTGTAGCCTTTGACCTTCTTCTGCAAGTGCTTCAAGTCATCTTCACTTTTGTCAAGCAAGGTTGTGTCATCTGCATATCTCAGGTTGTTAAGAGACCTTCTCCAATCCTGATGCCACATTCTTCTTCATACAGTCCAGCTTCTCAGATTATTTGTTCAGCATACAGATGGAATAAGTAAGGTGAAAGAATATAACCCTGCCACATGCCTTTTCCAATTTTGAATCGCCTACCCTAGCTGTCCTTAATGAAAACCTGCCACAGTCGAGTCGATTCCGACTCATAGTGACCCTATAGGGCAGAGTAGAACTGCCCCACAGGGTTTCCAAGGTGCGACTCTGGATTAGAACACTGATCTTTTAGTTAGCAGCCATAGCTGTTAACCACTATGCTACCAGGGCTCTGTTCTTAATGAAGAACCTTGAAAGAATGGGAGATTGTTGCCCCAGGTGATTTGGGAAGATAGGTCACCTGGATGTTTACCAGGAAATTTGAGTTAAAGCTATCCTTATCCCGTGTCTTGTTGTCATAAGTTGAGTTTCCATGTAAGTCTATTTATTGAGAAGGGCAAAGAACTTTCCTAAAATATAGATAGTTTGTTAAAAGTTCCCAAAGACTTTTGTTAAGTAACTTTCAGATTAGAATATGTTTGTTATAGGAAATTACATTTGTAAAAACTTGTTATAGGAACATTTATTTGTTCACTCCACATTGTAAGTTAAGTTTGCGCTGGGGGCTGGTGATAAGGTAACTCCCTGTTACATCACTGGCATAGATCTAATAGCACCACAATTCTTGGGGAATGCGGTCCCCACTCACCTCAGGGCCCAGCTGGGCACAGCCAGGCTCCCAGCAATCTCCCTTTGAGGGGCAGAGTTTTTTCTAATGCACTGTTCACTGAGGGTGTAGCTCTGTGGGGATTCTGGATCTCTACAGGTGTCTCTCTTGTGACTCCCCAGTTTGTGGGACTTCGGGGTGGGTGCTGGAAGACCCTATCCATCCTGGAAGTGCTGGGTGCCCCAGGCTATGGCAGGCTTGGGCACTCTGTGCTTCACTCACCAAGGGTCCTCATTTTGTTATGAGCTCAGGATTCTTGGACGATTTCCTGAGTTCTCTTAGGTAATTTATAGCGGGGGGACAGCAGGATGTCTGGTCTAGCATATTTCCAGAATCGAATGCCCACTCACTTTTCAGCTCTCTCTGCCTGGCTTCAGCCCCCACCACTTGTCGGCATGATCAGTACGTGCACAGGTGCACACTCAGCAGACACTTCCCAAGGTGGAGAGTTTGGTGCAGCCCATCTCTCATCCACACCCCACAGGCTCCTCCGAATCATTTTCCTTCCTCCTGGGCTGCTCCCCCTTGGTTACCTGCTGGCTCCTCCTTCTTGGGGGGCCATGTGTGGGTGGTTAGAGGTACCCTGGGGCCCAACGCCAGTCCAGCTGTAACCCACCACACCCTCGGCACATGGTGTGGCCCTCTGCAGCCCGGTGTACACATGGGGTGGTTGCTGTCCACCTCTGAGGGACGGGTGTTGATGAAAGTCAGCACCTCGGAATGTCAGCTGTCCCAGGGTGTATCTGGGCCGCCGTCCCTCTCCTCGCTGTTCTCTCCCTCTCTAGATCCTGGGTTCTATACATGCTGGGTGCTGATGGCTCCACAACCTGTTCGTCAACCCAGGGCCTTTCTTACCTCGAGACAGCTGTGTCCAGAGTGTAGTGACACCTCTGCTGGTTGGCTCAGGTAACACTTGCTGAGCCCTGACGTGGATTGGGTGCCATTTTCATTTCAGGGTTTGGGACGCCTTGTTATTGAGCCCTCACAGCAAATCCTCCTTGGAGGTGGCATCACCCACTCCATGTACATACAGGGCCGTACAGAGGCCAAGCTGTGTGCTGAGGGTGCAGTCTTAGAGTTGGGCTGGCATGGGCCCCAGCGTGCCCCTAACCACCCACACACGACACCCTGAGAAGGAGGAGCCATATGCTGAGGGCGTGGTGTGTTAGGGGCAGGCTGGTCTTGGGCCTCAGGGTGCCCCAACCACCGACACACTACCCCCTGAGAAGGAAGAGCCAGCAGGGGACCAAGGAGGAGCAGCATCTCAGACTGGATGTCCCTAAATCTCCTGATGTCCCTGAGCCCCTGTCTGCCCCTCCTCTGCTCTCTAGTCCAGCTGCTCCAGCTGGACTCCTAAAATCACTCTTGACCTCCTTGTCCCCGCCTCTCTCCACCACTAAGTCCACCAGCGTGCCCTGTCATCTCCGACTCAGGGACCTCCCAGGTCCCCTGCCTCTCTCCCACCCTCCCCTGTCCAGAGCACCATCACTAGGAGCCTGGACTGAGGGCAGCCTCCCAGTGGGCTGTTCTCACGCTACTGGCTCCTTCTGGTGCATTCTGTGTGCTTCAGCCCAAGGATACTTTTTAAACGCAACTCAGATCACTTCACACCACAGCTTACAGCCTTCAATGACTGCCCCAGGGAGAGAACCCCAAGTCCCTGGAGGCCCTCAGACTCCAAGCTTCCCCCACCTCAGGACATTCTGTCTCCACTGCCTAGAATCTCTTCCTCAGTCCTCACAGGATGCTCCTCCTTCAATCTCAGCTCAAACGACACTGCCTCCAAGAAGCCTTCCCTGACCACCCCGTCCAGAACCAGACCTTGCATGGCCCACTTTTCAGAGCACTTCACATGGTTATTCTATTTTGTGTGCTTGTCTGCTGAGCACTCTGTAAGAGCGGGAGACCTGGCTGTCTCTGCAATGCAGTGTCCAGAGCTCCCACACAAGGCCTCCCCCAAGGCCCCCCACCAGGCCAGTACCATTCATTCCACCCTGCCTCTCCCAGCACAGGACCCTCAGGAAAGCTGGAGCCTCTGTCAAACCAGGTGAAGCAGGCCTCCCACACTTCTCAGAGCCCTGACTGCATCTCTACGGACCATGTCCAGCCTCAAACAGAGCTGTGCCACTGCCCACCTGCTCACTCTTGGGCCAGTGGGGGCCAGTGGTCAATCCAGGACTTCACTTGCTGAGAAGGAATGGTGAAGGGACTGTGGCCCGGACCCTAAGGAAACATAGACCATGCTCCTACCTTGGGGTCGGCTGCCTACTGCGTCCGGCTCGAGGGCCCGGCTGCACGCCGCCAGGCAGTCCTCATACCTGCCCTCTCGGAGCAGAGCTGCAGGCGGGAGGGGCTGGCTTCGGGCACCCCCAGGGCTCAGGGCGGCCATGAGTCTCTGGCAGTTGGTTTCGTGCTGGCTGGCACTGCTCCCTGCCTCCTGGCGGCCTGAGGTGTGGTCCTCCAGGGTGCGGACCAACAGGGGGAGGTAAGGCTGCTGGTGGGCACGGATGAAGGCCACTGTCCGCTCAGGACTCTCGACAAATGCTCGAAGGTAGTCGACCACGCCGTCATCCACCTGCACCCTGGACAGGACCCAGGCCAGGGCTCGGGTCAGCTGCAGCTCCAGGACTTGCTGGGAGTGGGTGGCCAGCAGGGCATCGCAGCGCCGTGCCACCTCCCCATGGTGCCCGTGGACCAGCAGGCCAGCCAGTGTGTGCAGGACTGAGGCGGGGTGGTCTGGGCACAGGGTGGCCAGGAAGGCAGAGGCCAGGGTCCCCGTCAGGGAGACCACTGCCATGCCGTCCCAGTGGATGGTGGGGATCTGGCCATCCCCACGGCACCAGGCCTCCAGGGTGGCCACCACGGGTGCCCCCTGAGCCTCAGCCAGGGCCTCTCGCACTCTCTGCACTGCTGATGGGGCGTGGCAGCTGAAGGCTGCCAGGTAGAAGGCGGTGGCCAGTGGAGGCTGCCCCAGGGTCAGGTGCCGGTCACCCTCCCTGCAGAGGCAGGCAGCGAGCTCCCGGGCTGACATCACGACCATGCGCCAGATGGGTCCATCTCTATTCTGCAGCACCTGGGGGAGGGGAGCTTGGTCAGTGCCAGGCTTTGGTCAGTGCCCGGCCCTCGACCCACCCCAGCCCTGCTTCAGAGTGCCCCCTTGCTCCACTCTGTTGCAGCCCCATGCCAGTTCAGAGCCCTGTGGAGTGAAAGCAGGGCACATCCAGCTGTCAGGGGAACTGTGGTCTCCCACAACGGGTGGTCTCCGTGGGGAAGGGGGAAGTGGGGGACTGAGATCGGCAGGGCCCACCAGGCTGGGTTCAGCAGACTGTGCAGCTCCCAGCCTGTTTCCTTGTCTGCAGAATAGGCTGTGATGCTGCCTGCCCAGCTCCTGGCTGCCCTGTGAGCCCCTGGTTCCCAAACTCCCTGGTGGGGAGGAGTTGGGTGGTGTGAGGGGTCAGGCACTGAGATCACTGAACCCCCACCCCTCCCAGTGCGGGACCCTCAGGAAAGCTGAATCCACCCATCAAACCAGGTGAAATAGGCCTCCTGCCTTCTCAGTACCCCGGCCTTGACTCCAAGGACAGTGCCCAAACTCAGGGCCAAGCCACCGCCACCTGCTCACATCTGGGCCAGTCAGTGTGTGGGAGTGGGGGGATGACGGACACCTGCCCTGGCTCCTGGGTTGGGGGAGTAACGCTGGCCCATGCACTCTGAGGTCAGAATTCCCAGGGCTGGTCAGCTTGTCCCGAGCTCCCCTGCCAGCCCTGTTACCTCCAAACCCCCAAACCTTCTGGCTTGAAGAACCTCCCATGGCCCTTTCTTCCTGGGTCCCAAAGTGTCCCAAAGTGCCTGTAAACCAGCCTTCCCCCTAATATATACTCTCTGACCCACAGACACAGACACACACCATGTAGACACGGGCATGCATACATCACACACTCACACGTGTGCATACTCACAGACACACACACTCTCAGACACACTCACGCTGGCCTGTGGTTCCAGAGGCTGCTTGGAGCCACAAGGGGTGGGCCCCGGTTGGAGGGGCAGTGGGCTGGCTGAGCTGGGTTCCCGCAGAGACACCCACCACGCCCACTGCCCGCCGCAGTCAGGGATGTTGGGTCCTGCATCTGGGGCCGGCAGTGCTGTTTCCAGGGAGAGCATCAACACCTATGGCTCCTGCAGCTCGGCAGTGCCCCTGGTGGCCAGGCACCCTGCCTTTTGTCCCCTGGCTGGACTGCAGGGAGGGGCTAGGAGGCGAGTGCTCCACTCGCAGGGGGGTTGGGTTGGGGCCGCCTGGGTAGGGGCAGAGCTGGCCGTGCTCTGGGGCAACCCTCTGCCTGCTCTCACCCTGCCACAGACAGGGAGGTGCTTCGGGGGCAGGAGCTGGGCCTTCTGTCTCGCACTAACCTCTGTGATTTGGCTGGGGATCCCTAGAAGTTGGCCTTGGCCTGCTTCTGGCCGGCCCTTCACCACTGGACCCGCCCCTATCCTGCAGGCCCCGCTGTCCCCCTGTCTACCCAGCAGGTGTGGGCCCTTCAGCACCAGCTACACCCTTCCCCAGGGGCCTTCTCTTTCCGGCCCCCGGTCTGTTCTGAGAAGCGGCCCATCCCTGTTGGGTTTGGTCCCAGAAGCACCTCTATGGAGCCGTGCAGGGAGCACGCCCGCCCAGGACCCCGGCGGCAGGTGCCCTTTCAGGAATCGCCCGCAGCTGCAGCAGCAGCAGCCGGATGGTGAGCTGCCCAGTGTGCTGCTACCCTCAGGCCTGAGACGCTGGGCTCCAGTGCAGGCAGCCACCCGAGAGGCCACCGGGAGGTGGCGGGAGTATTGCGTGTCCCTGGAGAGGGGTCCTGCTTTGGGCAAGCGGTTCCCCTAATCCAAGATGCTGAGGCTCAAGGAACTGGTAAAGCTCCCACTGGGGAATGTGGGTGCCAGGGCATGGGACACTGTGAGTAGGGGGCTGCTTTTCAAATGCCCTCTTGGTGGGCAGGGACGTGGCCCTGGCTGTGGAGGCGAGGGACAGATAGCTGTTCCCGAATGGTGGGTGGGGTGGGGTCCAGGACAAGGCCTGGGAAGGTGGCAAGTATGGCTAGCAGGCCCGGCTTTGGTCTGGCTCCTGGTTGTTCGTGGCTCGGGCTCCTTCACCTTCAAAAGGCACAGCCGTGCCATTAAGGCAGCAGTGACAGCTTCTTAAGAGATTTCTCATTACCTTGCTCTGATCATTTTCATCGTAATTACCTTAATTAGGCACTGAGCTGTAATGGAGCAGGGCTGGGGGCACGGAGGCTCCAGGGCTACATGCCATTCACGATCACACCAGCCCCATCAGCCCCCCACATCTCGGCCAGGCACACAGTGTCGGGATGGGGGCGCCCGAGGGCACTGGCCAGATGAGCCTGGCGGTCTCTGAGACCGTGAGCTTCAGTCACAGCCCCCACTGTCCATGGGATGGGTGAGGGGAGGGGCTAGGGTGGCTGCTGTGAGGACGGCACGCTGGGGGAGGACTTGCCAAGCTCTTAGTTATCAAGTCCTTGTGCTTCCCCTGTGGGTCCTGCAGACAGAGGCTCAGGAGGCACACCTGGGAACGCACACAGGTAGGTGCAGGTCATCCTGGGCTCAGGAGGTGCACCTGGGAGTGCACACAGGGAGATGCAGTTCATCATGGGCCCCTCTCTATGCCATCACTCACACCATGTTCTGATTTCTGGTTCTGCCACAAAAGAAAAGTGGCAGCAGGAGCTGGGAGGCAGACAGAGGCCAAGGCTGGTGGATTTCAGAATTTAGAATCAGTGAACAGGTGCCTCCATGCAGGTGTACCTGGCCCATGCACTGTGGTGATGCCTGAATTCAAGAGGAATCACAACACATCCACCCCTTCTGACTTGTGTCCAGTTGGGGGTGAGTTGTGGTCACACACTCTTGGCTTTCCTCTGCCCTCCAAACCCTGGGCTGACAGATGTGGTCTTTGGGGGAGTTCCTGGCTTATCCACAGATTGTGGTGGACATGTGATTTCACTGCCTAATGGAAACATTAGGTGCTGACGGAACACACTTCGGTGGACACCCGCTGTGCCGGGAACCGAGTGTGAATCGAGTCGGACCAGACACCGCTTGTCGTTGCAGCTCAAACGTCATTGGTGATAACGGGGCCCAGGGAGATGCCTCTGTGATGCAGGGTCTGTTCTTCACTTGAGGGGTCAGCCTGCCTGCTGGGGTCAGAACTCTGGGTACAGGGAGGGCCAGGGATGCAGCCGTCAGCCTTGTGACGACTTCAGGCTCTCAGATGTGCCCCTTGGTGAAGTTGCTCCTTGGGGAGCAGGGTGTCTGAGAGACGACAGTGACGGGGGCAGGGCTAGGCCCTCTATGGAGTCCCTGGGGCATAAGCTGTTAATGTACCCCACCACTGACAGAAAGGTTGGAGGTTTGAACCTACGAAGGGGAACCTTGGAAGAAAGGCCTGGCAATCTGCTTCCAAAATGTCATGGAGCACAGTTC
Organism: Trichechus manatus latirostris; assembly: GCF_000243295.1. NCBI lineage: Eukaryota > Metazoa > Chordata > Mammalia > Sirenia > Trichechidae > Trichechus > Trichechus manatus. Next base: position 1,824,620 of record NW_004444058.1, on the reverse strand, counting down.
TACTCTGCACACATGGGATCACCATGAGTCAGTCGACTTGACGGCAACTGGTTGCGCCCCACGCGCTCCAGGAGAGAAGGTTTCTAAGCAAAACGGCAGGGAAACAAGACATTGCAGGGACTTTAATCCATGCGGGAGATAAAGTTGTTTTCAAGTTTTCTGGAAGCATTGTTCGCATCTCGATGGCTTCACAGAGAGAAGTTGAGCAGAACTCTGCCCCCCACCTTGGTGGTCTCTCTGCTGGAGACAGAGGGGCCAGTGGATGCCCAGCACTCCTGGGTCTGAAGTTGGAGATGGGTGGGCTTGACACTGGGTCCCCAGGAGTAAGAACTTGATTAAAGCACCCAGATGGGTTAGGCCAGGCCGCTGCCCAGCTCTGTGGCTTGGGTGCTTGGGCTTCGCCTGGGAACTGTGTCCTTGGAGGGGCCCAGGCCCTGTGAGAGTTGCTCAAATGGGGACTCCTGAACTGTGCAGGGATGTCTTTGTTGTGCTCTGACTCAGGGATCAAGATCCATCTGTGGAAAGAGAGCTCTGAGCCCCATTTCCAGAATTTTCTTAGGTGTGAACAGCAGAGGAATTGTAAATAAAAGTGGCCTAAGGAAGTAGAAGATTGGGGTTGGCCTTGCTCTGACCAGCCCTCTCCCAACTCCTCCCCTGGGGTGGCTGGGTCCCTCCTAGGCCCGATCTGCAGCTGGCACCAGCAGTGATGCCACCTGCCCAGGTAAGAGACGCCCTGGGCCTTTCTGGAGCTCCGTCTCCACTCCACCAGTTCAAACACGGGACTGACTTTGCTCTATAAGGACGTTTAAGAACCCCAGGCGTCCTCAGGGAGCCCTCTGAGGGGACTAGTGGTGATCACGTTGGAGAACCTTGTCACACACCGTCTTTTCAAGCACAGGTGCATTAACCATCCTGGTGGTCAGCAGCCACCCTGTCCACTCCTGCCCACTCTATACCTGAGTGCCTTGCAGGTCAGGTCCAAGCCTAGCTCTGGGCCCAGAACCTGGGAGGTGGATTCCAGACCCTACCCTACTTCCGCCCAGCCCCACCAGCAGCCCCATGGGGCCCAGGGAGACCCGCTGCTTGGAGGTGGGGGGATCTGGGCCTGGGGGCATTTGTGAACCCCCCAGTTGCCCCCCAGAGCAGCAGCTCCCTTGGTATGACCCAGAGGCCAACAGTCTATGATCCTACCTGGCATGTGCGGGGAGGGCGTGCAGCCCCAGTCCATAGAGCTGTGGCTGGAACCAGGGTCAGACCCTGGCCCAGCTCCTCATCAGCAAGGCCCTGTCTCCATTTGGGCCTCCTGGGTGCCCCTGGCCCCTGCCTCCCACCACCTCCTCCTCAGTGGAGGCTCACAGGGGGGCAGGCTCCTTTTGTCTAAACCAACCTCATTAGAAAAGGGACTCTTAGCAACAGCTGTGACTGCACCCAAGGCCCCCAGAAGGATGACTTTGGATGGCTTGGTTCCTTACTAGTCCTGGAACCATGGACAGCCCTAGTCATCCACTGGCTAGGCTCAACACCCCCATGCTCCCAGCCCACCCCCCCATGTACACCCAGCTGCTCTCCAAGGGTGCGTGAGCCCCCAGGCCCTAGGCTGCCAGAGCTCAGGACCCCCTACCTGCACTCTATGGACTTTGAGCAAGACCTCCCTTAGCCCAGGGGTGCCCCAGACCTCGGGAGGCTTACCTGTGGCCAGGAGACAGGGAGGGACCAGGCGACTGCATGGGGCTGGGGACCCGGTTTTCACCAGATGAAATTTCAGTCTCTGGTCCCTGCAGCCAACAGTAGGGATTCCAGGGGATCGCTGAAGACGGAGGAGCCTTGGGGGAGGAGAGGGCCTCTCCACGCCACCTGCAACCCACTGCCCACGGGCCTGGGTCCTTCCTGGACGCCCTCCCTGGGCCCCCTCCAGGTTGGGCTACATACTGAGCTAACTACCCGAGCAGCCTCGGGCGAGGCAGCCACAGCTGTCGGGAGCAGTGTCTCCTCTTGTTCCCTACCGGCTCCGTTCTGTCCTGTCATCAATAATGCAAAGTGGGAGGAGCCCTCCCTTCCCTGTGCCCCCATGCACCTGCCACAGGGGGTGGGTTTTAATCTGCATTTATGGGCACTCGTGGGTGGAAGAGGAGCAGGTTTGTGGCAGTGAGCCCTGGCACCCCCACAGGGATTGCCCTTCCCTGTTACCAGAGGGGCCCTTGGACCCCTGCACCCACGGCTCAGTGGGGACTCCAGGCACGTCCTGCAGGGAGCAAGTCGACCATGGCCCTGGCATCCGTGGCATCTGCTCAGCAGGCCCAGGGCTCCAGGTGAGAAGGAGGTTTCTTGAGCACTGGGTGGCTGTTTTCTGAGGGTCCAGGGTCCAGTCCCACAGGGATCACTTGGCAACTGGCCAGGGGGCAGGCCAGAGTGCAGCACAGGGTGACTGGCCCTCACCTCGAAGGTGTCTTCACACCTCACCTTGTCCACACCCACACCTGGTCTATCCGCAGGTCCAGGTGGCTCCACCTTCAAAGTGTGCCCTAGAGCGATCACTTCTCATTCCCTACCACCTGCGAGGCTGGCCTCCCAACAGGTCTCCCCTTCCAAGACCATTCACTGTAGTCCCCTCTGTGCCCAAGAGCCCGAGCTATCTTCCTAAGCACAGGCTGGAGCCTGTCCCCTCCCCGGCTCTCAGGCCGGCTCCTCAACTCCCTCCCACCCTTCTCTCTCCACTTGGTCACTTAGGCTCAGTCCACCGACAGGCCTCCTTGCTGTGCTGGCTCACCTGTTCCTGCCCCAGGGCCTTTGCACTTCTGGACCCTCTCCCCTACACATCACCTGGTGCTGTCTTCCCTTCCTTCAGGGTTCTGCTCAGTCATCCCTCCTCAGAAAGGCCTTCTCAGACACCCCATCTGAAATCACCCCTGTTCCTCCCTGCTCCCTTCCTGGCTCCACCACCCAACACATTGTGTCCATTTGTTGGTTGTTGGGTTTCCTCTTTGGAATGTTGGCCCGGGGAGTACAGGGTTGTCCCCACTGACCAGCTAGCACCTGACACGTAGCAGATGAATGAATGGGAGTGAAGCCGAGTCTTCTATGATCCCTGTGCTACTGTGCTCCTTGAGAGGAGGTCGGCTGTGGGTCACAGATCTCCCCAAACTCAGGGCTTAGTTAGATACCGTCTGTCGAAGATGCCAGGGAGCCAGCTCCTTTAGAAGCAGGGTGTTTGCTTTCCTCCAGAGCTACCCAACTTTCTCCTTCACCCTTTTTCTTCTTCGAAAACTCGTACCCAAGAGGGGCTGGGGGCGAGATTAATGGGTGCCGTGAGCCTGTTCGCCGGTCTGTGTACAGAACCTATATTAGCTTGAACTAACTAAGTTTATCAACCAGGCATGGAACCATTAATCACGCAGGAAAATAACACCGCGAAACGACTTTTCAAAAATGTCGTTGGTGTAATGATCATCTTGCCCATTACACTAAATGCCGCCATTTATATCTGTGATGGTTAAGTATGCAAACAGTAATTAACTTGGTAATGAACTGAGGACCCCAGTGCCTCCCCTCCCTGAGCTGATTTGCATGTTAATTATCATTAGCAACCAGGGAAACAAGTTATAAACAGCCTAATTAGCAGCTGGATCATTTTTACAAGAAGTCGCGTGCACTCTGACACGTGAGCCAGAGTTAGATTGATGAAGTTGGGAGACGCTGCCCCTCCTGCCCCGGGGGTGGGGGGCTGCCTTCAGAGCTGTGGCCGTGGTGGTTGAAGGTGGTTTCTTTCCAGAAGAAGTGATGCCCATCAGAAAGGAAATGTTAGAAGTTGCCACTGTGCAGGTGGGCGGTCCTTGGTCCCCCTGGCCTCCTCAGGCCAAGGTTTGTCCAGGGCGTGGGTCTTGGGCCATTCTTACTAGAGGCTGTGGTGTTTGGACAGATAGGAAGAGTCAAGGATCGTGCTCGGGCTGGGTGGGAGCCGGGCAGGGATGTGTCATGAAATTGAAATTCTCTGGGTATGCACCCATCTCCTCTGCTGGGAGTTTTTTGGCCAAACACTGGGTCTTGTTCATTACAAGAAGTGACATTTCACTAAGGGACAAACACTGTATGATCCCATTTATATGAAATAGGCTTCTGTAGAGAGACCAAAGCTCATTAGTGGTTAGCAGGGGTGGAAGGAGTCCTGGTGGCGCAGTGGTTAAGAGCTCAGCTGCTAATGAAATGGTCTGCAGTTCAAATCCACCGGCTGCTCCTTGGAAACCTTACGGGGCAGTTCTACTCTGTCCTTCTGGGTCCCTATGTGTCGGAATTGACTTGATGGCAATGGGTTTGGTTTTTTTGTTTTTTTTTAGGGGTGGGAGGGAAGAGGAAAGGGGAAACGTTGCTTAGGAGACACTGAGTTCCTGTTAATGGTGGTCAAATAATCTGGAAAAGCATAGTGGTGATGGTTGCATAACAATGTCACCGAATTGTACATGTAAAAAAATGTTGGAATGGCAAATGTTTCGTTATATATATTTTACCACAATAAAAAAATGTAAAAAAACCCAAAAAACAGGTGAAATTTGCTGTATATCATGGATTGAATGGTGTCCCCCCAAAATATGTATTGAAGTCCTGGCCTGTGTACCTGTGGATGTGATCCTGTTTGGAAATAAGGGTTTTCTTCTGTTAAGGAGATCATAACAGAGAAGGGTGGGTCCTAAACCTAATCACTTCTGAGTTATTTAAAAAAAGCAGAATAAACTCAGAGACGCACAGGGAAACACTCCATACGAAGACAGAAACGCAAAGCAGATGGATCTACAAGCCTAGGAACACCAAAGATTGCTGGCAACTACTAGAAATGAAAATAGACAAGGAAGGAACTTCCCCTGCAGCCACGCCCCGAATTCAGACTTTTAGCCTCCTGAACTGTGAGACAATAGACCTCTGTCCTTTAAAGCCATCCGCTTGTGGTATTTTTGGTTATGACAAACCCAGGGAACTAAGACAATCAGAACGTGTCTGGGGATGAAATTAATATAGAGAAATCAATGGCTCTCAGGGGTTTAAACAACAGCAAATCAGAAGCTGCAATGGAAAAAAAGGCCCCTGTTTAAAAGAACAACAGAAAAAGATAAAATAGGTAGGAATGACTTCACAAGAAATGCATAAAATCTATATAAAAATGGCAATTCTTTCTAAATTAACCAATAAATTTAAGAACCCCCTCCCCCCAAAAAAAATACTAGGCAGATTTTTATTGGAAACAATCTGATTTCAAAGTTTATATGGAAAAATTAACATGAACCAATAGCCACGTCTGCCCGCTGCCTGGTTTTCTAAGACCTGTGAGCTAAGAATGGTTCCTATGCTTTTTAATGGTTGGAAAAAATTTAAAAGTAGAGTAATATTGTGTGACACTTGAAAGTTATATGAAGTTCAAATGTCAGGTCCATAAATAAAGTTTTATCGGCACACAGTCGCATTCATTCATTTACAGATTGGTGTGGCCGCTTTCAAGTTACAGGGCAGAGTTGAGTAATTGTGACAGATTGTAAGGCCCACAAATCCAAAAATATTCACACTGCTGTCACATAGCGTCCTTCCTCTGTCTCTAAGTCTCTTCCCTCTTTCACAGGACAACACTCAGATGGGGTTAAGACCCACTCGACTCCAGTGTGACCTCATGTTAACCTAACTAATGACATCTTCTAAGACCCCACTTCCAAACAAGGTCACTGGAGCACCCTCACAGGGGTCCCACCTGGGGGTGCAGGCCCCTGAGCTGAGCAGAGGCCCTCAGTTCCTTGGCCTCACCTCTTGCCACCAATCACCATGATGCACCGGGCAGACCAGGTCTTGCTGTGTCCCTGGACACGCGTGTCCTCCCAGCTGCCCCAACTTTGCCTGATCAGTTTCTGCTCCCAGGACCCTTTCTGGGTCTCCTCTGCATCCAGAGTCAGCTCAGAAACTCCTGAAAGAACTCCCCCTGGAAGCCTTCCGGATGCCTTAGCTGGGCCTCCTCTCGGCCCCCCGACGGGGTTCTTGCCTACATGTTGTCTGCCGACCTGCAGCCCCCGCCCCAGGCTGCAGCCGGTGGCCAGAAAGAATCCTCTGACTGAGCGCCTGAACCTGGCTCTGTGACCATCATGTCATCTGGGCCCTCAAGGGATGGAATTGCCTTTTTGCCTGTGATACCTGTACTGCTGGGGCTGGGCCGCTAGCTCACTGTGCTCAGCCAACTCTCTTTGATTTGCTTTCGAATGCCCTCCTCCAAGTTTTGGGGTCTGCTGGGATGTTTCTTCTCACTCCATCCATCCTAGTCTCCCACAGAGGTCTGACCCCTCCTGCCCCAGCAGCCCCCGCTGTCACCCCTCCTGACTGGGTACCGACCCATGATCACAGGGCCCGCTGTCTCCTTGGTCTCCCTCGGCGGCCTGGCCCCCATCCAGCTCAGCAGTCGGTACTTTCTTGTGGTAAGGGCCCACTCAGACAATGATGAGTGGCAGGTGTGGTGGGGAGTGAGTGATGGAGTTGCTCATTGTCCTGCCTCTCAGGTCACCCTCCCCCCACCTCAGGATCCTCCAGTGCTGAGCTTTGGGGTCTGAGAGGACAAGGGCTGTGGGCAGGGCAGTTGGGTCACATGGACAGCGTGCAGGACCCCGAACAGCTTTGGAAGGTGCCAGGTGGGCTTCAGGACTGAGAGATACACTGGGACCATGGCTCAATTCACTGGATGCTTCTGTGCTTTACGCCCCCTCCCCCTTCATCCATCCCTCCCATCAGGCCAGGGGCTCAGAGCTGAACACAGCATACCTCGTGCACACTCGGGAGGACATACCAGAACGCTGGGGTGCAATCCATCATTCTTCTATAAAAGAGGAAACCCACCTTTTGCCTCTATCCAGACCCTCTGCACCCCCTCCCATTCCACCTGATCCTCTGGGGCCAGTGCAGGGTACCAGGCTCTGCCTCTAGGCTGCCCTCCCTGACTGCCCAGGTACCACTGGGGTCTCAGTCTCCCTGTGGAACACTTCACCCTCCTCACCCTGTGAGTGCCTCTTTTGACCCCCATGGGCTGTGAGCTCTTGGGGGACAAGTCCTGAGTCCCATCCCTCTCCATTCCCCTAACACTAGCTGGGGTGGGCACAGCAGGACAGAATGACTTGGTGAGCTCAGAGGAGGCATATGGTCATGGTCAGGCAGGTGTGGTGGGCCTACGGGTCACAGGCCAGTGGTGAACAGACCACCGTGTCTCAGAGCCTGTGTCCCTCCAGGGACCAAAGATGCCCATCAGAAGATCTTCAGGACAGCTCCCGCCTCCTTGTCTAGGGCCAGGCTTGAAGGCCAGTGTTCAGAGCTGGGAAGGGAGGGGAGGGGGCTCCTAGGGGCAGGACAGAGCTACTGGGGCTGTTGGTGGTGGTGGGGGGGGAGAGGGGCGTAAGGGTGGAGGACCAGTGTATAGAGTGTCCGAAGGACGGAGAAGCAACGTGGGGACATCTCTGTGCCTCGGCTGAGACTTGGGTCTGTGATGAGCCGAGCTTGGCTGTGAAGGGCCTGGGGAGCACCAGTGCGTGAGGGACAGGCTGATCTGGAAGCAGCTCCATTCCGTGGTCTGTGCCCTGGGTCACTGTTGTCACATAGCACGGGGCCAGCCCTGTGGTTGTCCCCGCCCCTGGTATGAGGAGCCTGTCTGGAAGCTCTTTGATCACTACAATAACGTCAATGTTATGGATTGAGTTGTGTCTCCCCCCAAAATATGTGTTGAACCCCTATATCTGTGAATGTGATCCTGTGTGGAAATAGGGTTTTGTTTGTTATGTTAATGAGGCCATATCTGTGTAGGGTGTGTCCTAAACCTAATCACTTCTAAGTTATAAAAAGAGCAGATCAGACTCACAATGGGGAGGACAGACATCATGTGAGGGTCATCTACAAGCCAAGGAACACCCAGGACTACCAACAAGGAAGGAATTGACATGGCCCAGACCCTGATTTGGACTTCTAGCCTCCAGAACTGTGAGGAAGTAAATTTCTGTTCTATAAAGACACCACGGGGTATTTTCTGTTACTAGGGAACTAAGACAGCCAGCATTGTCATTATTATTACCATCAGTCTCCAGAGAGATATGGGGAGGCCTCAGGGGTAGTTGTGAAACCCATTTTTTGGATGTCTAGGAGGTACCCCCAGGGTGTGAAGTTATGTGAAGTCATGAGGGGCAAACACTTCAGACCCTTGTTGAGAAACTTTGCTATTTTAAAATATGTTAAAATAATAACACCTCTCCTATTGGGTTCAATGAACCTGTTCCACTGCAGGTGCATTGAGTTGTATCAGCCAACATCTGCTGCTGTAACAGACAACCTTATCTTCTCAATGGCTCCTGGCAACAAACATTAGGCTGTCAGTTGCTGACGGCTCTTTGGGACTCTTCTGGGTGAGTTCAGCTTGGATTGACTTGGCTCCCACATCCTTTCCATTCCAGACTCCAGGCTGAAGGTGCAGCCTCTACCTGGGCCCTGAGGTCTTCATGGGGAGGTGTGGGAGGCAGAATAAGGGTCTCCAACGATGTCCATGTCCTACTCACTGGAAGCTGTGAACGTGTGACATTACACAGCAAAAGGGACTTTGAGATGTGATTACATTAAACATCTTGAGATGGGAGATTATTCCTTGATGATCTGGGTGGGCCAGTATAATCACAAGCGTTCTTATAAGAGGGAGGCAGGAGGATTGGAGTCAGAGAAGGAGATGTGACAATGGAAGCAGAGGCTGGAGTGATGCGGGGCCACTAGCCAAGAAAAGCAGGTGGCTTCTGGAAGCTGGAAAAGACAAGAAAACAGATTCTCCCCTAGAGCCTTGGGGTATGCTGATAATGGCTCCCAAAGACATGTCCACCTCCTAATCCCTGGAACCTGTGAACGTGACCTTAAGTTGTGCCTGACCCAAGCCATGATATTTTCAATCACCTCATATGCATATGACAGCTGGTTGATGAATAAAGAAGACTGAAGAAGAAACGATGCCTTTGAATTACGATGTTGGCGAAGAATATTGAATATACCATGGACTGCAAGAAGAACAAACAACTCTGTCTTGGAAGAATACAGCCAGAATGCTCCTTGGAAGAGAGGATGGAAAGACTTTATCTCATGTACTTTGGACATGTTATCAGGAGGGACCAGCCCCTGGAGAAGGACATCATGCTTGATAAAGTAGAGGGTCAGTGAAAAAGATGATACCCTCAGTGGGATGGATTGACACAGTGGCTGCAACAATAGGCTCAACATAGCAATGACTGTGAGGATGGTGCAGGACTGGGTTGTGTTTCGTTGCGTTGTACATAGGGTCACTATGAGTTGGAACCAGCTCAACAGCACCTAACAACAAAAACATAGATGTGATTATCCTGGATTACCTGGATGGGTCTCAAATGCAATCTCAAGTATTCTTATAAGAGAGACGCAGAGGGAGATTTGAGAGAGACACACAGAGGGAAGACGGCCATGTGAAGACAGAAGCAGAGATTGCAAGATGCAGCCACAAGTCAAGGAGTGCCTTGAGCTACTAGAAGCTGGAAAAGGCAAGAAAGGATCCTCCCCTAGAGCATACAGGGAGTGTGTCCTGCCAACACCTTGATTTTGCACTTCTGGCCTCCAGAACTGTGAGAGAATACATTTCTGTTGTTTGAAGCCACCCAGTCTGTGATACTTTGTTATAGCATCAATAGGAAACTCATACCAGTGGGAGGAGTGGAGGGGCAGAGCCAACCCTGCAAGTGCATCTAAAGCTTCTACTCCAATGGGACCATGCATCATGTGTGCTCACCTTCCACTGGCCAAAATATGTCACATGACCAGCTCACAGTTACTGGGGTGGGGGAGTGTACTCTTCTGCAGGGAAAGATGGCAAGGATGGGAAGTGGTATGGATTATGTTCCCCCAAATGATATATTCAAGTCCTAATTCCTGGGACCTGGGAACAAGACATGTGACCTTGTTTGGAAGTAGGGTCATTGACGATGTAATTAGTTAACATGGGGTCATACTGGAGTAGGGTGGGCCCTAATCCCTTCTGAGTGGAGTCCTATAAAAGAGAAGAGCAGACACAGAGAGACACACCGAGGGAAGACACCATGTGAAGATGGAGACAGGGATTGGACTGATGCATCTAGAGCCAAGGAATGCCAAAGATAGCTGGCAACATCAGAAGCTGAAGACACAAGGAAGGATAGTCCCCTAGAGCCTCTGGAGGGAATAGGGTCCTGCCAATACCTTGATTTCAGGCGTCTGGACTCCAGAACTGTGACAGAATACTTTTCTATTGTTTGAAGCCACCCAGTTTGTGATGCTTTGTCACAGCATCCACAGGAAACTAATATGATTCTTTTCCAGGCATGCTTCTCTCTCTAGACTGAATTACAGATATTTAAAAGGAGCCACTTTACCCAAATCACAAATCTTTACAAAGGGCATGAAGACTATTCTGTGATTTGGTCTTTGCTCTCAGGTTGATTCTCAACATAAAGATCTTTTACCGGCATCAATGAGAACGAGTTGATTTTTCAACTCTGCAAGTCCCCAGAATTTCTAGATGCTCCCTTCTTCTTTCTATCCCGCTCATAAACAGACCAACAGTCCTCTGAGCTCAACTCCTCGTTTAGTACCTTTAGGCTGGCGGCTCAAACCCACCAGATGCTCTGCCGGAGAGAGATGTGGCAGTCTACTTCGGTAAAGATTACAGCCTTGGAAACACTATGGGGCAGCTCTACGCTGTCTTATAGGGTCGCTATGAATTGGAAGAGACTCAACGGCAACGGGTATATCAAATCAGGAATAACAAGGCACATCACTGTGGAGCTGTCTCAGCACTGCCTCACCCAGGGCCACCGTTCACCAGGTTCACATTCTGCTTCCCAAGTCGGCTTGGCCGTCCAGTCCGGCTGGCTGGCTGTGGGCGTGGTGTTGGGCAGGGCGGCAGCCGGGTGCTGCCAGGATGGGACCCAGAGGAAAAACCTCTGGGCCGATGGGATCCCAGGGGGCCAAGGAAGGGGTGTAGAGTCAACACCAGACCGTCAAAGGCTCCCAGGGGCCAGCGGGCTGGGGACAGGAGTGCAGACGGTAGAGAAGCTCAGGGCTGAGGGCAGACCCCTGACTCTGGCTTGGAGCTGCAGGGGGGCCTCAGGGAAGCACCGGAGGGGGTGTGTCTGACAGGGTGGGTCCGGGGAGTGGGGCTCCAGGAGAGGGCCCAGCAATGGGACGACCCTGCTGCATGGCCCGGCTGTGCCCGGAGTGTCTGTAGCTGATGCCACCCATGCTTGCCACCCTCGCCCTTCCTGCCCCTGCCTGGCTGCTGGCTGTTTTGGGAAAGAGGTCTTGTGGAGTCAGGTTGTACCTGGCACCAGCTGATGGTCCACCTCCCCCATCGCACCCTGCTCCCCTCCCCTAAGAGCAGCCCTGACCATGCAACACCCAGACCAGCCCCCTGCGGTGGGAAGAGCTCTAGACAGGGTCCGGCGGTAACTTGGTCAAGCCCATGCCTCAGCTCTCCATCTGGGCAATGGATGAATGTTAGCCATGTTTGTTAAGACTGCTGGGTGCCTGCCTGTCTCACAGCACGCCCTCAGTGGATGCTGGTGCTACCTGGGGCCTTGCATGGGAGAGTATGCAGTCCTAGCTAGCTGGAGAGGGGGTCCTGACTTCTTAGCCCCCACAGAACCTGGCCCTGGTGGAGCTGGGATCCAAAGCCTGTGGCCCTTGGCCTTAGCTGCACAGGTGTTGGCCTAGTACCTCATGCTGCGGTCATTGCATATTGATACCAGCAGAGGGCATCCGTGCTCTACCCACAGCCGGCCCCTCTGCCTGGCTGCTCCCTCCCTGGTGGATGGAGGTGGGGTGGGGGCTGCAGCCACACAGAGGAGGGAGTTGGGCGCCTCGCAGGGTTGGAGAGCTGGGCCTTGGGCTGGGTCTTGCAGGGTATAAACATAAACAGGGTTCTGGGTGAGAGGCTGCTTGCTGGCCCCTGTGTCTTCTGGCTGGGGTTGCCTTCCAAGTACCCACATGGCCCTACAGAGCCTGGACTTGGGGAGGGGGTGGCACATGAGAACAGGCTCCTCCATGGCACAGGAGGGGAAACCAAGGCAGGAGGGCCAGGGACTCACTTGGGGACTGCAGCCTGCAGCTCACATGGGTTGTGGGCTGGAGACAAGTTGGCAGCCCCCTGCCCTGGCCCAGGTGCACGTCGTGGGGGTGGATCCTGACTTTGGCACCCACTCATTTTCCTTAATCATCTTGTCCTGGCGGCATGGGCCCCTTTAATCTCCTGTGTACATGGGCCCTTGTTCCACAGGAACCATTGTTGACTAGACATGCTAAGGAGCCCTCCCGGAGCTGGGAGTGCTGGTCTCCCCCTCAGGGGTGGATGGCTGATGTGGTCTTCAGGAAGCCAGCTCTCCTGGATGGGGACTGATGGCTGATAGATGCCAAGAAGATGGAACCTGAGGAAGAGTATGCCGGCTCTTTGGCTGCGAGACGATGGGTAACCCCACTAGAGAAAGAAGAGTTCAGGGAGATGACAGGAGACGTTTGGAGGCCTCTTAGACACCTCAGTGCAAAAAGAGCCGACAAGAGAGGATTTGTGATAGGTCCAGGAGAGAATGAGATAGCTTCCTCCGTCATATTAAGCAAACTTTAAAGCCAGCAAGGGTGGATTGTGTTCCCCCAAATGATATATTCAAGTCCTAATTCCTGGGACCTGGAATTTAAATGAAATCCTTTAAAGCCAGCAACGGTGGGTTAAAATGAGCACCCCTCATAGAGTTCATGGGGTCAGGCTGGGACAATGCTTTGGAAATCAACTTGGCAGCTGTTTAATTAAAGACGTTCAGACCCAATGATTCCACTGATGGGAATCTTCGCAAAGGATATCATGCAAAACACCACGTGACGCTGAGAGCAAAGATGTTCATTGCAGTGTTGTTTACAATGCCAAAAGTTGGGAACAGTCAAATGTGCAATACTGGAGGAATGGCTGAAAAAATTACTGTTATCATGAGATGGAAATTCATTTGGCTAACAAAATGAGCTATAATATTAAGAAGAAAAAATAGGGCATATGTAATCACTTAGTGACTTAACACAACACAAATGTATTTTCTTACAGTTCTGGAGGTCAGAAGTGCTGAAACCAAGGTGTGGGCAGGGCTGGTTTCCTCTGGAAGCTCCAGGGGGAGAATCCACTTCCTTATCTTTCCCAGCTCCTAGGGTCACCTGCAGAGCCCTGGTGGCGCAGTGGTTAAAAGCTCAACTGCTAACAGAAGATCAGCTGCTCCCTGGAAATCTTATGAGGCAGTACTCTCTTTCCTATAGGGTTGCTATGAGTCAGAATTGTCTTGACGGCAACGGGTTTGGTTTTGGTTTAGAGGCTGCCTGCATTCCTTGGCTTGTGGCCCCTTCCTCCAACTTCAAAGCCATAAACGTAGTATCTTCTCTCCCCTCTGACATCTGCTTCTGACATCTCTTCTGACTCTGACCCTCCCACCTCTTACAGGGACCCTGTGATTACGTCAGGCCCACCTGGATAATTCAAGATCATCTCCCATCTCAAGGTCCTTAACTTCATCCCATCTGCAAAGTCTCTTTTGCCATGTAAGGTCGCACACTCACAGGTGTGGGGATTAAGATGAAGGCGTCTTTGAGGGCCATTATTTGGCCAACCACATGTGTACAGTATGATCATGATACAGAAGAAAATGACCAGAACTCACCTGGAGGAAAACATGGAGAGCCGACAGTGTTTGTCCTTGAGGGCTGGGATGATGGTTGATCACATACCTTCTTTTGACAGTCTTGCGTTTTGCAGTCTTTCTGCCCAAAAGGGAAAATCCAATGTACGTGGTACATCTCAGTCAAGGGGTAAGCAAGTGCCCAGGGACCACCAGACTGGGGCTTGGGGTTGCCCCTGGGTGCACCCACCTCCCCATGTAAGTCTTGGATCAAGGCCCCTTCAGGTCACGTCAAACCAGTTGCTATTTAGTCGGCTCCAACTAATGGCAACCCTGTGTGTGTCAGCATAGAAGTGTGCTCCATGGGATTTTCAATGGCAGATTTTTTTGGGAGTAGGTTGCCAGGACTTTCTTCTGAGGTACCTTTGGGTAAACTTGAACCTCCAAACTTTCCTTTAGCATTTGGGGTCAAGACCCTCTTAAATCTCCCATGGGTGATTCTGTCAAAAGAGCATCTCAGTAAGCTCCTGTGAGGGCAGGAAGGAGATGTGAGGGTAGGTAGGAAGAGGGCAGCACCCTTAGGGCCAATGGGAGAGGGAAGGCAGGTGTATAGATGTGCCTCATCTGTGGGGATGTATGAATGCTCCAGCCAGCTCGGCCCCACTCTGCCAGGAGCTCCCCCTGGGCCAGGGGCCAGGTCAGTGTGGGGTGGGGCATCTGGTCTACAGGCGCTTCTCCCGAGGCCTGACTGGGGCAAGGACCTCCAGTGGCCACCCTCCCTGACTCCTTCATTTCGCCACACTGGGTCAGCTCAGGTCCCCCTACCCCTGCAGCCCTTGTGCTGAGTTCTGTGGGCCGAAGGTTTGTGGCTCTGAGCCCCCTGGGGGCCCCAGGAGCAGGGGCAATGTGCTGAGGTTAAGGTCGAATGCCTGACTCCTGAACGTGGCTCTGCTACTTTCTCCCTGCAGGACCCTGGGCCAGGGGTGGGATATCCCCAAGCCTCAGGGTCACCATGAGAAAATGGGGGTCCTCTCCAGAACTGTGTGGCAGTGGAGGGAGGGAGGAAGTGACAGCGGTCCCATCGCCATGGAGAGAGTCCAGCCTAGGATGCAGGTCATGCCCCACACCATGGTGAAATGCTGGTGGAGAACGCAGTGGCGTCCTTGGTGGACTGTGGTTCTCCTGCCGCCCAAGCCCACCTGCACCCCCGCCGCAGGGGGCCTGGCCCAGGTGCATCCGTGCTCTGCTCCGAGCTGGTGACAAACCCAGACAGTGCCCACGGGGGTCAAAGTGCCCAGATAGCTCCCATGGGGGTCTGCCATATGTCCACATAAGCCCCTTTCTGGGCTCGTGGTGGGCGGCCGCAGCCTGAACTGGCTCCCTCTTCTCCAGGGTCTTGTCTGGGAGAGGCCTGGGTGGTGAGGGGCATTACCAGGGCGTCCAAGGGAAACACCCTTCACAGAATTCCCAGCATCTCCAGGGCCCATGACCATTGAGAGACCCGCTCACGGATACACTTGGTTTCCTGAGCCCCTCGCTTCTGGGTCACTTTCTTTTGTTTGTTCCCCTCCCAGAGGCCCTCCCTCCATGGAGAAGGTCCCCTCGCCCCTGATGTCACAACGAGCAGCTGAGTATAGGGGACACCATGGAGCTAGCATTAGGGCTCTGCCAAACTCGGATCCTGAATCCTCCAGGTGACTGTTTAGGAAACAGCGTAAGGATGTCAGGAGGCCGGGCGAGGTACGATAGTAAGACCAGGGTCTGTGATTACAAAACAGAGAGAAGATAATAGAACTGCACTCGCTGAGAGTGGGCTGGGCAGGTTTCCCCCCAATGCTCTCAATGCACCCAGTCATTAGACAGATGAGGGGCTCGTCCCGTGAACTGGAAGCCTGGCCCCACACGGCCCCCTTCTCACGGCTCACATTTAAAAGCGTGCCCCCACGCCAAGTCCTGTTTTGCTTGAATGATTTGACAATTTTAAGGAAGGGTTTGTTGTTGTTGTTGTCAGCTGCTGTGGAGTCGGCTCTGACTCATGACGACCCCGTGCGCAACAGCAGGAAACGCTGCCCGGTCCTGCACCATCTTAACGATCCTCGGTGTGCTCAAGTCCGTCGTTGCGGCCACTGTGTATTTTGAGTGCCTTCCAACCCGGGGGCTCATCTTCCAGCCCTATATCAGATAATGTTCTGCTGTGATCCATAGGGTTTTCATTGGCTGAGTTTTGGAAGTAGATCGCCAGGCCTTTCTTCCTAGTCTGTCTTAGTCTGGAAGCTCTGATGAGCTTCCAGTATCACAGCAATAGGCCAGCCACCACAGCATGACAAACTGACAGACCATTGGTGGGCACCACATCTATATATATACATACATATATACACATATACATATATGTTGTTATTGTGTGCCATCAAGTCGATTCTGACTCATAGCAACCCTATATGACAGAGTAGAACTTCCCCACAGGATTTCCTAGGCTGTGATCTTTATGGGAACTGATGGCCAGCTCTTTTCTCCCATAGAGCTGCTGGGTGGGTTCAAACTGCCAACTTTTTGGTTAGCAGCTGTGCGCTTAACCATTGTGCCACCTGGGTTCCTTATATGCATATACACACAATCTATATACACGTATATACATACACACACCACTATATATCTGTATCTGTAACTGTTGTTAGTTGCCTTTCAGTTGATTCGTGGTAACCATATGAGTAACAGAAGGAAATGTTGCTCAGTCCTGGTCCAGCTTCATGACTGTTGGCGTGTTTGGGCCTTTTATTGAGGCGATCGTGTCAGTCTATCTCACTGAGGGCTTCCCTCGTCTTTGCTGACCCTTCGCTTTAGCAAACATGATGTCTTTTTCTAGTGATTGGTCTTTCCTGACCATATGTCCTAAATAAGTGTCAAAGTCTCACCATCCTTGCTTCTAAGGAGTATTCCATTGTATTTCTTCTAAGACTGACTTGTTAATTCTTTTGGCAGTCCACAGTATATTCAATATTCTTCACCAACATCACAACACACCTATATACGTATACATGTATATGGACACGTGCACGTGTATACACACACATATATAGACACACATGAAGGAGCCCTGATGGTGCAATGGTTAAGCATTTGGTTGCTAACTGAAAGGTTGGTGGTTCAAACCCATCCAGCGGCTCTTCAAGATAAAGACCTGACGATTTGCACCCATAAAGATTACAGCCTAGAAAACCCTATGGGGGAATTCTACTCTGACACATGGAATCGTCATGAGTTGAAATTGACTCGATAGCACCCACCAACGACATACACACACACATTAGTATAAAATACAAATCAAAAGAAGCAGGCTCCCAGGAAGGCTCCGTGCCCTCTCTGGCTTCCCTCTATCCCTCAGGGACTCTGCCCTGAGCACTGCTGGATGTGCCGGGCCTCTGAACTGAAGGGTGGACACAGCCCCACCCTGTGGACATCTTGACCTTGGCTTCCGCAGTGCTCCATCCTGTTGCCCAGGGCTGACAGGAGGGGAACCCGTGCTCCCAGCCCGGCCCTGGCCCTGTTATGGCAGGACTTTGATGACATCCGCCTCTGGCCAGCACCCCTGAGGTTCCAGGGGCAAACCGAGACTCCCAGTCCCCAGTTTCTTGCCCACAGGTTGGTGCTTCACCGCTTTAAAACCAGCCCACCTCTCTCCGATGCTATCTCATGCCTGCTCCCTAGACGCCCGCTGCCTGCTCTGGGACCCTCGCTCCTCGGGGACCAGATGCGGCCTCGGGGGCAGGGGTCCCGTCCCGGGAGGGGGCATGGCTTTAATAAGCAGCACGTGTGGGTCCTGGGCTTCGGTTTCCTGTGCATTATGTACACACCCAGAGGACTGGATTTTTCTGGTGACAGAAGAATTTGGCTCCATTCTCCCCATACCTGCCATGGGGGTCCCCACCCTGGCAGCGAGGGTCTAGGCATCTGGTTTGCTAGACACAGCCAGGGAGGGTGGCAGTGGCCACGGGTGTGTAATCCAAATTTGGGGCAAAGTCCAAGGACAGGAACAACTGTGCAGATTGAGAGATGCCGGCGCTTAGAAGCCATTAACTACCAGGTAACAGATTTGATTAATTCTGTGCCTGGAGGGTTTTTTTTTTTCCTCTCTCCCAAAAAATCAGAGAAAACAAAATATTTTTCTAATTAAATAAATCTACGGTGTACGCTAATGGAGCCCGTCTGTGGGTTTGTGACAGGGCTGGGGGAGAAGTGGAATAATGATTTTATTTTTTCATTAAATAGAATTATAGGCAGTTACTCAAAGCAACGCTGAGCCTAATTGAAAGAAACCCATTTCTTCTTAATTTACTTTCATGGTTTTGGATGATAAAAGAGTGTGTTCATTGGAAAATTAAATAAAAAACACAACACAAGGAAGGGGCTTTCTTGAGGTGGATTATTTCCTCCTTCAAGCTGTAAGTTATGGTCACCAGGCTCAGGTGAGCTGGGGGAGGCTTTGGCTGGGGGTTCTCTGGCCTCTGGGGGAACAGAGGACTTGCAGCAGCCACAAGATTCCGAGACCTCTAAGTTCTGTAGAGCAGGGGCTCCCCTCCCTGGGGTCTGCCCGGAACACTGCCCTGTGGGGCACGGACTGCCCCATGCTTGTCCCTCACCTGCCCTTGTACTGTCATGGGACCCAGGGCCTCCCTCCACAAAGGCTTTCTGCTGGTCAGAATCTTCCAGAAGCTTGTGGGCCGATCAAGACAGCTGTGGACAAGGTCTCTTTCCACCTGGGTCGGGGCAGTCCCTGCCTGGCTCCCTTGGAGGGTTCTCATCTCCACACTCACTTGTTCTGTTCTCTCTGATAGGAGCCCCCATGATCCTCTCTGATCATCAGCTGTACTCACTCTTCCAGCTGGCTGGGGTTCCACTTCTTCCAGGAAGGCCTCCTTGACCACCTGCCTGGCTTGCTGCTCTGCTCTTGGCTGGTCAGTGGGCCTCGGTGGGCTGGCCATGGGCAGGAACTGAAGTTGGGGCTGTCCAGGCTCTTTCAGAGGCTCCAGTCTCGCTCACCACCTTCCTTCCATGAAGCCAAGTACAGAGTATGGGTCTCCTCGGGCTGCTGTTAAAAAATACCACACAGTGGGTGGCTTAAAACAATAGGGATTTATTCTCTCACAGTTCTGGAGGACAGGAGTCTGAAGTCAAGGTGTCACAGGGCTGGTTCCTTCTGGAGATTCCGAGGGAGAATCTACTCCATGCCGCTCTCTGAGCTTCTGGTGACAGCTGGCGATCCTTGGCGTTCCTTGGCTTGTGGCCGCATCACTCCAATCTGTCTCCACCTTCATGTCCTCTTTTCCCCTGTGTATCTGTGTCCTCTCCTCTTCTTGTGTAGACACCTGTCATTGGGTTTAGGACCCACCCTACTCCAGTATGACCTTATCTTAACTTGATCACGTCTGCAAAGACCCTATTTCCAAACAAGGTCACGTTCACAGGTACAGGTGTTGGGATTTGAACATAGCTTTTTTTGGGGACACAATGTAACCCACAAAGAATTGAGCCAGCAAATGAGGATTCAACTCTACAAGTGTTGATTGAGCTCCTACTGTCTACCAGGCAAAGTCTCCTTGGAGATCCGTGATGGGGTGCTGCCCAGCCTGCCTTGGTGGCTGTGGGTGTCAAGTGCTCTCCAACAGGGCTTTCTGAGATGATGGAACTGTTCCACATCTGCACTATCTGAAATGGTGTTTCCTGGTCACACGTGGCCACTGAGTTTTGGAATGTAGCCAATGTGACTGGTTGTGGTGGTGAATTTCACGTGTCCCCTTGGCGTGGCCATGGTGCCCAGCTGTTTGGTTAAACAGTAGTCTAGTTGCTGTTATGGAGTAGTTACTTATGATTAAATCAGTTAACCTTAAGTAAAGCAGATTACTCTCCATAATGTGGGTGGACCTCATCCAATCAGTTAAAGGTCTTAAGAGCAAAAAGGGAGTTTCCTTGGGGTGTGTTCTGCCTCCAGACTATAAACAGACAACTTGAAAGAACTCTCTCTACCCCCCACCACTTGACCTACCAATTCTGGGACACAAGACTGCCAGAATCTCCAGACTGTCACCTGACCTGTGCATTTTGGACTTGCCAGCCCCCATAATCACGTGAGCCAATTCCTCAAAATAAATCTCTATTTATGTCTTAGGAGTCCCTGGGTGGTGCAAATGGTTAACACACTCAGCTGCTAACAAAAGGCTGGTGGTTTGAGCCCACCCAGAGGCACCTCGGAAGAAAGTCCTGGCTATCTACATCTGAAAAATCAGCCATTGAAAATCCCATGGAGCACAATTCTACTCTGAGACACGAGGTCGCCATGAGTCAGCGTATTCAGCAGCAGCCTTTGTGTCTCACTGGTTCTGTTTCTCTAGCGAACCCTAAGACCCTGAAGAGGTGAGTTTTTTATGCCATTTAATTTTAATGAACCTAAATGTAGACAGACACATGTGACTTCTGGCTGCGATGTTGCAGAGCATAGGTATAGTCTTTGCAGTTCTGGTGATGAGTTCTTCATGAGTTCCATACCATCTAGGTTAGATACAAACATTAGATGCAAATGAGGAAAGGAGATCCCAGTCTCTCTCTCGGTGACATGCACGCCCTGCTCCTCGCCCAGTCTCAATGGCAAACAACACAGCTCAGGTGGAGGTAAGTGTGGTCGGACCAGCGTGACGGTATTTAATTTTAACTGAATTGTCTTTTGAAAATATAATACAAAAGTCAGAGTGCACTGAGGGGTTTCCATCTGAGCCACCAGCCCCGCCACCTGTTTCTCTCTGACCCTTTGAGGCAGGAGGGCGGGCTCAGGTCTGTGCAGGGCCAGGTCCTCTGGTGCTTTGGCCGCTGAGTTCCTGACAACAGCAACAATAAAAGCAATGCCAGCTACATCTCTTGGCCCTGAGTCTGCCTCCTTGCCCCCTGTTGGTGCTTCTAGGTGGGCTGGTGCTCTCCTCCCATAATGGGCTCCCACTCGGCAGTGCTGGAAATCGGGGCTGCCCTAAAACACCAGTATGCGGGGGCCACAGACCCAGGGCCTCACTCGTGTCTCTGGGCTTCTCTGACTGGCTGTCCCAGTGCGCTGGGCTCTGACCTGCCCGAATGCGGCCTCGCCTAGGCTGACCCAGGCCAAAGATTGCTCTGCATTGGTGAGTTGGGGTGGAGCCCTGGGCTCCCTACCTCCAGATGCCCCCTCCCCAGCCTGATGCTGGCAGGCCCCTAGCCCTTGCTCGGTCCCTCCCTGGCCCTTCTGGTCCCCTTTGGCCCCCTATTCTTTCCTCAGTCCCTCCTGAGCCCCTCCCACCCCATCCCCCTATCTCCCTGTCCCTCCCCAGACCCTGAGCTCCACCTGCCCTGTGGAGTTCTTTGCTCCAGTTGAAGTCCTGGTATCTCTGTTCCCAACCCCCAGCTCTGCCAGGCGTGGGGGCTGATGGTGGGCTGGGAAGACCCCCTGGTGGGGTGGATCCCTGTGTGTGAAGTCAGCCCCCACCCTGTGGGCCACTTGGCTGGGAAGGTCTGTTTCCACTCACCCTCCCTGCGACTTCTTACACAAAGCACTTCCTTGGAGGGTCTGGTGGCCTCAGATGAGGTTTCTCATTGCGGGGTCCTCCCAAGCCACTGAACCTGGAGGAAGTTACCATGGAGCAGATATGCCCGATCCCCAGGGTGCTGTCCTCACTCTCACTGGACCTGCCGTGGAGTGCCCGAGGCCATGGGGGTCTGCCTCTCAGAAAACGGACACTCAGGGTTCCCTCACGAAGGTCTATCCCAGCCACTCACGGACATTGAGTAAGCACCTGCTGTATGCCCAGACAGGAGTCTCTGGGTGGTGCCAATGGTAAACTCACTCCACTGCTAGCCAAAAGATTGGAGGTTCGAGTACACACAGAGGTACCTGGGAAGAAAGGCCTAGTGATCTATTTCCAAAAAATCAGCCATTGAAAACCCTATGGAGCACAGTACTACTCTGACACACATGGGGTCACTATGAGTCAGAATTGACTCCATGGTAACTGCTTTGGTTTAGTGTGCCCAGCCCTGTGCTGGGTGCTGAGGCCCTGGGGTGGTGTCAGGCACCTGTGAAGTCTGAATCTTGCTTCCTTCTGAGGGGAAACTGAGGCTCCAGGCTTGCCCCTCCTCAGTTTCCCATGCAAAAGGCAGGCATCTTCTAGACACCATTTTACAGGCCCCCATCAACTGGCTTGGCTTCCCTGCACCTGTGTGGGGAGGGTTACTGCTGGGTCTGGGCTCAGCAGTAAGGAGTATGGGAATTGATTAGTGATGTCTGCCACATGCCAGGCATGGAGAGTGGGTCTGTGTGCCAGGAATTGACCATCTATTGGCTGAATGATCTCTTAGCCTCTCTCCCAGCCCTCACTGTCTTTCAGGCTATGAATGTGGGTTCTCTGGGACTCCCCAGGGCCTGACAGCCTGGCCACCAGTTCTTTTCATCAACAGCATCTTCCCAACATATGCATCAATTTCACTGACCCCACAAAAGTGTAGATTGGCACTGTGTGCAGAATGGAGCTCTGTGGGTGTGTGTGTGCATAGTAGGGAAAACCCAAAGGCCCAGGGGAAGTCCGAGTCCAGGAGAGGCACAGACTCGGCATGAGCAGCTGTTCTCCCAGGTGCAGAGGCAGGGGGAGCTTCTGGGTTTGCTGGCAGAGCCGGCTGGCATGATGAAGGGGTGCAGATGGCTGGGACTGGGTGTGAGTGGAGAAGCCACGTGCCTGGGGTGTGACCTGCATCCTCAGAGTCTTGCCTTGGGGCTCTGCATCCCATGCTTGGTGATCAGCGAGGCCCCTCCTCTGCACCTCTACAGAGCTTTGCTGGGGCCAGGCTCCCGATGGTGGGGCTTGGCCCCTGCTCCTCGCCCATCCCACCTGAGGGGCATGAGAAGGGTCTTTCAGTGGCAAATGTGGAGACATGAAGGACTTGGCTGGTGGGGCATGGTGGGACCTCCATGGGCTCCCATCATGGGAAGAGGAGAAGCATCCCTGGCTTTGTCCCAGCTTGGCAGGAGGGGCCTGGGTCAGACTGAGGGGTGCAGAGTCAGGAGCTCCCCTTTAGGGGTCTTAGTGCCCTGCCCTGTGTCCTCTTGGTGGTCCCAGGCCTCGGGGGAGGGGAAGCTGTTGCAGCAGGAATCCAGTGGAGGGGGGGCAGTGACGGTGCATGGCTGGAGCCAACCCCAGGGACACTTGCCCGAGGTGTGACAAATGGGGACTGTCCTGAGTGCTGACAAATGCCCCCACTCTCACGAACTCTCTCTGGGATCCTCTAATATTCCTTCGTTGTGAAGTCCCATTTTTCCCTGTAATCACAGTATTAAACTTTAATGTCCAATATTAATAAAACATATACTCCCTAATAGAGCCGGCTGAGGCTGGGGACGGGCCGCATGCAGAAGACAGGCACGGTGATGGTCTCTCAGCTGTTCCTGCTGGGCGGTGCTGCAGGGTCTCCTGACACCCACTCCCACTTCCAGCACCTGGTGCTGTCCCCACCTTCCTGCAGGGATGTGACAGACAACATGGGCGCCCCGAGAAGGCGGCAGGAGACTGTGGCCTCTGGGGTCAAGGGAGGCCACTTTGCCTCCTGTGGGGCAGAGGCAGGGTCCGTATTACTAAAGGCCACCTTCTGGGTAAAGGCCCCACGGAGACAGGGTGAGCCCAGCCCTAATATTGCTGCACTGTACCCAGTCATTTTCCCATATAAGAGTTTGCTCAAACTGGGATATTTTGGGAGTGAACGGGATCCATTCGTTGCTGTGCTGGGACCATGTGTGTGCCCCGCCAGCCTGGGACACCAGCATGTCACCCTCCATGCAGACCCCACCCTGCTGTCTGCTTCAGCCATTGCTGAGGAGACCACCCCCGGCAGTGCCTTCTGTCTCCTGTCCTCTCTGTCCTTTAACCCTGCCATTACTACCAAGCCCGATGTCTGTGCTGCCTGTTTCCAGAGGCCTCCCTTGAGCCTCTCTTGAGGGCCGGTGTGTTCCAGGTCTGTGTTCCAGACCACGCCTTCGCTGCCCCAGCCCCTCTTCCCAACACTCGAGTTCACGCTGGCCTGCTCCCCAGTCACCAGCTGGCCACATGGGAGCCAGATGGGAACCCTGTCTTGTGGCCTTCTTGGGTCAGATGCAGGGCTGGTCTGTGCGAGGGCCCCGCTGATCTTGCGCGTACCCTGGAGACACACCCGCCCTGCAACCAGGCTTCAGAGCCGCTAAAGGCAGTTTTGGAGAGGCCAGTAGCTTCTTCTGGGAGCTTCCTCTTCCCCTCTGCCCTTCGCCTCCCAAGATTTGGGAGCACCCAGAGGCCCCTGTGTGGGAGGAGAGTGCGTGTGCCATTTGGGGTGTTCTGTTTCTCCCAGACTGGCTTCATTTTATTTATTGTTTTTTTTAATAATTCTTTTTTTTTTTTAAATTTATTTTGTTGTTGTTGAGACTATACACAGCAGAACACACACCAAGTCAATGATTTCTACAGGTACAATTCAGTGACATTGATCACATTCTTCAAGTTGTGCAGCCATTCTCACCCTCCTTTTCTGGGTTGTTCCTCCCCCATTAACATAAACTCCTGGCCCCCTAAGGTTCCTATCTAATCTTTCAAGTTGCTATTGTCACTTTGATCCCATATAGACAGTTCTTAAAAGATCCTAATGCTCAAGGCAGGCATTTTTTACTAGTTAAACTAAACTATTGTTTGGTTTTAAGACGGCTTCAGGGGATATTTTTGGTTTAAGGTTTAAAGATTATCTCAGGGCAATAGTTTTAGGGGTTCATTCAGTCCCCATGGCTCCAGAAAGTCTGCAGTCCATGAGAATTTGAAATTCTGTTCTGCATTTTCCCCCTATTGACCACGATTCTTCTATAGAATCTTTGATCAAAATGTTCAGTAATGGTAGTGGGGCAACATCCAGTTCTTCTGGTCTCGTTGCAAAGAAGACAGTTGTTCATAGAGGCAATTAGCCACACATTTTATTGGTTTTTATTGAGCTATATTTGACTTACCATAAAATTCACCCATTTAGAGTATGATTCAATGGTTTTTAGTACATTCACAAGGCTGTATAATCATCACCATTATCTAATTCCATAGCATTTTCTTCACTGCAAAAGGAGACCCTGTACCCATTAAGCAGCAACTGCCCATTATCCACTCCTCACTGCCCCTGGCAACCACTAATAAACTTTGGTCTTTATGCATTTGCCTATTCTGGGCATTTAATATAAGGTGGATCATACAATATTTGCCCTTTTGTGTCTGGCTTATTTTACTCAGTAAGATATTTTCAAAGTTCATCCATGTCAAAACATGTAGCAGAACATCGTTTTTCTTTATGTTAGACTAATAATCCACTGTGTTTTGCTTATCCATTCATCTGTTGATGGGCACTTAGGTTGTTTCCACCTTTGGCTATTGTAAGTAGTGCTGCTATGAGCATTTGGGTACAAGTGTCTGTGTGGACACGTGTTTTCATTTCTCTTGGGTAGATACTGAGGAGCAGAATTGCTGGGTCATGTGATAAATCTCTGTTTAATATTTTGAGGAGCCGCTGTACTGTTTTCTGCAGAGGGTTTGCCATGTTCCTTTCCCACTAGCTGTGAGAGAGGCTCTGATTTATCCCAATCCGTGCAGGACTTGTTGCTGTAAAAGGAGACAACACGTGCAGAGCTCTGGGAGAGGTGCCTGAGATGTGCAGGTGCTCAGTGAACACTAGCTCTATGACTGAGAAGGTTCCTGAAACTGAGCTGCAACACATCCCAGCTGACCAAAACAGGAGACCAGCCTGTGTGTAAGGGCCTGGCCTCACCCAGCTGTAGCCTCACCTGGCTCCAACCTCACCTGACTTCAACCTTATCCGAATTTAGCCTCACCCATATCTGGCCTTATCTGACTATGGCCTCACCTGGATCTAGCCTCATCTGGATCCAGCCTCACCTGACTCTGGCCTCACCTTACTCTGGCCTCCCCTGGATATAACTCACTTGCCTCCAGTCTCACCTGGATCTGGCCTCACCTGACTCTGGCATCATCTGGCTCCAGCTGAGTGTTCCTAGCCCGAGTGCATTCTCCTGCCCTCCCCTCCCCCATGTTAGATTCCGGGTACTGTTGGGATGGAGCTTTTGGTGTCTGCTATCCTTATGTTACCAGGAAGGTGGTGCTCAGGGATGAGCCAAACCCTCACCAGAGACACTGTGTGTTGTCCCCTGAGCCCACTCCCGTTCCATGGGGTGATCCTTCTTCTGGGTGCAGCCCTGAGGCCGTGGGAAGAGCTGCTTTTCTCACCACAGTTCTGTACAATCCTCGAGGGAGAGAGCTGGGATCGGTGCTGATCACCAGGGGGAGATGGGCCATGTGGGGGGCTGCTTCCTCCTCTGAGGACTGGGGACGGTGGGTCACAGACACCTGTTGGGTGAGGCCTCAGATGGGCACACATTCCCTATACTGTCCTGGGGGAGGTGTGCACGTGTGTGTGTGCTTGTGTGTGTACCTGTGTGTGGACTTGTGTGCTTGTGTGTGCATGTGTGTGCTTGTGTGGACAGACATGGGCATGGGTGGGCATGAGGGAGCCTTATACACTAGGGGTAACAGGACAGCCCTAAACTGAGCCCTAAGGGACGTGGGTAACCAGGCTGGCAGAGGTAAGACTAGTGGAAACGGTGTGCCAGGTGTAGGAAATACTTGCAGCCACACTGGTCTCTCTTGGCCTCCATGTTTAAAAGTCAACAGAGGTGCCCAGCGGCTGTCTCTCCTCCAGTCCTGATGGCAGGGGAGGCTTCCATTTTCCTAATTTGATTCCCATCCTTGAGAGGCAGCAGGCCCGGATTGGGATGAGCACAGAATGCTGCTTTGGGAACGGGTGCCGGCCCGTGAAGCCTGATCGTGATGTCCTCCTCCAGCAATTGGTCTCTCCTGGTGATGTGTCTGAAGCAAGCGAGTCAGACAGTTTTCTGTTGTGCTCCATAGGGTTTTCATCTGCTAATTTTCAGAAGTAGATTGCCAGGCCTTTCTTCCTAGTCTGCCTTAGTCTGAAAGATTCTCTGAAACCTGTCCACCGTGGGTGACCCTGCTGGTATTTGAAATATCAGTGGCAGAGCTTCCATCGTCACAGTGACATGCAAGCCACCACAGTACGGCTGTGTGGTTTCTTCTTCTCTGACACGTCATGGGGGTCAGGGAGGTCTAGCCTGGCTGAGGCCATCAGCTGGCAGGTGGTAGACCTGGGAGCCAACCCCAGCCACCATTCATCTAGGACCTGAGCCTTGAACCACCCACGGCCAGAGGGCAGGGCTTGACAGGAGGCTGGGGCCAAGGGATCGAAGAAAATCCCCTCTGGCCTGTGGTCCTCTAGAGCTTGGCCCTGGCTGAGGCTGTGGCTGGTGCATGGGTGCCCTTGGTGGGGCTGGCTGGGAGGCTGGGCTGGGTGGCAGATTTGAAGATGAGTCTGGAATAGGGGAGTGAGTTGGTCTCCCGTGGGAGGGGCACCAGCTGGGAATCTGGTGTCAGGCCATCGGTGACTCTCCTGCCCCCTCCCTGTGGGGGTCTCTCTCCCCAGAACTGCCCCTGCCCTATCTGATTATCCAGTTCAACAGAACAACCCCCAAACTCTTGTTCGACACTTGCCTTGCTCCAGACGCCTCCCACGAGTCTTCTCCATTAACCCTCCAAACATCCCTATGAGGGAGGTGCTTCTAGTTCCTCTTTATAGGTAAGGAAACTGAGGCACAGAGGGTGCCAGGAAGTGAGTGTCTTAATTAGTGCTGTCATAACAAAAAATACCACAAGTGGGTGGCTTTAAAGAACAGAGAGTTATTTTCTCACAGTTCAGAAGACGTCCACACTCAGGGTGTGGCTCTAGGGGAAGGTCCTTCCTTGTCTATTTCAGCTTCTAGTAGCTGCTGGTGATCCTTGGCGTTCCTGGACTTGTAGATGCATATGTCCTCATTGTCTGTCTTCCTCTCCCTCCTCTGTGTATCTCTGTGTCTATTCTGCTCTTTCTATAACTCAGAAGTGATTAGGTTTAGGACCCTCCATTCTCTTGCCAGACCTCATTGCCATAACAAAAGAAAAATCCTATTTACAGCAAGGTCACATTTATAGGTACAAAACAAAACAAAACAAAACAAAAAACAAAAACAGTTGCTGTTGAGTCAATTTTAACTCATGGTGACCCTATGTGTTGTAGAGTTAAAACTGCTCCATAGGGTTTTCAAGGCTGTGACCTTTCAGAAGTAGATTGCCAGGCCTTTCTTTTGAGGCTCCTCTGGGTGGACTTGAACCACCAACATTTCAGTTAGTAGTTGAGTGCTTAACTGTTTGCACCACCCAGGGACTCCATTTACAGGCACAGGGTTTAGGATTTCAACACATGTTTTTTGGGGGCACAACTCAACCCACCACAGAAGGTCCTCGTCTGAGCCCTCCCCCGGGGCAGACCTGAGTCAGAGTCACCTTTGCTTCCCCCACGCACAAGTCAGACTGTCCTGGCACAGCAGGTGCTGGGGAATGTGTGTGGGTGCCGAGTGCGGGAGGGGACATGGCAGGTCCACGGGGCTCCCTTGCACCTGGACGCTCCCTGGGTCTGCCGGCCTGCAGTGGGGAGCTCAGGGAAGCGCTGGGCAGCACAGCCAGAGCCCCCAGGGTTCACGGGCTGCAAAGTGTTTATAAAAATTGAGTCTGGAAAGAGGCAGGAAGTACTGCCAGGAAACTGGTGGACAAAGAAGCTTTGCTGGAGCGTGCAGAGATGAGGAAAACCTGCACGGAAAATCTACATGTGAGGGGAGCAGAGAGGAGAATGGGAGCTTTGTGCACTCTGTCCTCTCCCCACAACACACCCGTGCAGCTCACCCTGCTTTCCATCCCCCGGAACCTTCCAGAATGTTCCAGAAGCTCGTCTTCCTTCTGGCCAGAGCTGGGTTGTGTGGTTGGAGCATGAGACCCTGGAGACTTGGAAAGTTCTGGGTTCCAAGATTGTGGGTTTGGAGTCCAGGCTTCAAGATCATGTCCTGGGACACATGGCTCGTTGGTAGGTGGGGAGGGGGGCAGGAGCTGGACTGTGGGAGAGGGACCCCTGAGGGGTCATTTGGAACCCAA
This sequence comes from Trichechus manatus latirostris, assembly GCF_000243295.1. Taxonomy (NCBI): domain Eukaryota; kingdom Metazoa; phylum Chordata; class Mammalia; order Sirenia; family Trichechidae; genus Trichechus; species Trichechus manatus. The sequence goes on along the minus strand of NW_004444058.1, from coordinate 1,795,816 downwards.
GCTGGAGCCCCCAAGAAGCCCATGAGGTAATCTGGAAAAAAACAAGCCCCATTGAGAAAGACTTGACCTCCATTGCCCCTTTAAATCTCACTTTAAGGTTTTAAACACTGATTGAGAGGTAGTTTGGATTATCGTTCATACCAGAGTTGGTGTGGTCCCACAGCTGGCTGCGTTGTTCTGCCTCCCGGCCTGGGCCGTGCAGCAGCCCCGACCCCTACTTCTGCAGCTTGTGCCGTTTGTCTAATTCCAGCCTACAAACCCCCTCTTCCCAGGGTGGCCTCTCCCCAGGCCCCAGCCTGTACCCCTCACCCGCGCCCTCTGGCCTCATTTCTCCTCAGCCTCAGCCTCAAGTTTCCTGAAGGACCATGGACCACAGCGGTCTCCAGGCGCCTTCCAGCAGTCTGCACGCTGATGATAGTTTTAGATGAAAAAGTGGTAAAACAATTTGGTCCACATACATTCCCTAATATGAGATTTAAGATTAATTATGACGTTCACAGAGACCCCATTATGCAAATACTAATAATTTTCTTCCAAGGGCTGCATGGGGCGGGTGGCCTGCAGGCCCAAGATCACTCCCCGACTCCCAGGGCATTATCTGTTATGGAACGTTGTCAGCTACAGCCGCGGCCCTTGAAGCTTTGCATCTTTTTTTTTTTTTAAAAAGCACAGGGACCTCTGGGTAAAAGCAATTGTTTTTTTTTTTTTTTCCCCAAAACAACTGCAAGATGCTTTTCAGGTTTATGTGGGAGAATTTTGTTGCTAAAGATGGAGAAGAGATCAAAGCTACATTCCAAGTTGCATGAAATAAGTATGTCACGCTATCCCTGAGAAGGGCGTAGGACAAACCACAACACAGCTGGCAAACAGGAGTGATCATCAGCGGGAGAGCTGTCACCTGTGCCGGGACACTTGGTCCTGCCCAAGTCGAGGAGGCCACGGAAGGTCCGGTGTGAACTGGTGCCTGGCCACGCATGACCAAGGACTACTTCGTGACAGATAGTTCTGTTTTCACTGGAAACTCTTGACAGCAGGCAAGGAGACATTTCATTTCGTCAACACCTTTTTGGGACAATCGGCCAGGTCTGTGAGCACCTGGCAGGGGTCCCCACACCAGTGAAGGGGGGTGGGGGGACCCAGCATCACATTACTGTCTTCACAGAGGAGAGCGGCGGCAGCCATCTCCCTTCTGGTCTTAACACCAAGTGGAGGGCATGTTTGAAAAAGCTAAATACGCCCACCCCATGCTCCCGGGCCTTATTCTTTTGGGATGCTGCTCCTAGGAATGGAAGGTGCAGGCAAGACTTCCGTAATCTGTGTGAAACGAGGCATGGAGAAAAGCAGTTATTGTGACACGGATCATGTTAATAAATTTGATTTCCATGATTCCAAGTGTCTGACTCAAGGGGTATGTTGAATATCTTGAATAGCCTTCTCCTATCACCTAAGAAAGGAGCCCTGGTGGCACAGTGCTTAAGCACTCAGCTGCTAACCGAAAGATCGGCAATTCGAACCCATCCAGCCGCTCTGTGGGAAAGAAGACCTGGCGATCTGTTCCCACAAAGATTACAGCCTAGGAAACCCTCAGGGCAGTTTTACTCTGTCATATAGGGTAGCTATGAGCAGGAATCGACTTGACAGCACACAACAACCAACCAACAACGATCACCTAAGGTCACTTTGATGACTAAGGTGCACCTGACCCAAGTCCTGGTCTTTCCAATCGCCTCATATGCATGTGAAAGCTGGACAATGAAAAAGGAGGATCCAAGAAGAACTGATGCATTTGAACTATGGTGTTGGCAAAGAATATTGAATATACCGCGGGCTGCCAGAATGTCCTCAGAAGCAAGGATGGCGAGACTTCAACTTACTTACTTTGGACGCGTCATCAGTAAAGACCAATCGCTAGAAAAGGACATCAGGGTTGATAAAGTAGAGGGTCAGAGAAAACGAGGGAAACCCTCAAAGCAATGGATTGACACAATAACCACAGCAATAGACTCAAACATACTAATAATCATGAAGACGGCACAGGACCGGGCAATGTTTCATTCTGTTATACACAAGGTTGCCACAAGTCAGAGGTGACTCAATGGCGGTTAACAATAATATCACTTCAGGGGTAAAATATGTTATGGATTGAATTCTGTCCCCCCAAAATATGTGTTGGAATCCTAACCCCTATATACTTGTGGATGTGATTCCATTTGGGGACAGGACTTTCTTTGTTCTGTTAATGAGGCCATATCAGTGTAGGGTGTGTCTTAAACCAATCACATTTGAGATGAAAAAGAGCAGATCAGGCACAGAGAAGAAGGCAAGCGCAGAAGGGAGAAGATAGACGTCATTCCACATGAAGATCGCCAAGAAACTGAGGAACAGAAGCTGAAAAGAGACAAAGACCTTCTCCCAGAGCTGACACAGAGAGAAAGCCTTCCTCTAGAGCCGGTGCACTGAATTCGGACTTCTAGCCTCCTAAACTGTGAGAAAACAAACTTGCGTTTGTTAAAACCACTCACTTGTGGTATGTCTAGTGGTTATGGCTGCACTAAGAAACTAAGATAGAATTTAATAGCTTTCCTTCTTTCCACCCTTGTTGAGTGGACTTTTAAATTGGTGAGTACATGTAGTCCCCAACTCACGATGTATTCAAGTTACTACGAGATGCACTTACGTCCATTTTTGTTTTTTGTACATCTTGCTGCTAGCAATATGCACTATATGTTCCAGTGCATAATTTGCTGTTATCATTCTCAAGCCAACCCCCAAAGACAAATAAAGATCAAACTTATAAAGATACTGATAATAAAAGGCAATAATAGAGGTATTTGACTTAGTCAGAACTACTTAGGACAGAGTCATCGAAACGGAACCCTGTTGCAAGTTGGGGATTTCCTGTACATGAATGCAGAGAACTGCACCATCATCATAGCTGAAGGCACTCGTGTAACCACCACCCAGGTCTACACGTCTGCTCCTGGGCACCCCATCCATGCTCCTCTCACAGGAAACTCTACTCTGACTTCTAACACCATCGGTAGGTTTTGCTTCCTTCTGGACTTTACATAATGGAGTCATATTGTGTGCACTCTTGTGTCTAGCTTCTTTCACCCAACACTATGTTGGTGAGATTACACCATGACCTGTGGAGCTGCAATTTGCTTTTTTTTTTCTTTCTGTGTAGCATTCCATTATGTGACTATACGACAATTTATTTGCCCATTCATTGTCAATGGACATTTGGGTTGTGTCATCTTTAGGGCTGTTGCTAATAATGCTACTGTGAACATGGCTGTATGTGTCTTCTAGTGAACGTGGGTACACATTTCCATTGGGCATATACTTAGTGGGTAGCGGTGGTTCAGTGGTAGAATTCTTGCCTTCCATGTAGGTAACCCGGGTTCAATTCCCAGCCAATGCACCTCATGTGCAGCCATCACCTGTCTATCGGTGGAGGTTTGCGTGTTGCTGTGATGCTGAAAAAGTTTCAGTAGAGCTTCCAGACTAAGATGGACTAGGAAGAAAGGCCTGGTGATCTACTTCTGAAAATCAGCCAATGAACACTCCGTGGATCATGATAGTACATTGTACAGCTTGCTTGCTTTGGGCACATCATCAGGAGGGATCAATAGCTAGAGAAGGACCTCATATTTGTTGAAATAGAGGGCCAGTGAGGGAGAGGGAGACCCTGGGTGAGATGGATTAGCACAACAATCAACAAAGATGGACTTGAACATGCCAACAACTGTGAAGATGATGCAAGACTGGGCAACATTTTATTCTGTTGTACATAAAGTCATCATGAGTCTGAGACGACCCAATAACAGTTATCTACCTATCTATCTAAGGTATTCAAACATGCAGCTTTAGTAAATACTGCCACTCAGTTTTCCAAAGCTGCATCAATCTGTATTCTCACTAGCAGTGTCTGAGAGCTCCAGTTGCTCTGTATTCTCACTAACATTTGCTATTGTCAATCTTTAATTTTAGCCATTCTGGAAGGTGTGTAGGGGTATATCATAGTGGTTTTAATTTACATTTGCCTGACTATATTGAGCACTTTTTCAAATGCCTATAGGATAACTATCTTAGTTGCTTAGTGCTACAACAACAACAACAACAAAAACGCCACAAGTGGGCGGCTTCAAAGAACAGGAAGTTTTGGAGGCTCAAAGGGCATAGGCTCTAGGGGAGGGTCCTTTCTTGTCGGTAGGCTGGGGAGTTCCTTGGCTGCTTGTAGATGGATCCTCACATGAAGTGTCTCTCCCTCTGTGTGTCTCTCTGTCCTTTTTCCCTTTTTATAAGACACTACTCAGAAGGGATTAGGTTTGGGACCCACCCTACTCTGGTGTGACCTCATTAACATAACAAGAGAAAAACTGTATTCTCAAACATTCATAGGTTCAGAAGTTAGGACCTCCCATATCTTTTCTGGGGACACCATGCAACCCATAACCATAACTTTCGTGAACTGTGTGTTCAAATCTTTTGTCCATTTTTTTTTGTAATGAGGTTGTCTTTTTTTAAATTACTGATTTGTAGATCTTTAAAATATATTCTGAATATGAGTTTTTTTTTACCAGGTGTATTTGCTGCAAATATTTCCCCCCACCACCCCGTCTGTGGTTTGTCTTTTTCCTTTCTTAATATTGTAGTATAGTCAGTGTTTGCACGTTCTATTTAGGAAATCTTTGCCTATTCCAAAGTCACGGAGATTTTCTTCTATGCTATCTTCTAGAAATTTTATTATTTTATGTCCCACATTTAGAATCTACAGGAATTGATATTTATGAATGTGGTGATATAGAGGTCAATTCCCAGGAATAGATATTTATAAATGTTGTGATATAGGGGTCAAAATTTATTTATTTTTCTTACTGATATCCCACTGTTGTTGTTAGGTGCGATTGAGTTGGCTCCAACTCATAGTGACCCTGTGTACAACAATATAAAATGTTGCCTGGTCCTGCATCACCTTTACAGTCATTGCTATGTTTGAGTCCATTGTTGCGGTCACTGTGTCAATCCATCTCATTGAGGTTTTTTCTCTTTTTCACCTACGCTCTACTTTATCAAGCATGATGTGCTTCTCCAAGGATTGGTCTCTCCTGATAACATGTCCAAAGTAAGCAAGATGAACTCTCGTCATCCTTGCTTCTAAGGAGCATTCTGGCCGTATGTCCTCCAAGACACACTTGTTCATTCTTTTAGCAGTACATCATATATTCAATATTCTTCACCAACACCACAATTCAAATGCGTCAATTCTTCAATCTTCTTTTTTCATTGTCCAGCTTTCACGTGCATATGAGGAGAATGAAAAGACCGCGGCTTGGGTCAGGTGCACCTTAGTCATCAAAGTGATGCCTTTAAAGAGGTTGTGACTCAGCATCATTTCTTGGAAAGGTCACCCTCCCCCACTGCCCCGCAGTGTCACTTTGTCCTGTGTCAGGTCACCGTTTATGTGTGGGTCTGTTTCATTCGTCTATTTTCCTATCTTTGCGCCATTATCACAGTTTCTTAACTACTGTAGCTTTGTAATAAATCTTGATGCCTGGTAGTGTAGGTTCTCCTACTTGTTCTTCTCCTGCAAGACTGTCTTGGCTATCCCTGAGCCTTTTCATTTTCATATAAATTTTAAAACTGATATATCAACTTCCACTTGCTAGCATTTGAAAATTAACATTGAATTTAACTATGTATTAATTTGGAGATAATTGACGTCTTTGCAATATTTTATCTTCAATACACGAATGTGGTATAACACCCCATTTATTTGTTCTTGCTGTTGTTAGCTGCTGTTGAGTTGGCCCCCAATTTATGGTGACCCCCTGCACAAAGGAACAAAGTGTTACCCAGTCCTATGCTATCCCCATGATTAGTTGTGGGTCAGACTATTAAGATCCAAAGGGTTTTCACTGGCTGATTTTCAGAAGTAGATCCCCAGGCCTTTCTTCATAGTCTGCCTTAGTCTGGAAGCTCTGCTGACACCTGTTCAGCATCCTAGCAACATGCAAGCCTCCACTGACAGACAGGTGGTGGTTGCTCATGAGCTGAATTGGCTGAGAATTGAACTCGGGTCTTCTGCATGGGAGGTGAGAATTCTACCACGGAACCACCAATGACTCATCAAAAGCCTCACAGTTGATTCTGATATACCCTGCTCTTAACCAGTAACCAGTTGCCATCTAGTTGACTCCAACTCATGGGGACCCCATGTGTTGCAGAGTATAACTGTGCTGCTTATGGTTTTCAATGGCTGATTTTTTTTGGAAGTAGATCACCAGGTCTTTCTTCCAAGGCACCTCTGGGTGGACTCGAATCCCCAACCTTTTTGGTTAGTAGCTAAGCACATTAATTGTTTGCACCACCCAGGGATTTCCCATTTATTTAGGTTCTTCATTGCTTTAAAATTTAATATTCTGTAGTTTTCTGTAAGAGGTCTTGCATATTTTTCATTTATTCTCACGCATTTCATTTTCCATGTAATTGTAGATGATATCATTGCACTTTTTGGTTGTTTTATTTTCTAATTGTTTATTGCCCACTAAAATGAAGAGTCTGACTCCATTTATGATGTCTGAGTGCTGACTGTCCAAGCATCACTACTCCTCATTCTGCTTCTACCCCATGTCTGGGCAAGCCGATTAGAAAGCCTGGGCGCTCCATCCTTTGGTGCTCATGGGAAGTTGAAACCATGTAATCCTGGGGCCATGCAACCTTCACCCCAGGCCCATCCCCAAACCACCATCAAAGCTGAACTGTCTCTGTTAGCTTGCAAGCCGTTTTCAGACCAGCATAGAAGGCAGCCCCGCCCTCCCAAGAAAGCCTCATTATGTGAATAATAAACCTTCTCGTATCTTTTGGTGTGTGTGGCATCTGCAGTAACAACATCTGAACCAAATTTTTGGCAGGGCGGGGTGGGGGGTCCATCTTGTTTCTGTGGGGTAACCGAAACACCAGCATATATAAATGCAAATGATTTTTATATTTCCCTTGTATCCAGTGATCATACTGAATTTACTTAGTCATTCTAATGTTTTTCTGTAGATTAAAAACAATTTTTTTTTTACATACAAAATTATGCTGTCTGCAAATAATAAAAATTTTATTTCTTCCTTCCATCATATACCTTTTATTTCATTTTCTTGCCATATTACACTGGCTAGCATTGCCAGGGTAAGGCTTAATAAATGCAGAGGCTTAATAGACAAAGATGTCCTTGTCTCATACCTGATCTTGGGGGAAAGCCTTTCAATATTTCACCGTTTTATTAGTTTTTATAGGCTTTTTTCAGGTGCTCTTATGAGGTTAGAAGAGTTCCCTTATTTCCTTGTTTTGTGAGAGTTCTTTTTATTATCATACATTTTTTCCTGCATTCTTGTTTAGTTAATTCCATTGTGATCAGTACCACCCTGGACTTGCATGACCCTGAGAGTGAATGTCTTGCATGACCCTGAGAGTGAATGTCTTCTTACATTTTGTACCCTGGGTGCCTCCCTTGACTTACGCTAGTTATGGCTCTGCCTTTGAAGTTGCTTGAGGCCTGCTCTTTGCTCCAGAATATGATACATTTGGTTGATATTCCATGTGCACATAAAAAAATGTGTATTCTTCAGTTGTGGGGTACAGCTTTCTATTATCCGTAAACCATGTTTTCAAATCATCTGTATTCTTACTGAACTTCTTTTTTTTTTTCCTATCAATTTCTGGCTGATATATATGAAAAATTTCCTACTCTGATTGTAATTTTGTCCATTTCTCCTTTTATATCAGTCAATTGTTGATTTATATGTTTTGATGTTATATTATTGGGTGCATATAACTTTAAAATTATTATATTTTCCTGCTGGATTGATCATGTTAAGCTTTATGAGGATGGTGTAGGACCTAGTTCTCTTGTACACGGGTGGCCACTGTGTCAGAGCCAACTCGACAGAAACTAACAGCAATAATGACAACAGCTTTACGCCTGAAACTGTAAGTAAGCTGTGATTCAAGATCAGGGGAAGAAGACCCTCCCTCACCAGAGACCCTGCCCAGGGACGGGCAAGCGTTGAGACTTTGCTTCAGGGCCTGTGACCTGATCTGGGAACCAGAGCCGGTCAGTGACCAGTGGGGGTGGAGTCCGGTCATGCTGCCCTCCCCCTCCCCACCTGGTCTTCACTGCGGCTCCTTTCATTGTTTCTCTTCCCTAGTCCCCGAGTACTGCCTTCATTAAGTAATGACTATTTCAGTTTCTCTTAAAAAAAAAAAAAAATCGGAGACATCCCTAGCTGTCAACCAGGGTCTGATCAGCCACGATAAAGAGATAAGCAGCGTGCCCACGTGGGGTGACGGGATTCCAGCCTGGAGCATGGAAACTCGGTGTCCTGCAAGCCTGGAAGTGTTGGATTTCCACTCCGCCTTTTGCAAGATTGAACTCGTCTCCAGATTAGCAGCCCCCATTGGGAAGGCCAGCCGGGCCACGAGGCCTCTGCATCTTGAAGTTTCACTCGGGGGCCTGCCCTGTGCCCCTCTTTTCCTCTCTGTCCCTCCTGGAAACTTCCGGAAACCCACCTTGCCCACTGCAAGCTGGGCAGCCTGGCCCGAGCCTGGCCCTCCTGGGCCCTTCAGTGGCTGTACCAATGCCCACGTAGCTGCCCACTTGGTGCTATCATGCCCTCTATTGCCTTTGTGCACAACGTAATCCAGAAAAGGCTCTCGTGGTAACCTTATCCATCGGCACCAGCGATAGCATCTCGCGCCCTGACGGCAGGAACTCGCAGGCATGGAGTTAATAATGCAGCCTTTCAAAGCCAGGCTGGCAGCGCGCGGCCGGGAATGAAAGGGCCGGTGTGGCCGTAATTGGGACCATGTGCGCCTCCTCGAGCAGGATTAGGCCCAGAGACGGGCCTCGCCTCGAAGATTAGTTTCAATTAGACGGGCTGGAGGCGAAAGTCAGGACTTGGTGAAAGATTAAAACAAGAGGGAGAAAGTTTCTGAGGGGCAGGCGGGAAGGCCCGCTAATTGAGGCCGAGCCCTGGGACGTCGGAAGGGCTGCATCCGTGGATTCACGGCTGCTTTTCCTCAAGGCCTTGCCCCCACCCATCCCTGACGCCCCCCTCAGATATTGGCTTGTGGATCGGGGAGGGGAGGCCTGCCCTGGCTGTGCCCTTGGGTTGGGGGCAGCAGGGTGCGGTGTCTGTGTCTGTGTCACATGGGCGGGCCACTTGGGGCTCTGTCCGAGGCCAGTGCCCCTGTGTGATCCAAACTGCAGAGTCGGGTGGATGTTTACCTCATTTTGTTTTCCCCATGGCCCTGGGGCCCCAGAGGGGTTTCACCAGAACTTTGGAAGGGCGCTGGGCGCTTCCAGGGCTGCGTACTCCTTCCCTTCTCTCTCCCTCCCTCCTTCTCTCTCCCTCCTTCCTCCCTCCCTCTCTCCCTCCCCTCCCTCTATTCAGATGCCACCTCATGTCAGGCAACCCCTCCATCTCATAACTTGCCTTATTTCCTTTCTCCTTCAGTGACAAGATGGAAAGATAAGCCACAACCACTCAGGGAGAAGGTGAATGACATCAAGGTGCATAGGTAAGTGGCTTTGGGGTCAGACATATCCAAGTCATGCTCCTGGGTCACTCCCTGCCAGTGCAGACATTTTGGGGCCTGACCCTTGGGCCTCACTTCCTGCATCTGTGAAATGGGGTCAGGAGAGACACTGGGCCCAGGGAGGTGATGTGTGCAGTGCCCTCATTAGGATGCTGTCCCTGCTGTTACCCCCGGCCCACAAGAGGCCGGTGGCTTGGTCCTACCTGGAGCATACAGCCGAGAGGCCAGAGCCTTGCCCTGGCCCTAGAGCCAGAGGTCAGGTACCCAGTTGTGGCCAGGTGTGTCTGGGTACCCCAGTCTGCATTCCAGGGGCAAGGACAGCTGCTTCCTCGGGCTTCCTGGGCCACCCCCCACCAGGCCCCCTGAGCACGTGTGTTTTATAAATCCTTCCCATTGTAATGACAGCCAAATTATGGAAAACGAATTTTCACAGCTGGTGAGAAAAACCATTAGCATTAATCAAGGGTCCGTTTGCTCACTGGGGACTCTCAGGCGGAGCTTGTTGGTGAGGTTGTGGATGTGCTAAGCAGCCGTCAGGGGCTTCGCTTGAAACAGGGCTGATGTCCATCCTTGGATGGCACTCAGGGGACTCCTGGGCGGGGCCTCTCTCCAGCACAGGGCCTGGGTTCACTTTGGCCCTTCTCACCCTCCCACCAGTGGCTTGGGTGGGGGCCTCTGGATCTCAGGGACCCACCCTTAGCAAACAGCCATCTTTGTCTCAGAAGCAGTCCTGGTGACATGTATAGGGCTGGCTTGGTCACCTTCCAGGGAACAGGCTGTTGGCAGCAGCCCAAACCCTCATTGTCCTGGCCTCCACCCACCTGCCATGTGGTCTGGAGCTCAACATCCTTCTCTGTGGAATGCCGTGGTCCTCTCGGTCCTGACCACCCATGTGTCTCTGAAGCCAGTCGCCCCGGGTAGCTAGGTGCCTGGCACATAGCAGGCCTCAGAGACTCGAGGAGGTGAATCAATGAGCAACCAACGTCTAGTTTCAGAGCCTCGGCTACAGGAAAGCACCGTGCAGAAGTGATTTAAAAAAAAACAAAACTTCTTATTTTGGAATAATTTTAGATTAACAGAAAAGTTGCAAAGATAGTAGAGAATGTTCTCATAAACTCCTGTTTATTGAATTGTGTCCCCCCCATAAAAGAAATGTGGAAGTCTTAATCCCGGTATCTGTGAATATGAACCCATTTGGAAATAGGGGTTTTCTTTTGTTATGTTGGTGAAGTCATACTGGAGTAGGGTGTGTCCTAATCCTAATCCCTTCTGAGTGGCACTTTATAAAAGAGAAGAACAGACACAGAGTCACACACAGGGGAAGACAGCATGTGAGAATCTCTCTATAAGCCAAGGAACACCAAGAAACACCCAGGGCTACAGAAGCTGGAAAAGACAAGGAAGGATCTTCCTCTAGAGCCAACAGAGACAGCATGGCCCTGCTGATGCCCTGAATTTGGATTCCCAGCCTCTAGAACTGTGAGACAATAAATTCCTATTCTTTAAAGCCACCCACTTGTGGTATTTTTGTTATAGCAGTCCCAGAAAACCAATAACTCCTCCTTTTGGTGTTCTTTCCAAAAACCCATAACCTCAGTCCAGTCATGAGAAAAAGAACAAACAAGCCCAGACTGGACACCTTCTCCAGAATACTGGCTGGGACTCCTTAAGACTGTCCTTACATACCCCTCACCCAGCTCCCCCATTGTTAACCTCTTACATCACCAAGTTCCTGTCACAGAGAAGAAACATTGGTTTGTTGCCATTAGCTCAACTCCAGACTTAGATTCACAAACTTTTCCATTAACATCCTTTTCCTGCCCCAGGATCCCACCCAGGAACCACATTGTATTTAGCTGTCACATCTCCCCAGTCTTCTCTGGTCTGCAGCAGTTTCTCAGTCTTTCCTTCTTTTTATGATCTCAACATTCCTGAAGAGGATTGGCCTGTATCCTGGAGAATGTCCCACAGTTGGGTTTGTCTGATGCTTTCCTCATGACTGGGCTAGGGCTATGAGTGTTTGGGTTTAGCCATTTCTCCAAGGAGCCTGGCTCTGTTGATTGGAGAAGGGTATTAGAAACCAAGATCTGGGTGCTGGGTGTGCTTATTGCTCCTGGGATGTTAATGCTCCTAGGCCCTCTACGGGGCAGAATGAGGTGAAATGTGTATGCATACAGGCATGTCTATAGTTGCCATGGTAGGTGGGAGAGATTTGGGCACACCCAGAGAGAGTTGGGGACAAGACACAAACTATGATGTTGTTGGGGTTCTGAGGTGCTAGTGGGGAGACACTTTGGTGTCAGGGTGCCAGGGGTGACTGCAGGTGGGGGACTTAAACTGAGCCTCAAGGAATGAGAAAGGCAGTGTGATGGGGGCCTGCTGGGGGACAGTGCATGCCAGAACTGGGGGGATCCTTTGGGGTCAGTGGGTGGACCCTTGTTTGGGAGATGAACTGGAGAGATCTGGGGCCTGGGTGTGAGGTGGGGCATGCCAGGCTTGGGGACTTGCTTTGTGTCCTGCTAAGTGTGACCCTGCAGTGGAGGCTGTCTGACCCTAAGGGGACAGATTAGAGAGAGGTGGGGAGCAGGAGGCTGTGGCAGGAGCTGTCTCCTCCTCACCTGCCCTCCAGGAAGAAGGTAGGGGAAGAAACGCTATTCTGAGCAGAGGGTGGGGGCATCAGGCTCAGTCGGGAGGTGCTGGGGTGTGGGAGGTCAGGTCCTGTGCCTGGGCTCACAGAGGTACCCGGAACCCGGCAGCAGCTCCAGGGCCAGTGGACACCAGTCTCTCTGGCCGTGTCGGGAGCAGTGAGTCCAGCCCCAACCTCCAGCCTCCCCTCCACCCTGCCTGCCCATCTTCCCACTCCCTCACTGGCTCTGCCCCAGAGATAACGATGGCTGCAGTTTTGAGACTTGGGTACTGATGGTTATGGTGGCTGCGGCTGCTGTGGCTGGACTCACTGAGTCCCCACTCAAGGGCTAGGGGGACACTCTTGGACACACAGAAATGTCTATGAACATACTTAAACCTTTTGGGTTCAGGACATCACAAGAGGACCACACTTTCTGCTTCAAATCAACTGGGAAAATCTCCAGTTGAAGCCACACAGCTGATGCCAGCTCAGGCCAGAGGGAGTCCAAGGAGGCGGTGGAAGGGCTTTTGCCCTTTGTGCCTTGTGAGCTGCATTGAGGATGAGTGGTAATATGTCTTCAGGCACGGGCCTCGCCTCTGTTTGCGTACGTACCCTCGGGTGGTGCAATGTTCGTAGGTGCCGTGGGGCGACTACGAGCCAACCCTCTTCTGGGGAAGGCACCGCTACTCTCCCTGGTTCACAAAAGAGGTATTTTCTCAAAGCTTTTCTTTGTCCCGGGTGATCTTATTTTATTTTGTTTTATTGTGGTGAAAATATACGTGACAAAACATATGCCATCTCAACAGTTCCTACATGTGCAATTCAGTGACATTGATGACATTCTTCAAGCTGTGCAACTATTCACACCTTCCTTTTCCAAATTGTTCCCCCCACCATTAACATAAACTCACTGCCCCCTAAGCAAAGACTCCCCCTTTCTCCTGGGGGATCTTTCAACGTTAAACAAAACCAAACGCAGCCACCAGTGCCCAGATTTTCTCCTGTGCTCGGATGCCGACGGCTGATAATGTGCTTTCCGGAAGCCGGGGTCCTCAGACGTCGCTGGAACCACTGGAAAACCTGGCCCCCTTCCTAACACTGGAAGTTCCGCCCCTCTGGCCCCAGTAGCCCATGCACAGCAGTTCTTGCTGTTTGCCTGTTTTCCATCACTCTGGGCAGGGGCCAGGAAATAGGCTAATTCACAGGAGCGGGCACCCTCATCTGGCCAGTCCCAAGGCTGCCTCTAGTTGCTCCCGTCTGCGATAGGGCAGGCAGGAGGCCTGGAGGCCCAGGGAGGAATGTTCCACGTGGCCAGGCCAGGCTTGAGGTACAGGGCAGGGGCTGGTGGGGTGACCACCCTGCAGGTCCTGGGTAAGGTCTCCCTTGGAGAGAGGTGTGAAAGCTTCTGGAAAGACTAGGTCTACATACTTCTGTGGCCCTAGGGTTTAATTCTTCAGCGGTGCCTTTGGCCATTCATAAAACCGCTTTCTTAAGGGAGCTGGGTCTAGGCCCAGCTGGCTTGCTCCCAGGGTGTAGCTTGGTGCTTGCTGGGGGCTCTGACTCCTAGGGGCTTCTCCTTGGGCCAGTGACGTCCAGTGCCTTAAACATCACATTAGGATCACCCCAGGGAGCTGGCCTTGGGGATAGGTGAACCGTCCGGACCTCCTGGGGCACCGTTCTTGGCTGTCCTGCTTGCCGGGGCTACTGGGCCATTCTAGTGGCTCACCCTGCATGCCTGGCTCACCCTGCCAACCAGAAGGCCAGACCAGCATTGCCATCCTCGGACCCACCTGGCTGGGCTCCGTTTACGCCTCCCTCTTCCACCGAAGCCTGCCTGGTTGGAGCTGGGACTGGCCGGAAGGAGGATGTCCCCCAGTGAAACCCACCCACGCCAAACTGGACACGTATCGAACACGCCCCAGGGCACACCCCAGAAGGAGAACGAGCTCCTCTGCCTCCTCCCTGCTCCTCTCCATAGGGAACCCACAGGTAGCTGTGGGTTGAGGTGTGGCCAAGAGGTGGCCAGAGGTGGCAGGCGCTGCAGCAGGGAATGGGGATGGCCCATATCCTGTACCCAGGTCCCAGAACGTGGGCGGGCCAGCCAGGAGGCAGGTGTGCTCAGGGGCACAGCTGCCAAGTGCTTTTGCTCTCAATCAATGCACGTGTCTGTGCAAGAGGCTGGCTGGCTGGTGTGAGCAGCATCGAGCCTTCGAGGGAGGGGACTCGGTTCCTCATCAGTCACGATGTCTATGCGGGGAGTCGTTCATGGCTGGGGGACCAGCTCTGACCCCTTGAACCCCAGCACCCAGCACAGGCTGGGCACGTGGGGGAGGCGCCCCCACTGGACCGACTTGGACAGATGCATATTCCATTTGTTAAATTTAGTGTAACGTTTCAGGCACAATTGACCACAGTCTTTAAAGCTCTGCTCATCAGGGGCTGCCATGCCAGCGTAACATGCTTTGATCTGCAGGCTTTTAAAAGTAAACACAGGTAATGATCAATTTGTTAGCAATAACCCGCAATAAATACCCAGTTACCCCCATCTGGCAAGCTGGGTTCTGAGCGCTGTTTATGTGAACTAATTGCCCGGTGGCGGCCGCAGAGGTGGTTACTACCTGGTGGGGCTCCCGCCCCCCACACCTGCTGGGCTCCCCGGGCCGAGCACCCCCGCCTTGTCCCAGGGCCCCAGCCTCCATCCGCAGCCCCATGAGGTACTTCTCAGGAGATGGAAGACCAGGGCTGCGAGGGAGAAGTTTCTGGAAGGTGGCTGGGGTCCATGGACCACTTGCGGAAGGCCAGCTCATGTTGTTGGAAGCGAGCAAATGGGGCTCCTCTTCAACCTTTCTTTCTATGGGTGGGGGAGGCAGGGTGGGCACCCAGTGGGGTCACGGGAGGTGTCAGAGGGCAGTTGTTCCCATCTGTGAAAGGAGTCCCAGCTCCGTATGAGAAAGGGCTGTAGCTTTACAATGGGGGAATGTTGGGGCTGGCAGGCCCTGGGTGGGGGGCCCCATTTCATTGTGGTGGTCCCGGCTCCAACCTCAGGTCTGCACAGAGGCCTGGCTCAGACACTTCAGGGGGCCCAGTCCTCCAGTTCTCCCCGAGCTTGACAAGGCTGTGACTTGTATGGAGGCCACATCTGGGTCCAGTGGGAATAAGTGAGGGGAGGAGGAGAGGGCTTACAAGGCCAGGCTGAAGAATGGTTAGGGATGGTCAGATGTGGTTTGTCTGTCAGTGTGTTGTATGTGTGTGGCTTGCACGTCGCTGTGTTGCTGAAGGTATGACACTGGTATTTCAAATACCAGCAGGGTCACCCATGGTGGACAGGTTTCAGCGGAGCTTCCAGACTAAGACAGACTAGGAAGAAACGCCTGGTGATCTACTTCAGAAAATCAGCCAGTGAAAACCCTATGGGTCACAACAGAACATTGTCCAACTTGCTTGTTTTGGACATGTCATCAGGAGGGATCGATTACTGGAGGTGGAGATCACGTTTGGTGGATTGAGGATCAGCAAGGGCAAGGGGGACCCTTGGTAAGATGGATTGGCACAGTAGCTATGACAGTGAACTTGAACATGAGGATGATGTGGGACCGGGCAAGTTTTCATTCTATTGTACTTAAGGTCGCCATGAGTTGAAGTCAACTCGATAACAACTAACAATAACAACAACGATGACAATGACAACAGAGGGGCGGCTTTTGGGCGGGCTGATGGCTGATCTCAGAAGGTGGCTCTGCCCTCACTGGCCCTCTGTGGCCCAAAGTGTCCCTGAGAAATAAAGTCTGGAAGCGCACATGGCCACCGACCGAAGCTGAGGAGCCCCCAGCCACCCACACCCGGTGGGGGGGAATGGGGACGGAGAAGCACAAAGTGAATCTGTGCTTGGGGAGGTGGGAAGGGATTGGGCCTCCAGAGGCTGTTGGGATGGGAGGGGCCTCACTGGTCAGTGTCCCCAAAGCTGGGATGGAAATAGGCTGAGCTGGGGTGGCCCCTGATGCCCACATGCACTGGGGTTTGGCTTGGGGAAGATCAGCGACCTGGTTTGTGATGGCGTCCGAAAGGCAAAATCCTCCTCCGGCCGCAGCAAGAGGCCTGTGGTGGCCCTGATGGGCTTGCGAACACAGTGCTGATTTGTGCAATAATATTGGGATCCTTGCCCCACTCCAGGTGACAAGGCCACCATAGGATGGCTGTGCTCAGTGGGGTGTGGGCCGGGGCCAACC
This sequence comes from Trichechus manatus latirostris, assembly GCF_000243295.1. Lineage (NCBI taxonomy): Eukaryota > Metazoa > Chordata > Mammalia > Sirenia > Trichechidae > Trichechus > Trichechus manatus. Next base: position 1,779,370 of record NW_004444058.1, on the reverse strand, counting down.
CAGGGCACAGGGGCGCCAGCCCCTCCAAAGCTTAATTGGGTTCCATCCAGGTGGGCAAAGCCCCCGGAATCTCATGTGTAAATCTATTCCTGCTCCTCCCCTGGCCCCCGGCCTTGACTTTGAACTCACTCAAGGAGGGGACGGCTCTGGGAGCTGGGCTGCTGATCCAGCCTGCTTCCCCTGAATTAGACAGACGGCCGTCTCCGCAGTGAGGGAAATGGATATCAACAAACTTCCATCCTGAAGATCAACCGCTTCCTCCTGCCTGCTCTGGGCACGCTCATTCCCCTCCCTCCCACCCTACTCCCAGCCCCCACACCAGAGAGGACATGCAGGGCCACGGACAGTGGCCACTTTGCGTGTTCAAATATTGTCAGAGTGTCAGACTGTCCTGAGAGAGTGGTCAGAGGTGACCGGCCTGGCTGTCCTGGCCTCGGCTTTTGGGGCTCCAAAAATCTTCCACAGTGTTATTATGGATTGAATTGTTTCCCCCAAAAGTTACGCGTAAGTCCTAACCCCTGTACTTGTGAACATGACCCTGTTTGGAAATAGGGTTTTCTTTTGTTACACTGATGAGATCATACCAGAGTAACCCCAAACCCACCGCCGTTGAGTCGATTCCGACTCATAGTGACCCCATAGGACAGAGTAGAACTGCCCCATAGGGTTTCCAAGGCTGTAAATCTTTATAGAAGCAGACTGCCTCATCTTTCTCCCGAGGAGCGCCTGGTGGGTTCAAATCGCCAACCTTTTGGTTAGCAGCAGAGCGCTTTAACCAATGCGCCACCAAGTTCCTACCAGAGTACGGTGGGTTCTAAACCTAATGCCTTCTGAGTGGTGTTTTGTAAAAAGAGCAGAATAGAGACAGACACACCGGAGAAGACAGACGCCCTATGATGGTGGAAGCAGATGCGTCTACAAGCCTAGGAACGCCAAGGATTGCCGGCAGTCGCCAGAGACCAGGACAGAGGCCCACAGAAAGAATCCACACGCCTGAGGTGCTGATTTGGACTTAAGTCTCCAGAACCGTGAGAAATGAATTCCTGTTCTTTACAGATGCCCATGTGTGGTATTTCTGTGATGGCAACACTGCGACACTGAGACACAGGGGCCAGACCTGGTGAAGCAGGACAGCGTTCAGGGGCCCCCTCCTTGGACTGGCTGGGTCTCCTTGGTGTGGTGGCCACCCTAGTGGCATTGCCTCCTGAGCTGAGAGCTGGGAGCTAGTGTAGCCCAAGCCCTCCAGGGACCAACCCTGAGAGATGAGGCTTTTTTCTGTGAAGTCCCTTGCTCACTGTTCTTCTCATCTCCAGAACAGCCAGTGTCACTGAGACGTCCAGGACCCGAGTTGGAGGCCCTGCTTGGGAAAGCCAGTGAGGAGGACTGTGACACCCACCCCAACAAACATCTAACAACAACTTTCCAGAAAATGCTTGTGGTGTGGGATTCCCTGAGGGGCTTGCTCCTTACCCTGAACACGAGAGAGATTCGGGGGGGCATAGGGCATGCTGGGAATATGGGGGTGCCAGTGAGGAGCTGAGGACCCCCACCTTGTCACACCCTCAAATTCCGTTTCTCTCCTGAGGGGGTGCCCAGTGAGCCAAGCAGAGGGCGGGCTGGGCGGGAAAGACCCTCCAATGTGATCCCACTGTAGCCACCCTTGCCCTTGCCGGCTTAGCCCCTTAGGGGGCTGGGGGAGCATCCATGGAGAAGCCTGGGTCTCACCAGAAGTCCCAGAGGCTTAGTGGAACAGGCTGGGCTCTGACGCAGGATACAGTGCAGGCCCTCTGTCCACCTCTGCTGTCCCGATGAGGGCTCCCACACCCGCTCTGTGCGTGGAGCTCCGGGTCCTGGCTTTCTGTCTCGTGTGCCCTTGGACTCCCCTCAGGGCTTTTGTTTTAAGCAGGACTGTGGGAGCCCCAGCCCCACTCCAGGGAGCCATGTGTTAGCACAGGAGAAGTCTGAGGTCCCACTTGCGGGGGCTTTGGGCAGGCTGAGGTGAGCAGGGAGTGAGGGGGGAATCCAGGGATGTGTGCTCAGCTTTGACCGGAAGTGGGAGGTGGCTCTGTGCATGGGGAATTCACTGCCCCCATGCCACCATGAGAAAGATGAGGCTCCCAGACGAGAGACCCAAGACCCCATGGTGTCGGAGCCAGGCTGTTCCCAGCCCAGGTGTGCCTCCCGGGAGTGTCTGAACTTTCAAAGCAGGGGAGCGGGCTCTTGGTTCTGTGTCCTGGACAAGGGATGGTGGTGCAGGGACAGAGAGATCGTTTGTTTATGTGTGTGTGTGTGAGAGAGAGAGAGACAGAAAGAGTGAGAGACAGAAATAGAAGGAGAGAGAGGGAGAGACACAGAGAGAGACAGAGAGACATGGAAGGAAAGGGAAGGGAGGTGGTGAGGAGCCCCTTACTCAGGAGTGCTGGGCCCAGCCCCTGGGTGTCCTGAGGCACTTGGTCAGGGCTCTGGGCAAGGCTTCCTGAGACAGCGTCTGCAGAAAAGCAACTCCTGGCGTCTGAATGCCAGAGGGAGGGTGGGAGCTGAGGTGGGAGGCACATCAGCCGTCTCAGGCCAGCACTTTCCTGCTCGGGACCTTGGTTCAATCTGGCACTGCGTGACCATCATGTTGGTGACCCATGCCAGGGTGCCTTGGGTAGAGAGGAGCCATGAGCCTGGAACTTTCCAGATCACCTCAGTTCATCTGCACCCCCTGCTGAGGAAACCAGGCTCTGAAAGGGACTGACCCTCCTGAGATACTGTTCTACCGGTCAGCCTCCAAGTAGCTGAATAGATGTGAGGGACCTCACTGCACCCAGCAGCCCTGCAGAGGGCCCTCACGCTGGCTGGACCAGGGGGCCATAGCACCCCTACCGTCGAGGGCATCAGCGAGGTGCTTGGGCACACACGGCCTCCAAGAGGGTCCTTTAGAGCTTCTCGATGGGGGCGCCTCATAGGTGGGGTCCCTGTGCCCATCACCCTAGGCCCCTGGGCCATTTGGCTGCCTGCCCACAGGTTGCTGGCCCAGCCCCTCCACCTCGCCCCATTCAGCATCCTCACCCCTTCCTAGGCCGGGAAGGGACGCAGGCTCTGTTTATTTAGACTTTTCCTAAAGCTGACAGCTTGAATCAGGCTAATTTACCTGAAGTATACCAACCGTCCTTGTATTTATTTTACGATATTTCACCGGTGTAACCCAATCCCCGCCCCCTGCCTGCCTTGTTAACAGAGCCCAGGAGCACGCATCTGTCTCCCATATCACAGCTGCTCCCTGCCCTCTGAGGTGGCCAGCGACCCCCAGACGAGGCCTGGAGGACAGTGGGGACAGCACTGTGCACCCTGGACTTGGAGCGGTGCAGATGCCCTGGGGGCTGAGGCCTGGCTGCGGTCTTCCAGTGAGCCACCGGGAATGTTCTGCCGCCACCTCGGGCTCAGCCACGCCCTGCCTCGCGGCAGAAGCAGCTGCCGCATGCAGGCCCAGCAGAGAGATCGTGGGGACCCTGCACGTCACGCTACCGTCTGCTGAGCTTCCACAATGGGCACTACTGAATGCCCCACATGCTGGCTGGTATACAGCTGCCGCCCCGTTTTGCAGGAATTAAAGACCCTTCTCTGGAGCTAAGCACCACATCAGCATTGGGGCCAGGTCCAGCCCAGGCCCAGCTGCTCCAGGAAGCTGAGTCAGGGCTGGCTGGAAGACATGATGTCCCTGGGGAGGGAGCCGGGAGCTGCTGCAGGCGGGTAATGCCCAATGCAGGGAGGGAACACACCCCAAGACCAAGACGGTGTCGGGGCCTCTGTTCCAGAAGCTCTAGTTCAGGGAACAACCCCACAGAAGCAGAGATTAGAGAGCTCCCCACTCGTTATTTCCAATAGAAAAGAAATAGGAAGAGCGTGCGTGCGTGGCCACGTGGGGTGATGGTCAGTAACCGGGGCCTCCATGACCCAGGGCCAGGCGGACACTTTAAGTGGTGGCTTAGTCACCTAGTGTGGCTGTAACAGAAATACTACAGGTGGGTGGCTTTAAAGAACAGGAATTTATTGTCTCACAGTTCAGGAGGCTAGAAGTCCGAATTAGGGTCTTGGCCGTGTTGATTCATTCTGTGAACCCCTCTCCTAGTTTCTGGTGTGTGCCGGTGATCCTTGGCGTTCCTTGGCTTGTAGATGATCCTCACATGGCATCTGCCTTCACCTGTGTGTATCTCTGTGTCCGTTCTGCTCTTTTTATACCTCAGAAGTGATTAGGTTTAGGACCCACCCTACTCTGGGATAACCTCATTAACATAACAAAAACCCCTATTTCCAAACAGGATCCCGTCCACAGGTACCAGGGCCAGGACTTCAGTGCATTTTTGGGGGGACATAGTTCAATCTCCAACAAGCAGCATTTCTGAGGCCACATGGCAGTGAGGACACACGTTCAGGCTTGTGATGCAACAGATACCTCTGCCAGCAGGCTCTGCACTACGCCAGTCTCCATGTGCAATGCAATGGAGAACAAGTTGCATTGTATTCTGGTGCTCACCCTTGGGCGGGGGCAGACCCGCAACCAGGCAGACAACAAGCATGTGGGTGATGGATGGACAAATACCTTTCAGGAGTGACTGAAGGAAAAGATGGTAGGATGCTGGTGCCTGGGATGGGTGTTAGGGTAGTCCAGGAGGGCTTCCTGGAAGAGGGGGCATTTGTACTGCGGCTGGAATGATGAGAACAGCAGCCACAGGGAGATCTGTGAGGATCTGGGCCACGGACTGTGCTGGTGTGAAGGCCCTGAGGGCGGGCAGGGGGTGGATCTTGGCGTGGTGGAAGAACAAGGTGGAGGGTGGCAGAAGCCCAGGGAGATGCAGGAGGGCAGCCTGAGGCCAGAGCACCTTGGGGCCTTGTACTCAGGAGAGCAAGCCAAACAGGAAGGGATTCCAGTGCAGCGTGGAATCATGCATTTGAGGGACAGTGCTGATGAGACTGTGATCACTATGTTTTGGGAACTGCTGGTGATTTATAGTCTGTTTTTCAGATAGTCCACAGAGCCACAGGGATGTTTTCTTCCCCCACAGTATTAAAAACACAAACCCCAGAGCTGCCTTTCCCCTCCGCTTGGAAGCCGTGGGCCTGACATGATGGGGGCTTCTGTCAGGATCGGCCACCATCTGAGTGACGGAGCCTGGCTGCCCACGGGGTTCCTAAGGCCTGGCCAGGGAGTAGGACACCCACCACCCTGCCCCTCTGGGTGCAGAGCAGTGGGAATGCTGGGTGGAGAGAGCAGTGCCAGCCCCAAGGGCTTGGTGCAGGTTCTGCCTCCCAGACCCTGGACTGATGGGAGCTGCTTTGGAGAAGGGATTCTCTCATGGCCCTCAGATCATAAGTAGTGTGGGGCCCTTGCGCCCTCCCATCTGCCACCCCAGAGACATCTTGGAGCGTATAGATAACACTGGCCTGGGTCTCAGCTTGAGTCACCTTTTTACCACTAAGGGATCTTAACCCAGCTTCTCCTTCTGTTTGGGGCACGGGGCTGGTGAGAGGTGGAGCTAGGCCAGATCAGGGGGACTGTGGAGGGGTCAGTCTACAGGCTGGGCAGGCAGCCTGCGGAGGGCCAGGCCCTGGGTGATCGCCTGCCAGCCGACCCGTCTGTAGCACCTGCTCCTCCCTGAGTGCGTGCACTCACCCCTGGAAGAGGGCCCTGCCGCGCAGTGCCATACATCTCTGTCAAAATCTCTATGAATAAATTAACCTTTTTAAAGATTTGTGCACTCTGATACCTCAGGGTTTTTAAACAGAACAAATGCTAAAAATGTTGTGACAGAGCTTGCCGAGTGCACTGGCCAGCACATCAGCGGAGGCCAGAACCTGAACTTTGCTCAAGGGCCAACCCCACCGGGGGGCACATGAGGGCCGGGGGCCAGGCTGTGGACACTACCCAGCTAGGTGGGCATGGGAGAAGGGCTGGCCCTGTGAAGGGGACGATGTCACCCACCTCGGGGGTGTGGCAGGAAATGGGGCTGTGCCCACCAGCAGGGCTTCCATTGCTGTTAGTCCCTCTCCCCTCTCCTCATGTCTCTGTGTGGACACTGGAGCCACTGCTGACCTCCATGGGCCACCTGGCCATGGGTGGGGTAGCACTGCTGTCCCCTGCCTCGATGGGCTTTTCCAGACCCCCTCTGTTGGGTCAGGGTGGCTGCAACTCAAGGGTGGGACAGGTGGGAGTAGGAGCCAGGGCTGGCGGGGGAGCCCTCCTACCTGGAGGAGCTTGGTGCCTGACTTGGTGCTCGCCAGAAGCTTCCTCCACTGGATGCCTGGTCCCTACTGAGTGTCCAGCACATAGGAGGTGCTCAGTAGCCAATACTGAGAGGGATCAGCCATCCAATGGAGGAAGCTTCAGGTGAGCCTGCCCAAAGTCTGGGGCCTCCCCAGACACCTTGGGGGTCTGAGGACTCCAGCCTTCTGAGGTTGTCCAAACCGTGGGAGGCAAAACCTTAGGCGTTAATTGACCTCATTGCCAGGGTCTGGAGGAAGACCCCAGGAAACTCCAGTGCATCCCAGAGAGCTCAGACAACCTAGATCCCTGGCATCCTCTTCTGGCAATGTGTCCTGTGCTCTGGACACTGGGGCGAGGACTTTGTCAGAATGACATCTGAGGGCTGGATGCTAGACATGGACACTGAGGCCTAGAGAAGTTAGGTTGCTTGGCCAAAGTCACCAGCTTGTGGGTGGCAGTCACTGCCCTGGCCTGACAACTCCTCTCTGCACCCTCCTCCCTGGTCTCAAGGGGAGATGAACTCGGACAGGATGGGGCCAAGTTCAGAACCAGTTTTATTTCAGCTTGTTAGTGGTTAGAGGCCAGGGTGCCAACTGGGCCTCCAACTGGAGGATTTTGAACCAAGGGCCCTGCTATACTTCCGCCTCGTGATGCAGCCTTGGATGCAGCTCAGCTCCTGGGGCTGTGCATCCTCCCTGCAGAGGAGAAAACCCAGGCACAAGACAAACCTCTTCCTTCTTGTCCTGCTATAGCCACAGGGAGGTTCATTCATGACCATCTTGGAAGGGCTTGGTTCCTTCCTGGCACTGGTGTCTAGGCAGGTCCTGGGAGTATGGGTGAGGTCCCCTTATGAAATGCTGATATCCTTTGCCACCCTTGCCCCAGCCGGGCGCTGAGACATCACTGAAAGCACAACCTCATTGGAAGATTTTTCCAGTCTGCCATCCTGGGAATTTTTTCTCCTAACAAATGTGATGCCCCATACTGCAGCTTTATTTACAAGGCAACATGGATGAGGGGAACACGGTTTCCAGGTGGTGACTGTCTCGGGCAGCTGCTTGACGGCTCAGTGCCTGCTGCTGCCTGGTTCTCCTCCCAGTCCAGCAGCTGCTCCTTCTCCATGGGCCCTGCCACTCCCGGGCCCGAGAACAACCTGATCCCTGGTCTATCTGTCTGGTCTACCTGTCTCTGGCTGAAGAACTGCTGCGGAGTCGGAGCCTCTCTCTCTTCTGGAAGCTGGTTCCCTAGAGGAACCTGGGACTCATGATTCCTTCCTCCTCGAATGATTGTTCTTGCGGTGCAAGCCTACCCACTCTTCTAATTCCACCTCCTCCAGGAAGTCTTCCTAGATGTCCCAGGGACTCATACTTCTCTCTGAGTCCCTGGAGCCCACACAGACAGGGTGGGTAATCATCTCCTTTGTAAGAGTCAACACCACTTCCAGTTGCCCCTCCTAGGCTGCCCACAGCTGGAAACAGAGGTGGCCATGCATCTCCAGCTACCCACACCCCCTCAGTCTCTAGGACAGGTCCGGGTTCAGAGCAGGGACTTGGATATGCCTGTGGAGGGAGTGAATGCAAAATGAACCGTGGGTCTTGGATTTGTGGGGGAGAGACGCAAACCGGTAAAGAATCACAGGGTAGCTCCTGGGGGCAAATAATAAACCACTGACAATGATGATGACGATGATGGTGGTAATGATGATGATGATAATGACAAGTGGATGATGGTGGTGCTGTTGATGATGGTGATGATGGTGATGGGATGATGATGATGATGCTGATGACAGTGATGGTGATGATGGTGGCGATGGTGATGATGGTGATGGTGGTGATGATGATGATGATAGTGATGCTGATGGTGGTGGTGGTGGTGATGACAATGACTGATGATGATGACAGTGATGGTGGTGATGGTGATGATGGTGATGGGATGATGATGATGATGCTAATGACAGTGATGGTGATGACGGTGGTGATGGTGATGATGGTGATGGTGGTGATGATGATGATGATAGTGATGATGATGGTGGTGGTGGTGGTGATGACAATGACTGATGATGATGATAGTGATGGTGATGCTGATGGTGATGATGACAACGATGACGATGATGATGATGATGGTGACAGCTTCCCCTTGCGTGCTGGCTGCCTGCAGGGTGCTGTTCCGACTGCCTTCCCTGTCTGTCCTTGTTTAATCCCATCGTGACCCTATCCAGCACGGCTGTCATCCCCCTCTTGTCACACACAAGGAAACGGAGGTCCAGGGAAGTGAAGGAGCAGGTGGATGCTGAGGTCTTGCCTTCTCTGGGTTGTTCATGTAAAGCCAGAACTTGCTCTGCACCTCCTACTCTAGGAAGTCCTGGCTGGAGGTGGCTGTAAGAGGCTGGGGCAGAGGGAGTCAGGCAAAAAAAACCCTCAAAAAGTCGAAGTAGAGGTGACTCCACTGATAGGCTCATTCCAGTCACTTAGGAGTCCCTGCTGTGCTGGGTGGGGTTAGGGGCATCCCAGCACCACTGCCGTGGGGGGCCTCATCCCGGCCTTAGTCTCTCTGAGCTCTGTGCAATGGGGTTATAGCAGCTCCGTGCTGGGGCAGGGTAAAGATGAGCAAAAATATATGAAAAGGGTCAGAGATACTCATTAAATGGAAGCCTGCATTTTGTGACGGAGGCAAAAACTCGTTGCTACTCTAGTTATTTTATTAAAACAGTGTGTCAAACACTTTCATATGGATAGTGATCCATCCACTTGTCAAGCCCCCTCTGGATGCACAAGATGTGTGGGGGGCTGGAGAGTTAAGAAGGGCTGGAGGGGACAGTGGTGGGGTTCCTGCAAGGAATAACAGGCAAACCCAGAGATTGCCCCTGAGTGGCCAATGTCTAGGAGAGAGAGGCCAGGGTTGGTGGGTGCTAAATCACGGTGGCTTCCTGGAGGAGGTGACATTTGAATGTGAGAGTAGCCTAGAGTTTTATTTCTATAGTCTCTATTGAAATTTCCTTCCTTCAGGAAACTGAAAATCCAGTGTGAACTGGGAGGGCCCTTCCCTGCCCTTGTAGATGTGGGTGAGGAAGGGAAAGGGGGCTGGATGTCTGCCCATGCTGTTTGAGAAGGCTGAGAGTGTCAGGCACAGAGTCTCTGGGCCCCTGGTTAGAGTCTACAGGCCCAGGGGCACTGGGGTGGGTGAAGAGGTGATGTGCATGCTGGGCAGGGGGAGGCGGGGGCTTTTCTATCTCAGTATTGGGTTCCTGCGGTGCCATGCTTTGGCTCTGCTGGCCCTCTTGGGAAGCCCAGTGCATGCTGTCTGCCAGCAGATGCCCCAGTCCTGTGGACACAACATTGCAGAGACTGGGCAGGGGTGTTTGGCATCTCAGTGGGGGTAGATTTTTTGCTCCCAGAGAGGCCCCAGAGGAGTTTCCCTTCATTCACATTTCGTGGAACTCCTGGGAAGTTGGGGGGTGGTCTGTCCAGCTGCCTCTGGTTGGGCCTCCGGGGTGAAGTCCAGGCTGGTGGGGGTGGTCTGTCTCATGTCTTCTTGGACCAGCTGGCTCCCGTCTGTCCTCGGTTTCCCTGCCCCCATCACTTGCCTTTAGTCTCAGTGCAGAAACTGGGGCGGACACTGGGCCTCCCGTGGGTCCCTGTCTCCTCGAGCTTACAGGGGCTCATGGGGGTCATGGTGTCCCATGCCACCAGCACCGCCCAGGACCCACCACCACCGCCACATGGTAGTTCTCACAAAAGGTGATTCAACACACGTTGGACCGAATCCCAAATTCACTCACACAAGGACCTCTATTTATAGAGTCTCCCTTTTTCTCTCTAGGGTCAGCCAGCCCTCCATATACTTTCAAGAGTTTATAACTCTTATTAAATTTAAAGTTGGCTTCAGTTTTAATTCAAAGTGAAAACTGTATACTGTCGGTGGGGGGAGTGGGGGGATCGCAGGAATGCGTTCTATGGCGATTGCCAACAAGTGCGTTTTCAGCGCTCGCCTCCCTTGGAGAGGGGCTGGGGTCTGCTCGGGAGCCTGTAGACAACAGGCCTTCTGGAAACCTCATCGTAAAGATGCTTTGCAGCTCCTCTAACATCAGGTGGGGGCTGTGTGGGTCCCGGTTTTACAAGTGGAAGCTGGTAGTTGCAGTCTCCAGGAGGCCTGCTGGGATGGGATGCTGCTGGTCACCTCTGTCTGTTTGAGCACGCTGCCCAGGGCCTTGACCCTGGGTACTTCTTGGTGCTGCAGCGTGGAGGGGAAGGGAGCCACTCAGGGCCCAGACCTGAGAGACATAGCAGCTCCCTGTGACCTGCCCTGTTTGCACGAAGATTCTCTGGGATCTTGATTCCATTGTTCTATGTTCAGTATGATGTTGCCCACCACTCCTGCCTCCTTGGTGCAGGGCTGTGGGTGTAGGGTGAGGACCCTGGGGTCAGCGTTCTCCGGGTCAGGAAAAGGCTCAGGTTAAGGACCCGGAGGCTGTATCAACACTTTGGGTGGTATCCCTCTCTCTCCCTTCCTCTCTCTCTCCCTCCTCCCTGCTTCCTGATTCTTCCAATAACTATTGACCCTCTGCTCCTCCTTGGTCCTGGCCTGTATCGCCCTTCTCTGGGGATCTGCTTTCCCAGCATCTTCAGCTGTTGTGGCCTGGGGCGGCTAGCAGGAGGCAGACGTGGCCAGACAAGTCTTGTGTCTCAGTCCCCTGGGGCTAAGACTTTACCTTAGTAAAGGACCACAAACTGGGTGGCTTAAAACAATGGAACCATATCCTCTTACAGTTCAGGTCCAGAAGTCTGAAACCAAGGTGTTGGCAGAGCCATGCTCCTTCTGGTGGCTGGCGGCGAGGATCCTTGCTTGTCTCTCCCAGCTTCTGGTGGCCCAGGTGTTCCTTGGCTTGTGGCTGCATCACTCCAATTTCTGCCTCCGTCTTCATGTGGCGCCCTCCCTGTGTTTCTGTGTCCACATCTCACTCCTTTCTCTTATAGAGACACCAGTTATTGGGTTTAGAACTAGTTGCCATCAAGTCCACTCTGAATCAAGGTGATCCCATGTGTGACAGTGTAAAACTATGCCCCATAGTGTTTTCAGTGGCTGATTTTCAGAAGCAGATCTCCAGGCCTTTATTCCGAGGAACCTTTGGGTAGATTCGAACTGCCAACCTTTCAGTTAGTGGCCGAGTGCTTTAACTGCTTGTGGTAACCACCTAGGGTGCCCCCCCACCCCCACCCCCACCCAAGTCCAGGATGTATCTCTTCTTGAGATCCTTACCTTAGTTATATATGCAAAGACCCTGTTTCCAAATAAGGCCACTTTCTGAGGTTCTGGGTACACGTGTTTTTAAGGGGGACAGTATTCGTTCCCTTATAGTTGGCAGGCAGCAGAGTGGCCAGCCGGGCCCAGAAGCTGGGATGCTCCCGTCCTGCCCCTTGCTCCACATTGTGCTCATGGGAATGGTCCTAGAAGCCACCATTGCCTACAGCCCGGGTCAGGAATCTGCTGTGTCGCCATGCAGTGGCGAGTGGGCACGGAGGGGACGCGGTGTCTGAGCCTCGCCGGCCGGTAGGTGGCGACCTCGTCCTGTCTTCCCGCCGCTGCCGCCGCCTGTGCGCCTGCAGCTGCCTCCTCAGCACCTCTGCGCAAGCTGGGCACATCTGGAAATGTTTGATTTGATATAGTGTCGTTTTACATTGCAGAAATGAGCGTAAGCGGTTTTTTAACCCACCAAGTGAGAAATGTGATCTGGGTTTTACTACCGACCCTTTAAATAAAAAACAGATCGCTTATTAAACCATTATCTATCAAGGATGTGGGGGTGGGGCGGGGGCGGGGAAACCCCTGCAGAGGGAGACAAGGGACTTTCCTCTGTCCCCTGGCAGGCCAGCGGGTGGGGGGCACACACCACCGTGCTCCACTCCCAGGAGGCGAGGAGGGGAACCTGTCCCCAGCCTGGCCGTCTAGCCCCTTGGCTGGTGGCGGGTGGAGGGTGTCCTGCCTGGAGGATGGGAATTTGCTGCTCACCCAGGCATGGCCAGACTGGAGATGAGACCCAGACATTGGCCTTGTGGGGGGAGGCTGGTGTGAAGCTGCAGAGAGCAATGGCCGTAATTGCTTGCCCCGTGGCCAGGGGTCCCTAAAGGCACAGGATGGGGTGACCCTGGCCCTGCTCAGCGACTCTGTTGTTCTTGGTCCCTAGGCACTGCACCCTCTGTTGAACCCTGAGTGGCTCAAGAGGTGGCTGCTTCTCCCTCCAGCACATCCTTCCCTGGGACAGTAGCACAGGTTAGAACAATCCTTGCTCTGGGGCACAGAACTGGGGAGTCCTAATTCCGGGCCCCCAGCCCATCGACTCTTTCTCAGCCTCGGCTTCCAATGAGGGTGTTGAGGGTGCAGGGGCTTCAGGTGGGCCTTGCCAGGCTCTTGCCACGTGGTGACTCAGGCTCACAGGGCTGCTGGGGGGTGGAGACTGAGGAGGCCAAGCTCTTCCCTCTCTAGAAACCATGGTGTGTGTCCAGGTCTCAGGCTGTGTGAGCCAGGCATGGTGGCCTAATATCCTGGGACCCCTTCCTAGAATGTTGACAGAGAGAGGACACCGGGTACCTACCCTGGCCAGCTAGCCCTGCGCCCTGGCCGCCCAGGTCCTGGCTAGCCCCAGCCCCTTCTCCAGGATCCTCCCCCGTGTGAGCTCCGTGGCACAGAGGGCTTCGCCCCCCCGCCCGCTGAGCTGGGAGTTGTCTTCTGTTTTCACAGCGCGGTTTCAGGAGTTCACAGCGCACTCTTTACTGCTGTCTCCACAGCATGTGGTTGGAGTATCTGCAGGCGCAGCCCCACCCCTGTACGTTTTGGTCCATGGCACTCAGTCCGGCCCCTTGGAAAAGTCCTCAGTGAGCTGGACAGTGTCACCTGAGGTCCACCTGGGCTATTCCACCTGGACAATTTCTAGGGCATCCTGCTGAGGTGTGAGCCAGGAGGCTGCTCCACATTCCATGGTCCTCCTCGAGCCCTCCTTCCAGAACCCGCTGATGATCCCACGACTCTGGGCCATTTTCCAACCTGGAACCATAAGGTCAGGATGAGAAGACAGTTGAGGGGACTGAGCCAGGGCCAGAGTCCAGGTGACATCCAACAGGCAGTGCTGGGTGACAGCCCAGGAGGGCAGAGCTGAGCCAACCTGCCTGGTGGGGAGGACTCAGGGAACGGTGCAATCCCCAGGGTTGGCAAGTGCTCAGCGGGGGCACCCGATCGTTTACAATGGTGCCTACACCTTGTGAGCACTGCTGTTCTTATTGTTGTCACTACTGTTGTTCATCACACCTCCCTATGTGCGGAGCCCCAAACTGGGGGCAGCTTGGGGCACACAGGAGGGACCAGCAGTACGGGTCATCTGATCACGTCTATGTGACAGCTGGTACAATTCCTTACCCAGTCCTCACTGTGTCCCAATGCTCGCTAGGAGGGGCTGGCCCTGGATGTTGGTGCTGGGGGCTAGGGGTCCCAGGACATCGGTGGAAGGGGCTGGCTGGCTGGCTGGGAAAGGAAGTGGGGCAAGGGGTGCTAGAGCCCCCAACAGGGCAGAGGCGACATGACCTGGGTGGAGTTGGGAGCCATTCTGGGGCAACTGTCCTGAACAAAGTATGGGGAGCTGGCCTCAATCAGCTAAGTTCCCAATTAGGGGTGTAGCGAGCACGTGGCACCATACATGACAATGAACTCCTACGACAGCTGGAACCTATACTGTGTGCCACCCACTCACTGTCAGCAGGCCCTGTGGGGGGCACCCTGCATGCACAGAGATTAGTCCTGTCAATACAGTGTGGAGGGGGCATGGGGAGAATGGTATCCCCCAAAGGATAAGTTGAAGTCCTGACTCCTATACCTGGGAATGTGACCTTGTTTAGAAATAGGGTCCTTGAAAATGTTATCAGTTATCACGAGGCTATACTGGAGTAGGGTGGGTTCTAACCCCATCTGAGTGGTGTCCTATAAAAGAGGGGAAGAGATACACAGAGGGCAGACAGCCGTGTGATGATGGGGGCAGAGATCATAGTGATGCGGCCACAAGCCAAAGAATGCCAGGAACCACCAGAAGCTGGAGGAGGCAAGAAAAGGATCATCCCTTAGAGCCTTCAGAAAGAGTGTGGGCCTGCTGACACCCTGAATTCAGACTCCCAGCCTCCAGGACTCTGAGACAATATACTTCTGTTCTTATAAACCACCCACTCTGGTCCTTTGGTCAGCTGTCCTGGAGACTCAGATGGGAGTCCCTGGGTGGTGCAAACAGTGACGGTGCTTGGCTGCCCTGAGGGAGCAGGGCTTAGCAGCCCTCAGGCCCGCCCTGGTGATCCCTGGGCTCTATCATCAACACTGCCCACGAGGTCCCCTTGCACTGTCCATGGAGGCCTGGAGCCACCCTGCGTGGACTGAGAGGGCGTCGGTGGCTCCTGGCCCTGTGCTTCCATTGGCCACTCCCTCCACCTATGCCCTGCTGCCCATTGAGGATTGGCTGGAGGCAGCTTTATCTCCGCTGTCACAGCCAATAGAAATATGGGGCTGCCCAGCCTGTGGAGTTAATAGTGTCAGGTCATGATCGGGCGCACAGTGATCTATGGGGCCACACTGACCCCAACACAATGGGGTGGTGCCCTGCACAAGCTCTCGATCTCAGGGACCACCAGCATGGTGGCTCGGGCTGGGCAGGGTCCTCTGGTGGGGGGATGGTGTGTGGAGGTCCTGGCACAGGCTGGGACTACGTCACAGTGGACATGTGGGGTGTCCAGGCCTGGGTGTCGGGACATGGAGATGGCTCAGGGGACAGCTGGGCCATGCCCAGGGTTCCTAGTGGCCAAGGTCCAGGTTTAAGTCAAGACAGAAGCCCCTATCCTGCCCTTCCATGTAGGATGCATCCCCTCTCCTGTTCCTCTGGATCAAGTCATTCTTCTGCACAGGTGTCCTGACCCCCACCCACCTAATGGAGCTCAGGGAGGGCGGCTGACCCACTTGCCCTCCCACCTGCCATGGCTGCCTCTGTGACCCTCTTTGAGTCCCTCCCCATAAGGCCCGCCTTGATGGTATCAGCTGATGGGCCTGGGCATAGTTCACTCCAGAACCCTGTGACACTCCAGGGCCTCCACCGCCATGAACACTGGGTTCCCCGACGTTAAAGAGTGCAGAAACAGGCGAGGGTACCCTCAGCTGCACAGTCACGCCCACCACAGGCTTCCTGGACCCCACTACTGGCCCACTGGGGGACATGCAAGGGGGCACCCTGGGTAGGGGGATAGTCTGCACTGCTGTTCGTTTTTCTCTTAGCACCAGGGGGTCATAGATGCTGGCCTGGCATGCCAGCTATGTCTGCAACATTGCATTATTGCTGCAGCTGTCACCACGTCATCAGGGACACCTGAGTGACACCCGTGTGTGGCTGTGCTGATGTGCTGCCTGGGGATAAGACCACAAACAGATGCGGCCACTCTGCTGGGTGTGGCTGAGGCGCATCCTGTCCACAGGTAGGGCCCTAGCAGGATGCAGAGTGGGATAGCCCGATGGGTGGGGTAGCCCGCTGTGGGTGGGTGTGAGCCCTGTTGGGGGGGGTTGCTGAGGATGCAGCCCCTCCTTCCATGGCTGTTCACAGTGGGCTTCACCATGCTTACTGTGCAGATGGGGCTATGGAGGCCTGGGGAGGGGTGCAGGGCCTGGCTGATGCCCAGCACATGCTCAGGCCCCCAAGGGCCGCAGCTAAAGGAGGTGCAGAGGGCAGGGGCTCTGCATGCACCCAGGACCCAGGACACCAAGACCATTGCTATCTAGTCGACCCAGACTCATGGCAGCCCCAAGCACTTCAGTGGGTTCCATAGGGTTTTTCAATGGCTGTGCTCCTTCAGAAGTGGATCTCCAGGCCTTTCTTCCATGGCTTCTGTGGGTGGATTTGAACCGCCAACCTTTCAGTTAGTAGCTACCCACCCAAACTAAACCCACTGCCATCAAGTCGATTCTGACTCATAGCGACCCCATAGGGTTTCCAAGGTTGTAAATCCCTATGGAAGCAGACTGTCACATCTTTCTCCCGTGGAGCTGCTGATGGTTTTGAACGGCTGAACTTTTGGTTAGTAGTCGATTGCTTTCATTACAAAAAAAACCCAAACCTGGTGCCGTAGAGTCAATTCCAACTCATAGTTGACCCTAGAGGACAGAGTAGAACTGCCTCATAGGGTTTCCAAGGAGCGCCTGGTGGATTAGAACTGCCGACCTTTTGGTTAGCAGCTGTGGCTGTTAACCACTGTGCCACCAGGGTTTTGGCTTTAATTACAGTAGGTGCCAAATAAGTGTTTGTTGATCGAACAAGGGACTATGGCATGGGGCGGCTGTCCCAGGGCCATGTGACCCCTTCCCACCCTGCCCAGTTCCAGAAGCTGGGTCTTCCCAGCAGGCAGTGCCACAGGCATTGGCCCTGAAGGCACAAGGCGACCCTAGAGCCCCCCACCCTCCCCACCAGCGTCTCTGGGCCAGCCACCCGCCTAATTCCTACCTGTCCTGGCTGTGGGCAATGTGCCTGGGTTAAAAAAGGGGGCATATTCAGGATGGATTATTCTCATTAAAATAATACATGTCTGTGAGGAGACTAAAGTGTATCCAGAGGGCTACAGCCAGGCTGGGCAGTAATGGAGAGGTTCTGCTCCTGAACAACTTAAAATGAAGAGATCAAGCGGTTTTTGTCAGCAAGCCCTGGGCGGGGCTCCAGGGGCCCATGGGACAATATTGAAGGGCTGGTCTGTCTGCAGGTTTAGGCATTTGTGCCCAGGGGCAGCGTGGGTACCGAGTTGGGGTGTCATGGCTGGGTGGGGCTGCCTGGGCCTGGTGGAGGGACCCAGACCCATGCTGCCCCCATGGGCTCCAGTGCAGGGCACAGGGACTGGGAACCAGGCAGATAGGGACCCAGCCCTACGCACCCACTGCCCTGTGTGGCCTTGGAAGGGCACTGCCTGCTCCCCCTTCCACATCTAGGAATGCAGGTGCCTCATGGAGCAGCTGACAATCAGTCTGTCCCCAGCTGGGAGGGGGCTGTGCAGGAAGGCCTCATCCTGGAGAAGCCTCTCTGGCCAGTTCCACTGCCTAGGCCCTCAGGGACTATCGGAGGGACATTTGGAGGAAGGGGGCTGTGAGGGCAGAGCTCTGATGGGGAAATCCAGGCACCCCGCCCTGGGAAGGAGGACTTGTTGTAGTCCCCAGCTGTGAGCACCTGGGAGCCGAGCACCCTCAGACAGCTGGAAAAAGACCTGCCGCCGGCCCTGCCCATCAGCCCCAAACCAATTGCTGTGGAGTCGACTTCAACTCAAGACAACCCCAAGTGTGTCGGAGTAGAACTGTGTTCCGTAGGGTTTTCAAGGACTCAGTTTTTGGAAGTAGATCACCAGGTCTTTCTTCCGAGGCACCTCTGAGTGGACTGGAACCTCAAACCTTTTGTTTAGCAGCTGAGCACATTCCCTGTTTGCACCACCCAGGGACTCCTCCACTAGCCCTGGGGGCTGCCTGTCTGCTGAGACTCGTATTGCTGAGTGAGGGGTCCACAGTCACCAAGGCCCTGAGAAGTCACTCCCACCCTTCTTGCTGGGAGGGCAGTATTTCCCAGTGGGTGGTGCACAGGCCAAGCTCCCACGGACCTGTGATGGGACCTGCCTGGCTCTCTCTGCCAGCCCAAGTGGCAATGGTGCAGACAGGCTGTGGCCTCAAGAGCTTAAGTCCAGAGTCAACCCAGGTGGGTTGCAGAGGCAGGAAACAGGAAACTCGGGCCAGCTTCCATAACAGATGCCGTCCTGCTTCTGGAAGACTGTACACTGAGGGTGGGGCCCGAGATCCCATAGGGGAGGTGCAGGGTCCATAGACCAACCCCCCACATGGTCAGCTGCCCCACAGCACCAGGCCACAGGGGCGCCTTCCCAAATGTGCCTCCTGCCTGCCCTATCAGCTGCGAGGGGGCAGAGCTGGCCAGGATCCTGGGTTTCATTACCCCAAAGCTCCCGAGGCCCGGAAAATCTCCCACATGTAACCCGCCCTCTGCAGTGCGATCATATCGGGGCTCTGTTGGACTAAACATGTGCTTCCTGCCCTGATTTCAGTATTTCACAGTGTGTGGCTGTGAGT
Organism: Trichechus manatus latirostris; assembly: GCF_000243295.1. Taxonomy (NCBI): domain Eukaryota; kingdom Metazoa; phylum Chordata; class Mammalia; order Sirenia; family Trichechidae; genus Trichechus; species Trichechus manatus. Next base: position 1,761,000 of record NW_004444058.1, on the reverse strand, counting down.
GGGTGCCAGGTGGACCATCCAGCCAGCCGGCTTGCTCCAGCCAGCCCAGGGGTCTTTGGCAGGGGACTGTGGGTGTGGCAGCTCGAAGCCCCAGGGGCATGGGGTCCTCTCCCAGGGCCCAGCGCCCTCTCTCGTGTGACCCCCGGGGTACACACTGCACCAAGGAGAGACCCTCTGGGTGACAGCGATGTCCCTGCTGCTGCTTGCCCACCATGCGTGCACAGATCGCCAGCTGGTCTGAAGGGCCTGCCCTGGGTGCCCAGGTCTAGACCTCCCACGGCCCCAAAGGATGGAAACACCTTGGGCCAGACATGGGTGGGTGGGGGCTCAAAGCCCTGCAGTGGGGCCAACCCCGTGCCTCAGCACAGTGATTTAATGTCCCTTTAATGGCCTCCTCCAGGCGCGGGCTTGAGCCCCTCCCTGCCCCGCACTGCCCGGTGCGGGCGAGCTTGGGAAAATCTATTACTGCGGTGTCATTAATCTGGGGCTGCCGCCGCGGGCACTTTCTGGCCCCTCTATTTAATGGGCTCTGCTTCCTGCACGCCGGAGCCGTGCTGTTCGCCTCTCTTGATCAGCTTTGTTTAATTATCAAAATATTTGATGCAGAAAATTGACATCAGTTCTGAAGGTTCTGCCCTTCCCCCGCCCGGCTCGGGGTGACATTGAGTGCCTCAGCTGCTCGCCCCTCACCTCAAAATAGCATGTGGCCGGGCCAGCCTGTGTGCGGCCAGGCGGACATGCCGAGCTGGGCACAGGTGTGAGGCCGTGGCCTGGCCCTGTCCCGGGCACCTGGGCCTTGCTGCACCTCACACCCTGCCCACTCTGTTCCCATGTCCCTGGCTTGGGGGCCTCGGGGTGCACCTGGGCCTGGACACGGTCACTGAGCCATCTCCGGGTGGTCAAATGAGCATCCTATGCAGTGTAAGTTTGGTGAGACGGTGCCCTGCACACAGGGGCCATGGGATGCTCAGGTTTGCTGTGAGCGGGCGGCCAGCTGGCACCCTGTGTCCACGCTTGTGCTGTGCTCCCTCGGTGTTGTCAGGACCCGCTGGGGCAGAGCCCCCCACTACCCTCTGCTTGAGGGGACAGGCCCCTTCTGACCAGGGCATTGAGCAGACCAAAGCTTCGGGCTCCTGGGTGCATGCTCAGCACGTGGGGACTGGCTGTGCCCTGGTAAACTGGGTCTCCTGTTCCACTCACCAAGCCCAGACTGCAAATGGGCGCCTCCTGGGCTTGGCCAGGGCCAGGCCACAGCTGTCCCAGGCAGGTGAGGGCATGTTGGGCCCTGATCAGGCCTTAGTGCTGGTCTTGGAACTCTGTGTGAGTGTATGTGTGAGTGTGTGTATGTGTATATGTATATGTGTCTATATATGTCTTGTGTGTTTGCTCCCGTGAGCCTGTGTGTGTGTGAGAGTAAATGTGTGTGTGTGTACATGTTCGTGTGTGTGTGTGTCTGTGCATGAACGTACATGTGAATGGGAGAGTGGGAGAGTGTCCATGCACGCCTTGTGTGTGTAAGATTGTATGTGAGTGTGTGACAGTGTGTGTGCCCATGCATACCGTGTGTGTGAGTGATTGTGTGCATGTATGTGTGCCCTCACATGCCCATCATACGGGCTAACCATCCAGGGTCTTTAATGTTGACCTGGAGGCAGCCTGCTCCTTCATTTCTCAAAGTCTCCTCCTTCTGCCTGATCCCGGGCTCTGGGTACATCTATGGGGAACGCAGTGATGCAATCTGACTTTTTGGCCCGAACGGCCAAGCTCCAACTCTGGACTTGGCTTGGGGCACGTGAACAGGGCTGCCATGTGATCATGACAGGTAGGGGGTGACAAGCCGTCCTGTTCTGCCGGCAGGTAGGTACACAGACCACACCTTGCTCCCTAGCTCGTGGCCCCTCAGCCTGGGTGCGCTGGCCGGTGCTGGTCCTCTGGTGCAGTGCATTTTCAAATGTCAGATAATTTCCAAACCAGAAAATAGTTTCAAGGTTGAGGAGATACCATTATGGAAAACAAATTGCGGTCAAGCCGAGATTCGTGGATTTGTGCTTACAATCAATGTTCCCCTGCCGGGGGACAGGACAAAGAGGGGCGTCACATATGGGGAGGAGACATGTGGTTAAGGCCTCACTTGTACCTGCAGGAAAAAGAGAAGCAAGGCATGCACATGACCTTAATAGCCGACTCTCCCAGCCACTGGTCAGAAACCGCTCCGTCTGGGCCCCTGAGTTCCTGGCTCCTCCCCGGGCCCTCTCTAGTCCTTCCCTCTTTAAGTCTGTCCTAGTAAACCCCCACTGAGTCTGTGATGGAATGTTCTAGAAAGACTATGCCATCTTTCCCCTTGCATTTTGCTCTCTGCTGAACCTCTTCCCATTGTTGTTGATGTTAGCTGCCATCAAGTCAGCCCCCATTCATGGCAACCTTATGTACAACAGAATGAAACATTGCCCGGCCCTGCATCATCCTCATGATTGCCAGCAGGTTCTAGTCCATCAGGGTGGCTACAGTGCCATTCTTTCTCGGCGAGGGCCTCCGACTCCCTCTACTTCACCAAGCGTGATGGATGAGTGGTGGCTATCCCCTTTAGAAGCTGGAAAATGGTGTCGTTTTACTATTTCCATTCCGTCACTTCCTGTATCTCCCAAAGATCGGTAATCAGCATGGCTGCATTCCCTTTATTAACTGCATGCTCAGTTCCGTCACTCCTGTCCAATGAGACCTGACTTTATGTCTGTGTGCTTCCTCTACAAAGGGACCCCTCCCAGATCCTGTTTGTGGAGGAGAGGGGTCCTGGGCCGGGAGGACAGGGGGTAGGAGGGTCCACAGCCTCTTGCACTGGGTGGAGGGCTTTTGGTTAAACTGTATTCATGGGCTTTTGTGATTTCTGTGTGGCCTGTGATTGGGGTGGGTTTCAGGAGAAGGTTGATCTGGGCGTGTAGTTACAGGGCAGTGATGGCATCTACTGAGGCAGGGCCTGGTGCATAAGGAGGACTGGGTAGTGTCCTGAGCAGCTGTGGGAGGGGAGATCACCCTGAGGCCAGGAAGTCTGTGATGACTGGTGTGGACAAGAGGACCATAGCGGGTGGTATGGAGAAGCTGGCTGGCATAAAGATGCAGACTATGGCTTTCACCCGCCACACTGCAGGGACACCTGGGAAGGTTCTCCCTTCTGTCGGAACTGAATGCAGACGCTGAGGTCCTGGGGCTGTATCAGGGATTCAAGGACCAGTGTATGGAGCTGTCTGGACCGAGGCTGTGGGGTCAGGGTGTGCGGGCAGCGAGGGCTAGGCCCTCTGGCACGGTGCATCAATTATTGATGCACACATACAGTAACTGCCCTTTTAAATCTTCTGTGAACCAGGCAGGGGGTAAATGAACAAACTAATAAATAACCATGGTAACGACCCGCCCCAGTGGTCTTTGATCTCATTATTCCGGTGGCTCAGAGACACGGGGGCAGATGAATTTAGTAAACACTCATGGGCCTGTGCATTTTTATGGCAAAGGTGTGCTCTGTTCTCCACACTGGGGACGGCCAAGAAGACGCATTCCGGGAGCAGTAATTGGCCCTTGGGAGCCTGGGCCCATGGGTTTTCCAATCTGATTCCTTCCCAGGAGCTGAGGCGGGGGAGCCCTTTGTGTCCAGGGGCGGGGACTGATGTCCTGGCAGGGTGGTCTTCTCTGGAAGGGAAGGGGGGTGTTCCGGGCCCTGCCAGCGGTGCTCCGTTGCCTGTGTGCCCGGCAGCTGCCTGAGCAGCTCAGACACACAGGGGTTAACGCTCCCCGCCCACCCTCCCCCTTGCGGATGCCCCAGGCGCTCTTTTTCATATATATATTTGTTTGTGGTCAGAAGTCATTGCAGACCAGGGCTATCCGAGACCTTGACTTTTTCCCTGACAGTTACAATTATTGCCGCCCCAGGGACTCATTTTCTGTGCGGCCACCCGCTGACCCAGCCAAACACCAAGCTCTAGCCGCACGCAGCCCGCCAGCCAGTGCTGCCCCCGCCCAGTGCGTGTCCCCTACCCCGATGAGGAGGAGTCCGCCCCAGCCTAGGGCTGCCCTACTGGCCGCTCCAGCCTCTGCAGACAGCTTAGCGCTCCACGTCCCCAAAGATGGGTCCACCACGGCTTTCTTCTCCCTTCCTGGGTGCATAAGCACTTACGCTGGTCAGCCTCCTCCTCACCCCACCACCAGCGCCTCTGCCACCCCGGACTGGCCTCCTGGTTAATGTTCCCCAGATGTGAAACCTTTGGCTGCTCTGGGCAGAGGTGGTCTTCTGGGTCTGAGGGTGGGAAGGAGGGGGTGAGAGGAAGGAAGGAGAGGAAAAGAAGGCAGAGGAGAGGAGGGTCACCCCCGAAAACCTCCTCTATACCCCTCGAGACCCCCACCATGGGACCCTCAGTCTGGTCCAGGAGTCACGGAGAGTCCAGGTGGGCAGGGCGGCAGTGGGGGGAACCAAGGCCCACTTGGCTGCACTGGGATGGAGCCTGCCCTGCCCCGATGGTGCAAGGTGTGTGACCTGGCCACATGGCTCTCCCTTTGCCCCCCACCACTAGAGCCTGGTTTGTTGCCACTGTGTGCCAGAGTTTGCCCTTCAAGGACCGTGGCCTGCTGGGGGTTCCCACTGAGGGGTGGACCAGCTGCCTCGCCCCAAACATGAGGCCAGTGAGCCTTCCGCAGGAACAGCAAAGAGGCTGCTCCGCCGCCGTTGACTTTGGTCCTCAGAGGGAGTGGGGAAGCGCCTTGGAGAGGTGTTGGGCCAGATGAGGGGCCGGCTGCCTTCAACCCCACCTCCTGGCATGGGAAGTCTCACGTCCCACGCCCCCTGTGCAGTGGGTGATGTGGTCCTCACAGCTGACAGCCCCCAGGCCATCTGGGTGTGGCTGCTTCTTCAGGGACTCCCCCGTTTTTCCTCTCAGTGTTGGACTTCCAGAGAAATCCCTCCCTCCCTGGCTTTCTCCCTGCCTCATTCTGTGCTCTTGTATCCACAGAAATGTCTCTCAGGCATCTCTTTGTCTCGGTGGCAAACCCAGGGGTCTCAGCCCCACACCCACCTGTCCTGACCCTTCGTCCCTCTCAGCCCCCAACTCCTCCACTCCCATCGTCCCTGGCAGCCTCCTCCTCTGGCCACTAGGCTTCCACCAACACTGCCTTGTCTCTTCCCCCGTCACTGCCCCACTCCCCACACTTCCTCTGCACCCTCGGCCTCCACACTCACCCAGGTCAGGGCACCGAGGACCTTCAGCCTGCCCTCTTGATACCCCTCCTGGGGTCCCACTAACCCCCTTGCCCCATACATCCTAGGCGGAACCTGTCCGAAGCTCCACCACACTTCCTGGTGCCTGGTGTGGGGGTCATCATCCTCTGCCCCCTCCGTACCTGCCTATTGGCTGGGCACTGTGTCCTGATGTCCCCATCTGCTGCCTGTCCACTGTCTGCCTGTCACTTCTCCAGGCCATACCTGGTCTACTGCAGCCTCTGCTGCTGCCCACCCACCTGATTTCACCCTCCTCCCTTCTCCCTCATCCTCGCCAGACCACTCCTCATCTGCACCCAAAAGCTTGGCAGTGTCCCCTGGGACATGCCAGGCCTCAGGGGTCTCAGCGTGGCCCCAGCCCCTTTTAGTCTCACTTCCACCAGCCTCTGGGGCAGCCCTCTGTCCTTTGTGTGCTCCTTCTTTATGCCTAGAAGGCTTTCCTCTTCTGAGCACCCAGAGGCCAGCCACACTTTCATGCCCAGTTCAAATGCTGCCTTCCAACTCTTCCAGCCTCCCATGCTTTGTCCAAGTTGGAAACTATGTCTCCTCCATCCAGGCACAGGGACGACACTGTCTGGGCCTGCCTTACACATTGCTCCCCCTGCACAGTGCATCCAGCCCCTTCACTCATCCATCCATCCTTCTATCCATCCAATTGATTCACTCATCTGTCATCCATCCATCCACTCATCCCATCCATCTATCCATTAACCCACCCACCTACCCACCCATCCATCCATCTGTCCATCTAATTGATCCACTCAATCATCATCTACCCATCCACACATCCCATCCATCCATTTACCCCCCCACCCATCCACCAATTCTTCTATCCATTCCATCCATCATCCATCCATCCATCCATCCATCCATCCATCCAATCAATTCACTTATCCATCATCCATCCATCCATCCATCCATCCATCCCGCCATCCAATCAATTCACTTATCCATCATCCATCCATCCACTCATCTGCCATCTGCCCCTCTGGTAGAGTCACAATGAGTGTCGACTGTTACAGGCTCTAGAAACCCAGCACTACCCACAGAACATATCCCCTGGCTTTTCTTTGTTTCATAGGCCCAGTATATTGGTCAGTGATGCTGTGTAACAAATGACCACAAACTCTGCATCTTAAAACACCACCCATGTGTGAGCTCACAGGGTCCATGGGTCAGGAGTCTGGGCTCAGCCGGGTCCCCTGCTTATGATCTCACTGGCTACAATCTGGGTGTCATTCAGGCTGCATTCTTTTCTGGAACTTAGGGTCCCCTCTAAGCTTATGTGGTTGTTGGCAGAATCCAGTTCCTTGTGGTTATAGGACTGAGGTCCCTGCTTTCTTGCTGGCTGTCACCTGGAGGTTGCTCTCCCATCCTTGAGGCTGCCCACTGTCCCCTGCCACATGGCCCCCTCACAATACGGGGCTCACCTCTCCAGGGCCAATCTCACTCCCATCTGCTAAGATGGCATCTTTCTTATCTGATGCAGTGTGACTTTTGGGAGGCCCTGGCATGGGTGAGATCTGGGCCTGCGGTCCAAACGAGGCCTCAGAGGGGGGTGTGGGTGAAGGGGATACTGAGTCTGAGCCGGGACGTGAGAACCAGTGTGGTGAGAAGGAGGGGCAGGGGTGAGGGCAGGAGGGGGAGGCAGAAAGTGGGGCTGGACAGAGAGAGGAGTATAGTTCAAGCTGTAGGGGCATCACCCCTACAGGATGCCACGGTGGGTGGCTGAGATGCTGCCATGGGGACCTCAGGGCCCTGCAGGAACTGATTCAGGGCTGAGCAGTGGTACTGAGGCCCGGGTGGTGGAGGCCACGGGGAGACCCTTGGTGGGAGGAGCTTTGCTGTTGAGGGACTGGGTCTTCAAGAAGTTCCCTTGTCCCTGAGGATAGAGCTCATTGCTGGGTGGGTGGAGTGGGGGCAGCATGCATGGGGCACGGGGAGGGCAGGACGCTCACAGCCAGCCGGATACAACGGCTCAACTCTAGCAACCCAGGGACCCAGCCCAAGGCCCTCACCTTCTTGGAATGAGAGGTGAGGCCCTGAGTCCCAGCCTCCCAGGACCAGGAGCATCACATGATGTCCTCTGGGGGGAGGGGTCTCCTTCATCATCAGACCTCAAGTTGTTTCAGGGCCCATAAGCCCAGCCCAGGGAGAGGGAGGGGCATTGAGGAGCCCTAACCCTTCTCCTGGCTCAGATTTCCTTAACCATGGCCTCTGGGGGGTCCAGGCAACTCCTGGTTCCTGGAGCTTTCCCATAGCCCAACGGCCAGTGACCAGGCCCCTTCTCTCTTTGCGTGCTCTCATTCCTATTTAAAGTTTCATGGAGCGGAGCCCCTGGCCCTCTGAGCTATGCTAATAGAGCCATGCATGTTTGATGAGCGAGTCCCTGGGGATGGGGGCACAGTCAAGCTGCTTGGTGGTAATGAGCCCGGTGGGGGCCTCGGGCTGCTGTGATCTGTTATCCTCTAGCCAGGCCCTTCGGGCCCTGCTTCAACCCTGGATGGTTCCAGATACTGTCCTAGGAGGGCCCTCACCTGCTCCACATGTACACCTGCTCCCAGGTGAGAGGACTTACCCTCACACCCAGACCTGGGCTCAAGCCCCAATCTAACCTTTACTTTCTGTGTGGCTTCAGCATAGTTGCTTACCCTCTCTGAGCCTCTGTTTCATCAGTCTCCTATAGGGCCAGTCACAGCACCTGCCTCTCAGATGTTGGTAGCTGTTGCGTCAGCTGTGCCAAGCTGGCCTGACTCATGGTGACACCGTGCACAATGGAAAGAAACACTACCCAGTCCAGCAGCATCCCCATAATCAGACCCTTGTGATCCATAGGGCCATAGGGTTTTCACTGACTGATTTTTAATAGATCACCAGGCCTTTCTTCCTAGTCTGTCTTAATCTGGAAGCTCTGCTGAAACCTGTTCAACATCACAGCAACATGTAATCCTCCACTGACAGACAGGTAGTGGCTGCACATGAGGTGCACTGGCTGGGAATTGAACCCAGGTCTACTGCATGGAAGGCGAGAATTCTACCACCGAGACACCAACAACCTATCTCAGGCGTGTTGTGAGGAGGAAACAAGAGAACCTGTATAAACCTCAGTCTAGGCCTAACACACAGAAGGGAGAATAAATGGTGCTGTTGTCACTGCTGCTGTTGTCATTGCTCATGGGACCCACAGTATTCCACAGCACATAGTTTGGAAACTGATTCCCCACACAGTGGAGTGGCAATGGTGTCTCAAATAGACTCAGAGCTGTGGTCCCCAGTTCATGGCTCAGAGTGAGGGCAGGCTGTTTGTCTCTGGCTGGAGTGTTGGCTCCCTGGCCCAAGCAGAGGACTCATGAGGCCCACCTTCGTCTGCTTAGGCCGCGGCACCGGTCATCCATACAGCCGGTTCCCCTTTGGTGAACACATCGATCCTTGGTGTTCCCGCTCTCGCTAAATGTGTTTTGCTCCATCTCTGCAGGGCTGGGGATGAAAGCCCTGCCTTTCGACCCCTGTGGTCCAGCCCCACTGGCTGAGAGAAATTCATACGTGTGACCAGCATCCTCCCTGAAGCTGGGGCAGTGGAATGAATGGGCAGGGCACTGGCAAGATGTGTTAGCTGGCATGGAAATGGGGCTGGTGCTGGCAGCTGGGCCTTGTTTCTGTCACTGGTTAGAAGGGATATGGATAGCAATAGGTGGTGACAAGGGCTGTGTCCCCAGAAGTCCCTGAGTCTAGTGATAAACTGCTCAGTAAGAGCAGTTACAGATGCAGTTGTCAAATGTGGGGAGCACCAGGCAGCGGAGCTTCCAAGAACCACTAATTATCTGCTGGGCCCAGGACAAAAGCGCCCTCCTCTCTCTTTGCCTCAGTTTCCCCACTGGTACAATAGGGGTGCGATGGTTGGGATTGTGTGTCACCTTGGCTGGGCTATGATTCTCAGTGGTTTGGCAGTTGTATGATGTCGTGATCACTTCCATGTTGAGATTTGATATAATGTGATCACTCCCATGATGGGATCTGCTGTGAGCAGCCAATCTGTTGAAAGGGAGTTTCCTTGGGTGTGTGGCCTGTGTTGAATTTAAGTGGACATTCTGGCAAGGCTCATGGGCTTTTGCTCGCTCTGGATCCTGCAGCTGGCTCCTGTTTGTCAGACCTCTGGCTCTTGGGACTTGAGCTAGCGGCTTACCTTTGGTCTTGCCTGCCGATCTTTGGATTTGTTGATCTTCGAAGCCTGTGAGCCACAGCCCTGCTCTCTGACCTGCCGATCTTGGGTTTGCCAGCCCCTGCGGCTACGCGAACCAGGAGAAGCCTCCAGCCTGACCCACGGACATTTCCTTGATATAAATCTGTCTGTCTATATATATTTATATGCTTTACTGGTTTTGCTTCTTTAGAGTACTCAGCCTAAGATAAGAGGCTAGGGACAAGTGCTGACGTACTTCCTCCAGGGTCTGGGCTTTGGAAGCTCTCCTCCCCACTGCCTACCTCCTGACCCTGGGCATCTTGGCCCCACTCTCTGCCCTCTCAGAATCTGCCCAGGGCACGTGGGAGCGGAACTAAAAGCTGACTTTGACTGAGCGTGCCTGGTGTTTTCCCGAAAGTCTTCGGCTCTGGGATGCAACTGGGGACCCTTTCTCTTGCTTTTAGGCCAAAGGATCCAGGAGTCTGGGGTCTAGAGAAGGCATTTGATCATCCAGTGTGGCCCCTCATGTCCAAGAGAGCTACGAGGTCCATGACGGAAGGGGCTGCCTCCACTGAGGCCAATTACTGCCTGAAGAGAGGTATGGGAGGGCAGGAGGCTCCTGGCACCTGGCTTCAGGCTCCTGAACTCTCGGCATAGCCGAGGGCAGAGCCCAGAGGAGAGGGAATCCAGGGACCTGGGGCCTGGGGGGATGGGCAGGGATACTGGGTCCCTATCCTGTGGGCACAGGACCTGTGTAGTGGGGAGCCTCCTCTGCCCTGGGGCGCAGGTTGGCTCTGCTCTCTGCCTTCCTCCCCACCTCCACCCACTGGCCAGCCCACAGGGCCCCGGGCACATGGACCTTTCATGTGGGGATCTCTCAGCACCCAGAACAGCCAGAGTTGCTGTGACGGCCTGTAGCAGGGCTCAGCATTGAGGCACCAGTGCCCCTGGCCAGAGAGGCTCTGGACGGAGATGGCTTAGAGACCAGAGTGTGCTTTGTCCAGCCCTGTATCCCAAGCTTGCACCAGCCCAGGAGGGGTGTAGGAGTAGGCCAGTGAGCCTACCCTGGGGCAGGGAGTAGCTGCTGGCCCTCCTGAGTGAGCCAACACCAGCCAGGCAGGATGGGCAGGGCTGGCCCCCAGACCCAGCTGAGGTACCACCCCTCTTGGGCTCCCCAGGTGGGCAGCCTGAGTGGGTGCTCCAGTCCCTCACACCCTCTCTGCTCTCCCAGATGTGCTGGAGGAGGCATCACACCACAGCCTAGCCCATAACTCTTAGTGCCTCCTGGGCTCCCTGGCCCCTGGTAGGCTCTTCATGGGGCCTAAGGCACCCTGCCTCCTCCTGCATAAAGGGGTGCCCATGGAGGTAGAAACAGCTGATGGGCCGATGGGGCAGAGTGCACTGAGCAGGCTGGGGAAGCTGGGGTCCTGGTGTGCAGGACAGACCCAGGGTTCCACTCGTGTTCAGGGTAGCCCTGGGTCCTCCTGGTATGAGGGGTGGCTCTGGGGTCTGGCATGGGCCTTGGTTGCATGGAGGCCTGAAATTGTCTCTGGGGACAGTGAGCCTCGAAGCTGCCTCTGTATAACTGAGAACAAGGCCAAAGAGCACTGTCCTCCTGGGGCGAGGGCGTTGGGAAAAAAGCAAAGCCTCTGGAACAATCTGGCAATCCAGTTGTCCCTCCACCTCCTTCTTCCCAGCCAGGCGCCTGACTCTGTGACTAGATTTAACAAAATAAAATACACCACGCTCAGTTATATTGGAATTTCAGATCAACACCGAAGCATGTTTTTGTATAAGTATCTCCCAAATATTGCCCAGGATATACTTATACTAAAAAATTCCAGCGTAACTGAGTGTCCCGTGTTTTGTCTGGTGGTCTAAGTTCAGACGTGCCCTGAGGCATGGTGGTCCCTATCCAGACTGGGATTGGTGGGGAGCTGGGCTGAGGGTGAAGGCCCCTTTGTGGGCGGGCAGTCGGGAGCCTGCAGGGAGGGGCCCTGAGGCAGGAACGGCACCTTCTCATGCTCCCTGGGCTAGGCAGTTGGGGAGGCCTTCCTGGAGGATTCCAGCAGGTTGATAGTGGTATGGGGAGGAGGGGCATTGAAACCCTCTTGCATACAGGGCTTGGACCTGGTGGTCCGCAGGCCAGGGCTCCATACCTGCTCAACCCTGAGCCCTCAGCCTTGAGCAAAAGGTTCTCAAGGCTCAGGACATGGAGTGAGGGCACCTCATCCCCTTTCCACAGCTCAGAGCAAGACCCTGAGAAGCTGGGCTAGGAGGCGCGGGGGCCAGGGACAATCAAGCTTGCTGTGGGTGGGAGCAGGAAGTGGGGTTTGCCTGTCCTGTGGCCCAAGAGCCTGCCTGGACCTGGCTCACTGGTCCCTGGCTGCCGTAGCTCAGAGGCCAAGTGTTGTCAGGGCAGGGGCAGCCCACCCACTGGCTGGCCCAGCGGGGCTCAGCGCAGGCCCCACAGACAGGCTGGCCACTGCTGTGGGACCTGGGCTGCGCTGGGGTCCTGAAGCCGCCGCATCTGAGCATCTGATCCATGGAGTCTCCAGGAGGGAAATGTGGAAGCAATTACTCGGAGAGCCGTCGCTGAGTAATTCCCAAAGAGACACCAGGGCCAGCCCTTGCGAGGCCTGTGCACAGCGCCCTAATGAGGCAATTAAGGCAAGGATCCTCCGCCTTTGATCTCAATGGGGTAATTTCTACAAAAACATCACCGAGTGATAGATACCCATAACTCAGAGGCCTTAATTGTACTTAATTTGTTTGGAATACGAATGTGCATTTAATTAAAACCCAGCGCGGCTGCATGCTTCAAGCAGGCTGTCAAGGAAAATTAAGACCCAGTTTGCTTTCAAAGTTACTGGTTTGTATCAGGCAAGGACAGCGTCTTCGAACAGAAGGTTAGAAATAATTAGGCTGGGAGTCACAGCCGCAGAAAGCAGGAGAAGGCACCGAGGCCACGAGTGGGTGGGGGAGGCTGCAGGGAGAGACCCCAGCAGAGCGGGTGGACAGCAGGGTCCTCTTCTTGCCCAGACCCCTCAGCTCTGGGAGCCCTGGCTTGGCTGGAGGTGGGCCTGTGTCCACGCCAGGTTTGCAGGGTGATGCTTCCCTGGGAGAGGCCCCTCACCAGGACCTGTTTCTCGGCCACACACCAGACCATCAGCCCACCTCTCAGATTGGAGGTGGGGAGGCTGAGGCACAGAGCAAGGGTCTAGCCTTGTCCATGACTGCACAGGGAGGGGCTGGCACAGAGAGGTGGCACTGTGGTCCTGCCCTCCAGGCCTGGTGTCTTTCCTGCTGCTCCTTCCCGTCCTCTATCACGGCATGTCTCTGGGTCTCTCCTGCTTGGCCCAGGATGCACGGGTCCTGTGGTCAGATGTCTGGGGTCACATGTGAAGGGAGGCCAGGTGCACAGCACTGGTGATTCCAAGCAACTGACGTGAATGGCAGGCACCCTGGGCTGTAAGCACACTAGGAGAGAACAAAGCATACGTGTAATGGCCCCAGCTATCAGGACACACTGGGTTTGCATGGAGATCTGTGTATGTGTAATGGCCCAGCTCTCAGGACATGCTGGGTTTGCACGGGGATCTGTACAGATGACGTCCCTACGTCTGTTCACAGAACCCCAGGCCTGCTGATTGTGGAGCAGCTGCATGTGGGGCAGGAGGTAGGAGCCAGGTCTGAGGGAAAGAGAACCCTTTATTCCCTTGCTAATGTGACAGTTACAGCACACACAGACACACGTGCAGACATGCGTGAGATGCACAGCTGCACACACACACAAAACACACCGACCCACACATGCACACACATGCACATATGCACATACATGCGTCAGCACAGGCCCACACATGCACACAGATACACACACACGCATCACACAAACCCACTGACACACACATGTACATCTGTACATAATGCACGCCCACACATCCGCAGGCATATTCACATACAGAATGCGTTCAAACATGCATATGCCTGCAAATGATGAATACACACAAGAATCATTTACCTGTGCGCATAGATATCACACATGATGCACAAGGCACCTACACACATGAACACAGCATGCACACACTACATGTGCACACACAGACTTACATACATGTACAGACACACCTACACATTGACACATATGCACACATGCATGGCACATGCAGCCATATTCGTCCACACTTGTGGACACAAGCTCAGGCAAGCACACCCACAGAAACACATGCACACACCCACTCACACGCATAAACACATGTGTACACACAACACACACATGCACACATGACACACAGTGCACACACATGAATGCACACACAGCAATGTTCGTGCATACATACGTGCACATACGACACCCACATACACACACGGCAGGTACACACATATGCATACACAGGTGCACACACCTGGGGGGCCAGTGGACTTGATAACCTTTCACTCTGCTGCTTTCTGAGTGGTGGGGTCACCAGGTTTATGACTCTGATGTCTCTCTCTCTCCAGAGTGCCCCACCACCCATCCCTCTCACAAGGACAAGATGCTGTGCTTGCCGTAAACCTAACCTAGGCCCATCCCCAAGCCCTGGGGCTGACCTCATTTCTTGGAGACTTGCTGGAGTGTCGCTGTGGGTGTGGCCTCACGGGGATGGGGGCTGTGGCCCAGCCAGAGTCTGACTTTCCCACCCTGAACAGCGAGGACCCCTTCAGTGCCTCCCCTCAACAGATGGTCTGCAGTCCAGGGGAGGTCTCCCAAACAGTGTCCCCGGGCAGCTCTAGCACCTACCCAGCTGGGCCTCAGGCTTGGCCAGCGCTATAGCAGCAGTAGGAAGAAGGGCCGGTTTCTGGCCAGGGTGGTGGCCCTTGAGCCCAAGCCCAGCCTGGCTGCTGCAGCACCTAACCTCCAGCACCACCACCCCTGCTCACCCTGAGCCGGTCACCAGTTTGGCCTCAATTCTTGTGCTGCATGGAGTTTGCTTTTTCTGACACCCTGCTTCCTTCTTCTTCAGGTTCGGTGCGTCCTTCGTCAATAACTCATGATCATAGTCACCATGGAGAGGCATGGCCGCGCACCCAGCCCTGTGCCACAATCACATGTGCAACCCCTCCTTGTTGTCACAGCAAGCTGGTACGATTGTCATTAGTAGTCCAAGTCACTTGCACAAGGGACCCAGCCCAGCTCATGGCTGGAAGAGTTGGGTTATACTCAGGGTCCTGGGAGTCCAAGCCAGTGTTTGTCACCAAATACTTGGTGTGTACCTGTGTGTGCATATGTAATTTGTGCATTGCTGTGTGCATGATGTGTACATGTGTGTGAGTGCCTGAGTGGGTGTGTGCATGTGTGTGAGTGTCTGTTCATGTCATGTGTGTCTTCCCACATGCATGCCTCTGTGTGTGCACAGGGAGGACCTGGGCTTCCCCACCCCACCGAGGCCCAGGCGTCTCCACTCTGCTGGACGTGTTTCCCCTCCGCCAGCCTGACAGAGGAAGTCTGAACCTGCGGGTGGACCTCTTCCATCAGTCTCATGGGTGAGGTCACACAGAAATGACTTCTGAAGGGCTTCCTGTTCCAGGCACTGTGACCGCTGAGTATGAGAACAGTGTCCCTGCAGGAGGGCTGTTTCTCTTTGTGTGTGAGACAACTGCCGACACATAAGTGCCACCTCACCTGGCATCCCACCAGTGGTGCCAGTGCCTCTGTCTTCCAGCAGCTGCTGCCCACCCCTTCCTGGGCTGTCCGTCTGTCAGGTGGAAGGGTAGAGTCAGCAGGAAGGCCCAGGAATGCACAGACATAGCTTGGCAACTTGCAGACACACAGCCAACTCCTGGGCGCCATGGGGCCACAGTCTGGTTCTGAAGGCAACGTCGTGCGATGGCTAAGAGCACAGACCCTTACTGGCTCCTGGGTCTGAGTCCTGGCTCTCCCCCGTAGGAGCTGCATGACCTGGGCCCTTTCTGTGCCTCAGTTTCCCCATCTGCAAAATGCGGAGCACAATCCTCATAGGTTGTCTTCAGGATTAAATAAGCTAATACATGTTAGGTGTAAGGTACTTGGAGCCGTGGCTGGCATGTGGGACTTGCTATTCAGGCTTGGAGTTCCTGGGTGGTACGAACAGCTAACATGCTCAGCTGCTAACTGAAAGATTGGTGCTTTAAACCTACTCAGAGGCACCTTGGAAAAAAGTCCTGGTGATTTACTTCCAAAAAATCAGCCTTTGAAAACCTGTAGAGCACAGTTCTACTCTGACACACATGAGGTCATTGTTGCTGTTAGGTGCCGTTGAATTGATTGCAACTCATAGCAACTCTATGTACAACAGAACCAAATACTGCCCGGTCCTGCACCATCCTCACAATCATTGTTATGCTTGAGCCCATTGTTGCAGACACTGTGTCAATCCATCTCCTTGAGGGTGTTCCTCTTTTTCACTGACTCTCTATATTACCAAGCATGATGTCCTTCTCCAGGGACTGATGCCTTTTGATTACATGTCCAAAGTATGAGAGACAAGGTCTCGCCATCCTTTCTTCTAAGAGGCATCCTGGTTGTACTTCTTTCAAGACAGATTTGTTCATTCTTTTGGAAGTCCATGGTGTATTCAATATTCTTTGCCACCACCACAACTCAAAGGCATCAATTCTTCTTCGGTCTTGCTTATTCATCATCCAGCTTTCCCATGCATATGAGGCGATTGAAAACACCATGGCTCGGGTCAGGTGCACCTTAGTCTTCAAGGTGACATCTTTGCTTTTCAACACTTTAAAGAGGTCCTTTGCAGCAGATTTGCCCAATGCAGTGCGTCTTTTGATTTCTTGACTGCTGCTTCCATGGGTGTTGATTGTGGATCCAGCTAAAATGAAATCCTTGACAACTTCAGTCTTTTCTCCGTTTATCATGATGTTGTTTATTGGTCCAGTTGTGAGGATTTTTGTTTTCTTTATGTTGAGGTGTAATCCATACTGAAGGCTGCGGTCTTTGAGCTTCATCAGTAAGTGCTTCAAGTCCTCTTCACTTTCAGCAAGCAAGGTTGTGTCATCTGCATGTTGCAGATTGTTAATGAGTCTTTCTCCAGTCCTGATGCCCTGTTCTTCTTCATATAGTCCAGCTTCTCGGATTATTTGCTTAGCATACAGATTGAACAGGTATGGTGAAAGGATACAGCCCTGACACACACCTTTCCTGACTTTAAACCATGCAGTATCCCCCTTGTTCTGTTCAAACGACTGCCTCTTGATCTATGTACAGGTTCTTTATGAGCACAATTAAGTATTGTGGAATTCCCATTCTTTGTAACATTATCCATAATTTGTTATGGTCCGCACAGTCAAATGCCTTTGCATAGTCAATAAAACACAGGTAAACATCTTGCTGGTATTCTCTGCTTTCAGCCAGGATCCATCTGACATCAGCTATGATATCCCTGATTCCACGTCCTCTTCTCAATCCAGCTTGAATTTCTGGCAATTCCCTGTCAATAGAGTGCTGTAGCTGCTTTTGAATGATCTTCAGCAAAATTTTACTTGCATGTGATATTAATGATATTGTTCAATAACTTCTACATTCAGTAAGATCACCTTTCTTGAGAATGGGTATAAATATGGATGTCTTCCAGTCTGTTGCCCAGGTAGCTGTTTTCCAAACTTCTTGGCATAGAGGAGTGAGCACTTTCAGCACTGCATCTCTTTGTTGAAACATCTCAATTGGTATTCCGTCAATTCCTGGAGCCTTGTTTTTCACCAATTCCTTCAGTGCAGCTTGGACTTCTTCCTTCAGTACCATCAGTTCCTGATCATATGCTACCTTCTGAAATGCTTTTGAACATCGACCAATTCTTTTTGGCATAGTGACTCTGTGTATTCCTTCTGTCTTCTTTCGATGCTTCCTGCGACGTTTAATATCTTCCCCGTAGAATCCTTCAATATTGCAACACGAGGCCTGAAATTTTTCTTCAGTTCTTTCAGGTTGAGAAATGCCAAGTGTGTTCTTCCTTTTGGTTTTTCTAGCTCCAGGTCTTTGCACATGTCCTTATAATACTTTACTTTGTCTTCTCGAGCCGCCCTTTTAAATCTTCTGTTCAGCCCTTTTACTTTGTCATTTCTTCCTTTCGCTTTAGCTATTTGACATTCAAGAGCAAGTTTCAGAGTCTCTTCTGACATCCATTTTGGTCTTTTCTTTCTTTCCTGTCTTTTTAAAGACTTCTTGCTTTCTTCGTGTATGATGTCCTTAATGTCATTCCACAACTTGTCTGGTCTTCAGTCATTAATGTTCAACGCATCAAATCTATTCTTGAGACGGTCTCTAAATTCAGGTGGAATATACTCAAGGTCATACTTTGGCTGTCTTGGACTTGTTCTAATTTTCTTCAGTTTCAACTTGAACTTGCATATGAGCAGTTGATGGTATGTTCCGCAGTCAGTCATTGGCCTTGTTCTGACTGATGATATTGAGCTTTTCCATTGTCTTTTTCCACAGATGTAGTCGATTTGATTCTTACATATGCCATCTGGCGAGCTCCATGTGTATAGTTGCCGTTTACGTTGCTGAAAAAAGGTATTTGCAATGAACAAATCATTGGTCTTGCAAAATTCTATCATGTGATCTTCGGTATCATTTCTATCACGAAGGCCATATTTTCCAACTACCAATCCTTCTTCTTTGTTTCCAACTTTTGCATTCCAATCATCTATAATTATAAATGCATCTTGATTATATGTTTGATCAATCTCAGACTGCAGAAGCTGCTAAAAATCTTTAATTTCTTCATCTTTGGGCTTGGTTGTTGGTGCATAAATTTGAATAATAGTCATATGAACTGGTCTTCCTTGTAGGTATATGGATATTATCCTATCACTGACAGCGCTGTACTTCAGGATAGATCTTGAAATGTTCTTTTTGATGATAAATGCAACACCATTCCTCTTCAAGTTGTCATTTCCGGCACAGTAGACCAGAGGATTGTCTGATTCAAAATGGCCAGTCCTGGTCCATTTCAGCTCACTAATGCCTAGGGTATCCATGTTTATGTGTTCCATTTCATTTTCGACAATTTCCAATTTTCCTAGATTCATACTTCATACATTCCAAGTTCCTATTATTAGTGGATGTTTGCAGCTGTTTCTTCTCATTTTGAGTCATGCCACATCAGCAAATGAAGGTTCTGAAAGCTTGACTCCATCCACATCTTTAAGGTCGACTCCACTTTGAGGAGGCAGCTCTTCCCCAGTCGTCTTTTGAGTGCCTTCCAGCCTGAGGGGCTCATCTTCTGGCACTGTATCAGACAATGTTCCACTGTTATTCATGAGGTCATTAGTCAGAATCAACTTGATGGCAGTTGGTTACTGGATCAAAGACACTGGTGGTTCAGCAGTAGACTTCTCACCTTCCATACAGGAGAACTGGGTTGAATACCGGGCCAATGTACCTCATGTGCAGCCTTCACCTATCTGTCAGTGGAGGCTTGCGTGTTGTTATGATGCTAAACAGGTTTCAGTGGATTTTGCAGACTAAGAGGGACTAGGAAGAAAGACCTGGAGATACTTCCAAAAAAAAAAAAAAGCCATTGAAAACCCTATGGAGTACAGTTCTACTCTGACACACGTGGGGGTCACCATGAGTTGGAGTTGACTTGATGGCAACTGGTAAGTAAGCTATGAATGATTCTATCTCCTACAGACTCTATTATAGCTCTTAACTGCAGTGTTGGAGGAAATCTGGCTTCTTTTGGCTGGATGCCTGGCACAAGCTCTTGATGCCTCGCCAGAGCTGCTATCTGTACCACCAAAGATTCCTCAATCCTCTGATCTGGTGAGGTGCTGCTCAGTCAGGGCTCAGTCAGGAACACAAATCACACCAGAGCTTTCAACAGAGGGAATTTAATGAAGGGCATTGGTTTCACAAGTGGTGGAAGGCTGAAAGATCCCAAAGAGAACACACAAGTAATCCAGGTAGAGCAGGTACAAGAAAGTAGCTACCCCCATCTCTTAAAGCAGGGAAACTAGGGAAGAGGTTGGGGTCATAAGAACCCAGAAGCTCAGAGGAGATCTCCAAAGGTCTGGGGGTGAGGGTACATCACACTTCTGAGCAGGAGGCACTGCCCAGATGGTGCTGGTGCCTATGAAGGGCCCACTGAGGCTGGTTCTAGAAGTACCAAGAGAAGCTTGAGGCTGAAACCAACTGCAGCTGCCAGGATGAAATGCCAATCCATAGGACAAACTAGCAGCAGCAGTGAAGATAAATAGTTCTTCACCTCAACACCTGCTTTCCAACCTCCCTCTACAGCCTCCTATTGGTGGAGCCTAACAGGAGGCCAGCTGATGAAGGTGGAATATAGTTTGTAGAGTCTTAGCCTCAGCATCTCAAAGTATAGAAGGGTGGTGTAGTGGGTTGAGTGGTGTCCCCCCGCCCAAATTCATGTCCACTTAGAACCTCAAAATGTGGCCTTATTTTGAAACAGGATCTTTGCAGATGTAATTAATTAAGGATCTTGAGATGAAATCATCCTGGATTTAGAAAAAACCAAACCCGTTGCTGGTGAGTTGATTCTGACTTATGGACCCTAAGTTCAATGACTGGTGTCTTTATAAGAGAAAGGGGAGGGAAATTTAGACACAGACACATAAAAACACAGGGAAGGAAACCACGTGAAGACGGAGGCAGAAATGGGAATGATGTGGTCACAAGCCAAAGAATGTCAGGCGCCACCAGAAGCTGGAAAAAACAAGGGAGGATTCTTTTCCTAAAACATTCAGAGGCAGCATGGCTCTGCCTATGTCTTTATTTTAGATTTCTAGCCTCCAGAACTGAGAGAGCAAAGTTCTGTTGTTTTAAGCCACCCAGTTTGTGGTGATTTGTTATGGCAGTCCTAGAAAACGAACAAATTGTGCTCAATTTCTCCTTTGGATGTGGGATCAGTCACCCCAGCCAAAAGTTTTGGAGCTTAGAGACAATAGATACATGACCAGCACCGTCCACCCCTTTAGCTATTCATCATCTAAGCATCTACATACACCATTGTACACATGTCAATTTCCATACAACAACCAGTTTGTGCTTCTGCCTAACAAAATGCAATTATACTTTGTAAAATCAGACACTTTCACCCTCTCCCATTAAAGGGGAGACAAAATCCCAACAGTCATGATATCTTTTTCTCAGCCACAGTCTTGGTCTCCAACTCTGGTCAATGATAAGTTCTTTTATAGTTCAGTTACGATAACACTTGAATATTTTGTAACCTGTAGAATAAATTGTCAAGTTAACCACTGCTAACAATCCATTCATAAAATAATTGTGGAAAAGAAAAAGGGAAGAACAAAGGAATCAGTACACACATGCACGCACACAAACACGCATACGAAATCATGCAAATACACAATGGCAGCTGTAGTCTCAGTTTCTACAACTGGGCACAAGTCATAGTTGATATTTACAATAATTTGCTTTTTCCGCTACCCATTCCCTGTTCCATTTGTTCCCATCCACTATCTCAGCTGCTTGAGGTTTTCTCCCTGGTGGGGGTGACACAAACTATCATTGTTAAAGGGCTGAATGCTCAGTGGTCCTATTTTTTTTTTCATTGCCGTAGTTCTCCATTAATTTTCACCATTCCATATGGAAGTACCAAGAAGCACACTGGACAATCTCTTGGATTCCAGACATACCATCTTACATTGTAGCAACAACCCAATTTCCCCTTTGGATGTGGGATCAATTGCCCCAGCCAGTATATAAGCTTTTTTTTGACAGTTAACTCAGTGGCATGTGGAGCCCCAAATGATCAGTTGCCAGTCTCAACTTCCAATTCAGTGGAACCACTGCGGTGTCACGTGGTGGAAGCATTTTTTTTCCCCCTTGAGAACCAAGAAATCAAAACCAACAGAATCCAAAGTTGAAGGGACCAGAAGTAAAAATTATGTGAATGGATTATTAGGTTTAAGAGTGAAAGGAGCCACTTCCTCTTCTGCTCCTCGATTCTTGGACCTGGGTATTTTGGCTAGAGGAAGAACGGCACCACAGATTGATGGTTCAAAACATAAATCACACCCTGAAGATACAAACCCAATCTTTCAGGATGTTGTAATACAATTGGCACCATAACAGAGTCTAAATATGGCCATTCCACTGTTCCATCAGCTCCCTGATGGGGTGATAGGGGAACATGGTAAGACTAGAATTCCAAGGGCATGATCCCATTGCCATACTACTTTTACTGTGAAATGATTTCTTTTGTCAGAAGCAATGTGGAGTGGAATACCATGATGGTGAATCATGCATAATGCAAGTCCATGGATGGCAGTGTGGTCCAAAGCATTAGTTGTAGGGAAGTCAAATCCAAACCCAAAGAGGGCAAATTGCTGCCCCCTCCATAGTAGAAGGAGTCTCTGGGTGGCACAAATGTTTACACACTCCACTACTAACTAAAAAATTGGTGGTTCAAGTCCACCTATGATGGAAGAAGTCTAATGTAATCAGCCAGATACCGGACGAGAGGCACAAATTTCCGGGAAGTTGTGCCATATGAGGACCCTAGTGGTGGTTTCTGCTTTTTGCAGGTGAGCCACACAGCAGCATGTTCACCTTGGACAGGAAAAGTTTGCATCACTGAGCCCATGCATGACCTCCATCCCTGCCTCCATGGCCTCTTTGGGTGGGACTCCTGAACAAGCACTAGGGTAGCTGGATAGAGGAATACTGACACCCACAAAGTGATATTTTGTCTACCTGGATTTTGAGAGCCTCCTTTGCAGGGTGCTCTTTTTGAGCATTCACATGGGACATGAATGTCTTCACTCTGTGCTCATTCCAAAAGGTCCATCCACGTATTCTTTCATGAGACCGTCTGTTATCAACCTTCCAATCCTGCCCTTTCTAAGCCCCTGATCAAGCAGGGAAGCTATTATTTCTCATGAATCTGTATACATCTGTACCCTGGACCTCTCAGTATGGAAGATGAGGACAAGCATCTCTACTGCTTAAAGTTGTGCCCGCTAGGTGATTTCCCTTCCCCACTACCTCTTGGGAACACCCTGATTAAGGCTATAATTTTGCGGCAATTTACCTTGGGTTGGTGGTAGAAAATAGTTCCAAACCATTTATAAATCAAACCTGAGTCAAAGGTTGTAAAGAATTTCCCATGAACCTCTATGTAGGTGTGAGATGAAGAGCAGGCAGTGCATCAAGAACGAGTGTTGAAGGAGTCAGAGCCGCCTCTCCATTCAACTTATTTGTGCCTTCTTGACCAGCTGAAACTCAACCTCCTGTGTGCTCTTACCACATGATGATGGACTGCCACTGCCCATGCTTAACCTTTGCTTCATAGATTGAATAACACCCTGTTGAAGATGAGCAGCTCAGCATGAATGGTCACTTGGTGTCTTATGGTCAGATATCCAGTCAAGGGCCCAGTGAGATGCTGGGAGCTATTTCTCAAAGGAGGATAGTTATGCTCCAGAGGAGATAAGGCTCTCCCCATTATTCTCCTAGTGCAGCTTCTCTGAAGTTCCACACTGCATCCCTATCACCCACAGACACCTCAAATGCCATTGATTTTGCAGAGTTATAAGGCTGGCAGGGCAGCTTGCACTGTAGCCTAAATCTGCTGCTCTTGCCTTGGGCCCCACTAAAAACTGGAAACTTACAGGCTACCCAGGAAAGAGGTAGGAGAAACAGACTCAAACTGGGATGTGTTGCGTCCGAGATCCAGACAGGCCCCTTGTCTTGGTGTCTGTGATGGTAAATGTTACGTGTCAACTTGGCTAGGCTACGATTCTCGGTGGTTTGGCAGACGCTGGACTGGCTGCTCTTCCATAATGTAATATAATGTAATCACTTTCCATGAGGTGATCTGATGTGATCAGCCAATCAGTTGAAAGGGGAGTTTCCTTGGGGATGTGACCTGCCTCCAATATATAAATGTTCTGGCAAAGCTCCCTCTCTCTTGATCCTGCACTCATCTTATCACCTGGCCTCTGGTTCTTGGGAAGTAAGCCTGCAGAAGTCTTTGGCCTGCTGCCTGACCTGCAGATATTTGATTATCTAGCCCCCACAATCCTGTGATCCAGCAGAGGTCTCCAGCCTGCTGTCTGCCTATTGGTTTGGGATTTGTCAGCCCCCACAATTACATGAGCCATTTCCTCACAATTGTGTGAGCCATTTTCTTGAAGTAAATCTTTGTATACATATTTATATATACGTCTCACTGGTTTTGATCCTCTAGAGAACCTAGACTAGTACAGCATACTAGTGTGCAGTAACAAAATGCTATCAAGTGGGTGATTGAAAGAATAGAAATTTATTTTCTCACAGTTCTGGAAGCTAGAAGTCCAAATCAGGGACTTGGCCATGTTGATTCCTTCCTTGTTGGTAATCCTGGCATTCTTTGGTTCCTTGGTTTGTAGACAATCCTCACATGACATCTGTCTTCCCTCGTGTGTGCGTCTCTGTGTCTATTCTGGTCTTCTTATAACTCAGAAATTATTAGATTTAGGATCCACCCTATTGTACTGTGATCTTATTAATATAACAAAAGAAAAACACTATTTCCAAACAGAATCCAGTCCGCAGGCACAAGAGCCAGGAATTCAACACATATTTTTGGGGAACACAATTCAATTCATAGCAGGTGCTAACCTTTATTATTCCTCTAAGTGTGTAGTATTAACTTCGGCTTACTCTCACAGTAGTCAAGAAATCAAATGACTTATTGCATTGGGCAAATCTGCTACAAAAGACCTCTTTAAACTGTTGAAAAGCAAAGGTGTCACTTTGAGGACTAAGGTGCACCTGACCCAAGCAATGGTATTTTCTATCACCTCATATGCATGTGAAAGCTGGACAATGAATAAGGAAGACCGAAGAAGAATTGATGCCTTTGAATTATGGTGTTGGCGAAGAATACTGAATATACCATGGACTGCCAGAAGAACCAACAAATCTGTCTTGGAAGAAGTACAACCAGAATGCCTCTTAGAATCAAGGATGGCGAGACCTTGTCTCACATACTTTGGGCATGTTATAAGGAGGGACCAGTCCCTGGAGAAGAACATTATGCTTAGTAAAGTAGAGGGTCAGTGAAAAAGAGGAAAGCCCTCAATGAGATAGATTGACACAGTGGCTGCAACAATGGGCTCAAACATAGGAACAATTGTGAGGATGGTGAAGGACGGGGCAGTGTTTTGTTCTATTGTACATAGGGTCGCTATGAGTTGGAACCAACTCCATGGCGCCTAACAACAATAACTCTCATGGTAGAGAGGAGAAGTTCCAGGGCTTTCTTTTGTCTCTTCCTACTCTCTTAGATTTCACTCTATGGGTCTAAGAGGTCAGTGTGGGGATTCTGCCAATTGCCACTTGTGTCTATTCCAATGATACTTCCAGGAATTGGGGAAGGAAACTCAGACCATGGAGCCCACTGTGAAGTGAACTCACTGATCTCATTTTGAAATGGATTTGGGTCAACACTTCTGTCTCCCCTGCCCACCTGGAGCCCTCACTGGCACTGGAAGACTGCAATGGTGTTTTGGGCCCCGAGGAATGAACATCAATCCAGAAAGATCTGCATCCCTGAAAGCGCTGGTTGTTTCCTGTTTCTCAGGGCACAGTCAACCTGTCAAATGGCCACGAGTCTCTTTGGGGAAATTTGCAGTTTGCTCCAGTGACAGTGTTCCAGGGTCCTCCTCAAGGGGACCCACCTCCCTTCCAATCAACAGGCTCTGGGTCTGGAACTGGCTTACATGGACACTGACTTTCTCTTGCAATGACTCCAGTCAAACATCTGACAACCAGACCCAGCATTTTCCTGCGATATAGATCAAGTGACATTTTAGCAGGCTATCCATCTGTTTTATTCCTAGAGATACTGTGATCAATTGGCCGTGACTAAAGATTGACACCGGTTGAAGCACTCTAGTTACCACTTTATCTCTACTGCCCAGCACGATGATTGTCCTCAGCTTGTCAACGGCAGCAGAGACTGGCTGTGGTTACTCCAGAATCCCATTGATCCCACTGGAATCAGGAATCCCATCTCAGGACAGCGGCCCTCCAACAATGCCCACATCCTAATCACTGGAACCTGGGAATGTTACCTTATGTGGTAAAGTCTCTGCAGGTGTAATCAAGTTGAGGATCTGGAGATGGGGAGATTACCCTGAATTATCCACGTGAGCAAATCTACTTCAAAAGACCTCTTTAAAATCTTAAAAAGCAAAGACATCACTTTGATTACTCAGGTGTGTCTGACCCAAGCCATGGGCTTTTCAATTGCCTCATATGCATTCGAAAGCTGGACAATGAAAAAAGAAGACTGAAGAAGAAATGACATATTCCAATTGTGGTGTTGTTTAAGAATAGTGAATATATATAAGAAGAATGAAAAAATTTGTCTTGGAAGAAGTACAGCCAGAGTGCTTTTTAGAAGTGAAGATGGCAAGACTGTGTCTCACTTACTTTGGACAAGTTATCAGGTGGGACCAATCTTTGGAGAAGGACATCTTGCTTGGTAAAGTAGAGGGTCAGTGAAAAAGAGGAAGATCCTCAGTGAGATAGATTCACACAGTGGCTGCAACAATGGACTCAAACACACCTACTATTGTGAGGATGGCACAGGACCAGGCAATATTTTGTTGTGTTATATGTGGGGCCGCCATGAGTTGGAACCAACTTGACGGTGCCTAACAATGACATCCACCTGGCCCTAAATGCAGTCACATGTGTCCCTGTAAGAGGGAGGCAGAGGGAGATTTGACACAGACAGAGGAGAAGACCATGTGAAGACGGAGTAGAGAGACTTGAAGATGCTGGCCTTGAAAACTGGGATGATGTGGCCACAAGCCAAGGGATGCCTGAAGCCACCAGAAGCTGGAGAAGGCAAAGAAAGAATTTTTCCGTAGAGCTTTTGGAAGGAGTATGGCCTTGCTGACACCTTGGTTTTGGCCCAGTAATATGAATTTGGACTTCTGGGCTCCAGAACTGTGAGACAAATTTCTGTTCTTAAAGGCGGCCCATGTTGTCGTATTTTCTTACAGCAGCCCCAGGAAGCTAACCCACCTCATCATTTCTTCTCCTTAAGCCTTTGGGTTCCATCTTCTCCATTGTGTCAGGAAGGTTCCGGCATCTCAACCTGATAGGCTACTGGTCACTGCTGCGTCCAGGTGCTGTTGACTGGCTTGTCCAACTCATGGCGCCCCCTCCAGCTGCTTAGGCTAACTCAGGAAGTCCATACTCTTTGGGAAGTCACCTGAGGTTGAATCAATATTACGTTCCTTCCCTGGTATAACACTTAAAAAATGTGTTCTTAAACGATTTCCCCAAGACTTGTGTGGCAAAACCTTACAACTTTTTGGAGTCTAAGCTTTCTACTCCTGGGTCTGACTCTCCTGTGCCCCTAGAGAGTGCTGAGATCTGACTCTAGCCTCTTCTCTGTTTTTCTCTCCTCCTCTTCCCTTCTCTCCCCTCTCCTCCCCTCTCTCTTCATCTCTTCCCTTCCCTGCTCTTCCCCTCCCTCCCCTACTCTTTCTTTCCCCTCCCCTTCCCTACTCTTCCACTCTCCTCTTCTCTTCCTTTCCCTTTCTTTCTTTTAATACATTACATGCTTAAAGTATCCACATTCAACCGTTCCCAGATTGAGAACATTGCATACTCCAGAAGGCTCCCAGTCAACACCCCCCCAACCCCCCAAAGATCACCACTACCGCCCTGACGTCCAACACCACAGACAACTTCACGCTGATGGAGGTGCACAGGACGGGCCTCTCTGTCTTTCTGCTCAACATGGTATCTGTGAGGGTTGACATCAGCCTGCTGTCTTTGCAGAACACTTACCGCTACCTGACGCGTTTCTCTTTCTTTGGTCAGCTCTTGATCTCTGCGCGCAGAAAGAATGCTCTGGGAGATTGGGGGCCTCCTCTGTCTTGCTCACTGCTGCTCCCCTAGAGGCTGGTGCCTAGCAACAGTGCCCAGTAACAGTGCTTGTTAAATGAATGAATGAATGAATGAACGAGGGAGTGCACATACATATATATGATAGATACCATGGTCCCCAGACTCTGGCTGGTAGGAAGGTGGACTTGGATGCCTCCCTTTTCTGCCCAGAAGCCTGGGGAACGATAAGGAGCACCCCACCCCAAAACCCAAGGTGTGTGGGCGTTGCCTCTCAAGTGCCCATGAATAACAGAAGGGGTGCTCTGAAGATGGGGTTCCTCTCAGTCTCATTCCCCAACCCCCTCCTCATTAATGTCTCTGAGCCTCTGTTTCCTCGGCTGTAACATGGCACCAAGTCCTCCCTCCCAGGGTGTCGTGAAGATGAAAGCAGATGAAACTTGTCTACGAATACATGAATGCTAAAAACAAATTAATTCCCCAGGAGAAAGTCCCAGGGCATGTCAACGGCAGCTCTTTCTGCAGAAACCCAGTTGGTGATGTTCTCTTTCCAGGAGGCACACCCCACGTCAGGGAGAGACCACCAGCTGCTGTTGTCTTCCTGGCAGTAAGTGTGGCTTCTGGCCTCTTTCAGACTCTGAACAGCCGCAGTATCTCAGTGTTACTGGCTGGGGTGGGGCACCCAGAAAGCCTGGCCTGTGTCGCTGCCCAGCAGACTTCCATTACACTCCATTAGCCCTGAAGGGTCCTGGAGCTCAGGAAGGGATTCCTCATCAGGGCTGTGTCTGCATAATTCCTGGGATTCTTTGCCCCTTCCTTCCTTCCTTTCTTCCTTCATTCATTCTGCTGGTCAGGGTCTCGAGGACTTCCTGTCTGTACAGTGGGAGGGGTAGTGGGTTATGTCTAATCTTCCCCTCTGGGAGAGACTGAACTGTGTCCTCCAAAAGATGTGTGGAAACCCTAAACCTAGTACCTGTGAACACAACAGTGTTTGGACATAGGGTCTTCAAAGATGTCATCAGTTAGGTTAACATGAGGTCATACTGGCGTAGGGTGGGTCTTAATCCTGTATGACTGGTGTCCTTCTAAAAGAGAAGAGACACAGAAGGCCATGGACAGACTGCCTCCTTCTTCCCTACCCTGACCTGTGCCACAGGAGCCAGCCTGCAGGGGGCTGCGGCATCTCCAGGTTAGTTTGTCCAATGAGAGGCCCCTGCAGGAGACCAGCGGGCTGGAGCAGGAGAGCAGCTGGGGGATTTCTCCCAATCTGTTCTGCTCCTGCCCACTGCTGATGGGCAAGCCTGCTCGCTTTCACTGAAAGGTCCAGCTCCCAGAGGGTAGCTGCCCCTATGTCTCCAGCTGCACTTTCTCTAGCCTGGTTGCCCCCTCCCCCCTCCAGCCCTCCAGGCATAGGGTGACAGTGCCCCACTGTTGCTAGTCCCTGGGGCTTCACTGTCCTTTTCTGGGTCCTCAGCCTAGCCCCTGCCTCTGCCAATGGTCCTGTCACTCAATTCTCCCTCATCACCCTGTGTGCCAGGTCACCTCTCCCACCAGGACACGGGCTGATGGTTATGGGTTGGAAAATCCCCCCAGGGCCCACTGACCTTTCGGGGACTGAGTGAGCACTGTCCTGTCCTCCTGATGGCAGCTCAAGGCCACCCAACGCCAATGCGGCTGACATGGGAGGGGCTGCCCAGGCTAGACCTTACTGCCCACAAGGGGATGGGGCTGGGAAGTGCCACCCTCCTGGGGCCCAGCATCTCCTCATCAAGCAGTCACATGTGCTCCCCAAGCCCCGTATGCAAATGTGGGCTTCCTCCTCAGGTACACTACCCTTCTTGGGCAAACCCCCTCCCTGTGCCACTTCCCAGCTGCGATGGGAGGGGAAGGCCAGGTGTTTGTGTCTGCAGAGCAACTCTTCTGGGGGGCAGCCCCTCGCAGCCCCGCCCCTTCCTCACACGGTAATCCAGGATTTTCCTTGCATGTCGTGTTTAATAGATGTGATTATGGTCTGGAGTCTGGGATTCCAGTAGTTATCTTCCTGGGCATAATCCCCGCGCCCACGTGATGCCATTAGGGCCCGACATGGGAGCTTAAAACAGTGATTAGTAGGCGCGTGCGCCTTGTCTCTGAGTGGCCTTGCTCACGTACTGCTGACCACAGGAGCGAGGGTGGCGGCTGCTGGAGGGCAGCCTGTCTTTTGGGGATGGTGTTGCCCATGGCTTTGTGCTGGAACTGTGGTGCTGGCCTGAGACCAAGACCCGGAGTCCTGCTGGAGCTGCCCGGCGAGCGGCTGTGTCCGCCGAGCTGTCTCCCAGGCCCTGAGGCTGCTTGCACCCCACTCCTGCTCACTTGAGGCTGCTGGACGGCAGAGGAGTCAGGAACAGGGGGGTCCATCCCGGGTGCCCCACTGTGTGACTGTGGCAAAGCTGCTGCATCTGAGCCTGTAAAACAGGCACAATCGGAGCACCTACCATGTGCAAATTGTGGGTCGGGCTCATAGTCATGGCAAGGGTCCAGGAGGTGGCAGCCACATGGGCAGCTTGGCCCCCATATCGGCTCTTTGCCTGAGTTGAAGGAGAGTGACAGAGGGTCCTCTGGGGGTTATCTGCAGCCTGAGGCCCCTCCCCTGCATTCTGAGGGGCCACAGGGCAGTCAGTGCTCACCTGGAGAACATGGCAGGTGGCAGGCTGGTGGGACGCAGCTGGTGGGATGACACCATTGATGGCTGAGAATGCTAATAGGAAAGGGTGTCAGCTCTGCCGGGATTCCTGCCCTTTGCAGCTGCTATGACCAGGGCTGACCAGGGCCACTCTTGGGTGGTAGGGGCCACAGCCACACCTGTGCCCCTCATGTGCCAGCCACGTTAGCACTGGGTGGCCGTGAGATGCTGTCGGGAGATGGGACAGCACCCATCCAGGCCCCAAAGGGCCAGCGGGCCCTGGGCAGGATTCTCAAACCGTTTCTCTCATGCCCTTTCCACATGGCTCTGCACTCTATTTGCACCAGGGGGGAAAAGGCCTTGGAAAAAGGTCCCCAGGGGGCCTGTGGTGCTTGGAGGCTCTCAGAAGCCAGCATCAGTTTGGAATCTTTGTTAACGGCCAGGCATACATCTTTTAAATTATAAATCGATAAATAGTGAATTCGATAATAGAATGCTCTTAAATATTTGATGCCGCACATGCATCATGCTCTCTGCCGGGTGTTTTCGGAGCCGCATCAGAGGAATTAGAATCAAACTTTGCCCAAATCCTATCAGCACAGTCAGTGCTTAGCTGGCCGCAGGCTGGGTCAGCCCCAGGTGGGTCCCGAAAAGCACTCGCTCCTCACGGACCCTCTCTGCACCCTTTGCCCGAGCCCCACCCATGGGCCAAGCATCTCGGCAGGATGAGCTGGGGACTATGCTGGCCCTTGTGGGTGTCTGCTGCTCAGGAGTGACCGCTAGGAGGGCTTGGGCCTCATCACCTGGTTAAACTGCCCCCTGCTTGGAGGGGAGATGAGGGTTTGGGGAAAAGGCCGCAGCTGCATTTTTCCCTCTCACTAACCCCTGCTGTTGTTATTAGCTGTCTTCAAGGTGACCCCTCGCTCATGGTGACCCCATGCACAACAGAACAAGACACTGCCTGGTCCTGCATCATCCCCATGACCAGTTGTGGATCAGATCATTGTGATCCATATGGTTTTCATTGGCCGGTGTTTGGAAGTCAATCACCAGGCCTTTCTTCCTGGTCTGTCTTAGTCTGAAAGCTCTGCTGAAACCTGTTCAGCATCATAGCAACACACAAGCCTCCACTGACAGACAAGTGGTAGCTGTGCATGAGGTGCCTTGGCTGGAATCGAACCTGGGTCTCCCGCATGGAGGGCGGGAATTCTACCACTGACCTCCAAACTCTAGACACATCTATACTTGCTCAGCCTAAATCTCTCCCCTCCCACCTGCTTCCCTCCCTCCTCGCTGTGCCCACGGTGGGATCAGCAGGCGAGCCAAGGCTGAGGCTCCTCTCCTACATTCCCGGCAGCCACAGGGCAGTGCTTACCTGGAGAACCAGGCAAACCCAGGCCAGGCAGAGGGTACCCTCTGCCATAACTGCCCCCTCTGCCCAGGGAGCTGTAACCCCTAGGATTGTGAAGAGATGTTGGTCTGACTGCATCCCCATGCTTGTCCCTCACCCCTGGCCATTCCTGGTCAGCCTGACCTCGCTAAGGGCAGTGTGTGGCCACAGGGAGGCAGAACCAGTGCTGATGTCAGGCACATCTGGTTCAAGCCAGGCCCCTGCCACCCCGTATGAGCTGTGCAACTTGGGGAAACCTCTGGACCTCAGGCCCCTCTTCTGTAAAATGCACCCATGTTATGGATTAAATTGTGTCCCTAAGATATGTGTTGTAAGTCCTAACCTCTATACATATGAAGGAGCCCTGGTGGGGTAGTGGTTGAGAGCTCAGCTGCTAACCAAAAGGTCGGCAGCTGCTCCTTGGAAACCCTATGGAGTAGTTCTATTCCATCCTATAGGGTCATCGTAAGTCGTAATTGACTCTATGGCAATAGGTTTGGTTTGGATTATACATGTGAAGGTAACCCTACCTGGGAGTCGGCTTTTCTTTGTTATGTTAATGAGGCCGTATCAGTGTAGGGTGTGTTTTAAGCCAAGCATTTGTGAGATATAAAAGTACCAGTGTAGACACAGAAGCAAGCAAGCAGAAATGAGGAACGATAGATGCCACGTGGATATTGCCAAGGAATCGAGGAACAGAATCTCAAAAGAGACAAGGATCTTCCCCCAGAGCCAACAGAGAGAATGCTTTCTCCTAGAGCTGGTGCCCTGAATTCAGACTTCTAGCTTCCTACCTGTTAGACAATAAATTTCTGTTCATCAAAGCCACCCAAATGTGGTATCTCTGTTACAGCAGCACTAGGTAACTAAGACAACCTGTGAGATCATCCTGGATTTAGGGTGGGCCCTAAATCCAATGACTGGTGTCCTTATAAGAGAAAAGAGAGGGAGGTTTGGCACTCAGACACAGAAAGAAGAAGGCCATGTGAAGACAGAGTGATGCCGCCACAAGCCAAGGAATGCCAGGATTGCCCGCTAGCACCAGAAGCCTCCAGAAGGAACCAGCTCTGCCGACATCTTGATTTCAGACTCTGGCTTCCAGAACTGTGAGAGAATACATTTCTGTTGTTTTAAGCCACGAGTTGGTGGTCATTTGTTATAGCAGCCTCAGGAAACTAGTATAGGGCCTTAAGAAACCTGAGCTTCCAACTTCACCTCTTGGGACAGTCCCTCCTGTAACCCAACCTCCATGTTGTAGGAAGCCCAGGACACATGGAGAGGCCACATGGAGAGAGCCAAGGTGCCCCAGCCAACAGCCATGCTGAGCCCCCGTCGATGGCCACCCCAGTAGCTGGTCATGTGAGCGAACCCCCTTGGATGTCCCAGCCCCACTGAGCCTCCAGACGGCTGCAGTCCTAGCTGACACCACATGGAGCAGAAGAACCACCCAGCTGAGCCCAGACAACTACAGGGAAAGATTCCAGATGTGGTGTGTGCATGGCAGGCTGCTGGAGCTTTGTCACAGGGGGGTGACCCTGACTGAGACTGGACCAGCAGAGAGGAGTGTGGTGCTGAGGGATGGAAACAGGGAGCCCCTGGGCCCCAATCCATAGCGGGGCCCCTGAATCCAGCCGGGTCTGAACCAGATGGCACCCCTGGATTTCCTGTTTGGTTGGCCCATCACTTATCAATTTGGTTGAGCTAGTTTGAGTTGAGCTTTATAACCTGCACCTGAGAGGGTCCTGTGTGATACAAGTATGCAGTTGGTGGTTAATAATTTTCTGCTAAACAAACACCCCCAGAGAGGTGTTGGAGGCTTGGAGGCCAGCTTCAGGGCCCTGCAAAGTGTAGAGCCTAGCCCAGGAATCAGAGGATGTGTTGCCATGGTGATGGGGAACGCTGTGTCTTCCAGCATGCTCCCGTGTCCATCACAGAGCCGCCCCATGTTGACTTCAGCCATTGGTGACAAAACAGCCCCAAACCACTCACCCTGCCCCTGGGTAGTCCCAGCTTGACTCCCACAGCCCCATCACACCTGGGCATAGTGCCAGCCCTGAGCCCTGTCCTTGGTGGACATTTCAGACCCTGCCCCTGCAAGGCACTGGACATCAGGACGCAGTGGTGGCCTGGCTGCTTGGGAGGCAGGGGGGGCCAGGCGGTGTGCAGAGGCTTCTGGTGGGCAGGGCAGACCGTGGCCTTGGGCACTGGCCATGGTGGCCTCAAGTGGGCTCTGCAGGGCTGGAGAGGCCAGGAAATGCAGCCCCTGCTCTGGCCTGGCTTTGTCGTTCATGCTCAGCATGTGCCTGGCCCTGCTGGAGGACATGGTTGGGGGGAACCTCAGGCCAGATGGGGAGGGGCAGCACTCTGATGAGCCTACCCTGGGGACCCGAGGCCCGGGCTGGACCCTGCAACCCTTCTTGTGCGCATGCCTTCA
Organism: Trichechus manatus latirostris; assembly: GCF_000243295.1. Taxonomy (NCBI): domain Eukaryota; kingdom Metazoa; phylum Chordata; class Mammalia; order Sirenia; family Trichechidae; genus Trichechus; species Trichechus manatus. The sequence continues at coordinate 1,727,199 of NW_004444058.1, read as the reverse complement.
CCACCTAACCCTGCCAGCACCCTCGGAGAGACCCTCTCCCCTGGGTCCTAGGAGACCCTGGCCCCAGGAGGCGACCCCAGATGAATGGATTGATGGATCATCACCACCTGGTGTTTCTCCTCCAGAACATTCTAGATCAGGAGGGACTCAAGCCACTGCAGCTCTTGCTCCAGGTGGTCTGGTGGTCCCGAGGCTGCGTCTGCAGGGAGTCTTCGGACTTGAGTCTCCAGTGTCTAGAGGTCTGGGTGAGGGGATGTGGCGGGTGGGGGTCTCCATGGCATATCTGACAGCCCCCTGCTAAATCACTTGGATGTCTGTTGAGCTGCCCTTGCTCCCTGTCTCTGGATAAGCGAAGTCTAGCAGGAGAGTGTGGATGGCCCGTGCATGAGACTTCTGGCCCTTTCTCTGTGCACATGAGCAGTGGGGTGCCACGTGGGCCCCTCCAGGTGCATTCAGAGGAGCAGGCATCACCCACAGAGATAAACACATGGAGCCCAGAAGCCAGGATACCTGCCCGCCCACCATGCAGCATTAGACACAGAGCTTCGTCTGGCTCCTTGAGGCCTCAACTGCCCAAGGTGGGGCCTGTTGTCCTCAGAGCAGACGTCAGGCCTGCCAGGCCACATGGGTGGCCAGGAGCAGATGCAGCCTGCATCCCTGCACCATTGCCGCCACTGCTGCGCCACATCCCCAGGCTGGGCCTGTCTCTGCCAGCCTGTTAGCTCCCGGTGACAGATCTGGTAACAGTGACAGTAGATTAATATCTCTTTAATCAGCCAAAATGAACATGACACCCTGGGTGACAGTCCAATTTTCTGCTAACAGATTGAGGCCTCTCTAAACTCAGGGCTCAGCTGATTTTTATTTCTGCCAGAGATAATTCACACGCAGGACCCATCGCCGTCGTGCCACCCGGAGTCTCACGTTCAATAAGTCTCGCTGCTGCGCACAGGCGTTCCTCACCCACCTGTCAGGCGCTGGCTGCCTGGGGGCTGGACGCGCCTCCGCAGGTCAGGCAGCGGCAGAGACGGCCGTGGAGTTACAGCGACCCATGGCTGTGGGCCTGGGGTGTCCTCCACCCACAGGTGGGGCTGTTGTTGTGTCCCCAGAGGGCCTGGAGAGAAGGGGGTCTGTGTGAGTGTGTGTGTGTGTGTGTGTGTGTGTGGGTGAGTGTGTGTCCATGTGAGCGTGTGTTTGGGCTGTGTGTATGCGTGTGCATACGCAGTGTGTGTGCGCATATGTGTGCAAGCGTGCGGGATTTCTGTGGGGTGTGTGTTAGTCTATGGGGTGCATGTGTGTGTGCGTGAGGGTATACACACAAGGGTACATGAGGGATGCGTGTGTGCATGTGTGAGTACATGGTGAACATATATATTTTGTGTATACGTGCAAAGTGCATGTGTGTGTGACTGTGTGGTGTGTGTGACTGTGAATATGTGTGGTATTTGTGCATGAGCATGGGTGTGGTGTTTGTGTGTGTGTACATGTGTGTATGCGTGTGGTATGTGTGCGTGTGGTGTGAGCACACCTGCATGCCTGCGTGGGTCAGGGTTGGGGTCGGAGGGCGGCACAGGCGTTGTGTGGTGCTCGGGCCTGCTGTCCCCACAGGTGGAGGCTCTCTGTGTGGAAAGCAGCTGCAGAGCGCAGTGTGTGGGGAGCCAGGGGCCGGGGCTGGAATGTGGATGTTGGTGGTACAGCTGCCCAGACAGGCACCCTGAGGATGGCCCTCCCCAGGGGAGTTCTGGAGGGGCTTCTTCACCCCGAGATGCTGGTCTCACAATGCAGGACAAGCCCATCTCCAAAGGTGACTGTCTTCCTGGGTGGCCAGTTATGCCCACCTGCTGCTGCCTGTCAGGGTGCAAGGAAGCACACACAGCCTGTAGTGAATGGAGCCCAAGCATCCCAGAAGCTACCCCCTGCCAGCTTTGCCTCAGGACTAACTCCAGGGGGTCAAGTTCCATCCGCTCTGCCCGAAGCCCTGGGCCTCAGCACAGTGACCTTCCCAGTGGTCATTGGCTGCATTCCGGATCCCCTTCCCATTGCTGGACAGCAGGAAGGACTGTGTGGCCATCTTTCTGTACCAGGGGTAGGTCCAGAGCCCAGAGCCTGCTGTCCCTGGCCTGAGCCACGGAGAGTCCAGTGCAGGGGCTGGCACCACCTAGGGCCCAGAGAACCCTCGTGTAGATCCTTGTCACCATCATACGTTCTCCTTCAGAAAAATGACTGTGCAGGAAAAATAGTAATTAGAAGTCACGCTTTTAGTGCTGCTCACCAAACTGAGGCCAGGAGATGCTGGTGCTGGCATCTGGCACAGCTCGGTGGAGGGGAGGCAGCATCCGCCTCAGCAGCACCCAGTCTCCTCCCTTCCCATCCAGAGCAGCTGCCAGCCCAACTCTTCAGGACCCACCCATCGCCCTGAACATTCTCTGCCTCCCTCTGCCCGTACCTGATGGGAGAATCTACGTAGCTGTGCCCCATGCCAGGCTTTGTCCCATTTCCCCAGGGCAAGAACCCCCAGGGGTGTCATAACCCCTTGTTCCATGGTCACTCTCTCCTCCCTTGCCACTCTGTGTGGGTCTCCACTGCTGAGCCGACAGGGGCAGGGACTCAGCCATCTCCACCAGACTCAGTTCCTGGCACAGCCTCAGATCTGGCAACTGCTGCCTCAGCCATTCGCTTGGCAAACATTTTCCGAGGACTCCATGTGCTGGTGTCTCCAACTGGGTTGTGGTTCTGGGTATGCTCACAGCCCAGGGCCTCCACGACGGTGCAGGGCTATGTAATCAGAGCACAGAGCAAGAAAGGCCCATTAGCTGAACTCATATCCTGGTCCCTTCCTGCATCCAGGCAGACATCACTAATCAAGTACCGCACTGCTTTTCCTGAAGAGCAATGCCACCCCCTACTCCAGGCAGTATCTTTCCAGGGCCCATGAGTTGGATATAGGTCAGTTCTTGCCAGAGAACTGCCCCATGTGCTTCATCCCCCTGCCTGGGGCTCCTCCCCTGGGAGGTCCAGTTCTGAAGCCTCTGCCCTGCTAGGCGTGGGTCCCTGCCCAGCAGGCAACACTGCACCATGGAACCCTAGCTCGGAGCAGGATGAGGGGCGGCTGGGTCGTGAGCATCTGACTTTGTCTCCTGAGGGTGCTTTAAAGAACAGAAATTTATTTCCTCACAGTTTTAGAGGCTGAGAGTCTGAGTTCAGGTTGTCAGTAGGGCCATACTCTCTTGGGAAGATCCCTGCTTGTCTCTCCTGGCCTCTGGTGGCGCCAGGAATTTCTTGGTGTGTAGAAGCATCTTTACACGGCTGTCTTCCCTCTGTGTGTCTCTATGTTTCTTTTTCTCTTTTTTATAAGGACAAGGTCCCTGGGTGGCGCAAACAGTTTGCTCTTGGCTATTAACCTAAAGGTTGTTGGTTGGAATCCACTCAGTGGTGCCATGGAAGAAAGGCCTGACAATCGGATTTTGTAAAGATCACACCCAAGAAAACCCTACAGAGCAGCTCTACACTGTAACACATGGGGTTGCCATGAGTTGGAATCCACTTGATGGCAGTGGGTTTTTTTTTATAAGGATACCACTCAGGTGGGATCAGGACTCCCCTGCTCCAGTATGGCCTCATGTTAACTGATACCATCTTCAAAGACCCTATTTCCAAACAAGGTCAGGTTCACAGGTACAAGGGTTAGGACTTCAACATCTTTTGTGGGGGACACCATGCAGCCCATAACAGCCCCCAACCCAGACTGGCCAGTGACTCTCAGTGAATCCTGGCTGAAGCCACAGGGATCACCCCAGGGTGTCCATGTCTGTGCCTGGTGACCCCACACTTCAGAGGTGGATTATCCAATAAGCAAGTTAAGCATGGCCTTACTTGTGCTTCCTTACTAATTTATAGTGAACAATTTCACATTTTATTCACCACATCAAAGATTCTGCTTCTAGGTACGGCTGGCATCTGTCTCTCTCCCAACTCCACAGCACCTTCCTACAGAATCAAAGCCTCTTTTCAAATTTACAATCCCTGACACAAATGAATGACTCAGTAAGCAAGGTAAGCATGGGTTTACTTGTGCTTACTGACTAATCTGTAGTGAACAATTTCACATGGGTTTCACTTTGATGTGGCGTGGTGAATTGTTCACTACAGAGTAGTAAGCACAAGTAGCCCGTGCTTACCTTGTTTATGGGATAATCTGCCCCGCCACACCTGTCTGCTGAAGGAGTGCCTTGCAGTTGTGGAACATCTCTCCAGAGTGCTCTAGAGGGAGGTAGAGAGCTATTTCTCCAGAAAGGCCTCCTAAGAGAAGTGGAGAAGCCTGCCCGGATCCTCACCCTGGCGAGGACACTGAGGCAGACACAGCCTCTGGATGGCAGTTGCCACCCCACGGAGTCCTGAGGGAGTGGGCGAGGGGTGGTTGGCGGGAGACACACAGGGCTGAGCCCACGGCCTGGGCAGGCCTGCTGAAGGAGCAGGCCCAGCCCCTGGGAACCCTAGCCCTTTCCAATGGCCAGCACACCTGGCCATGAGGAATCTGGATTCAGTGGGGGATCTGGGCAGCATCAGCAGAATGTGGATTTGTCCCATGTATCCTGTCCTTGTCCCCAAACATCCGAATTGTCAACTCGAGCCAGGTGGAAGGGAGTGAGTCCGTCATGTTGTGTTTTCTCTGGGCCTGTCTGCATCTTTCGAAGTGCATCTAAAGGGCCGAAGGGGAGAGTGAGAGAGATAAACCCTTTTCTTTCCTGTTGTTGGAAAGTGCTGGGAAACCACGGCCAGCTTGCTGGAAGGTACTAATCCCCAGACATTTTATGTACGAAATTCAAACAACCCCAAACCTCTGTTCTCAGGGACTCTGAGGGGTCCCTGAGGGGTTGCTGAGGGGATCCTGAAGCATCCCTGAGGGGTCTTGAAGGATCCTGAGGGGTGCTGAGGGATGTTGAGAGGTCTTGAGGGGATCCTGAGGGGTGCTAAGGGATTCTGAGTGGGCACTAAGGGATTCTGAGTGGGCCATAAGGGGTGCTAAGCGGTCATAAGGGGTGCTAAGGGGCCCTAAGAGGTGCTAAGGGATCTTGAAGGGGTTCTGAGGGGGGTCCTCAGGGGTGCTGAAGGGTCCTGAGAGGTCCTGATGGGTGCTTAGGGGTCCTGAGGGGTCCTGAGGGGTGCTGGGGGAGTCCTGAGGGGTCCAGAGGGGTGCTGAAGGGGTCCTGAGGGGTCCTGAGGGGAACTGAGGGGGTCCTAAGGGGTCCTGAGGGGAGCTGAGGGGGTTCTGAGGGTCCTGAAGGGTACTGAGGGGTGTTGAGGGGTGCTGAGGTGTGCTGAGGGGTCCTGATGGAGTGCTGAGGGGTGCTGATGGAGTGCTGAGGGGTGCTGATGGAGTGCTGAGGGGGGTCCTGAGGGGTCCTGAGGACCATCCCTGGGCTCAGACCCCAGCTACCCGTCGTTCTCTGTGGCTCTGGAAATCCTGTTGGGCAGGATTACCCTCCCACCACGCCGTCATCCTGAGGCCTTAGGGTCAAAAGTCACGGGGGGTGGGGAGGCCAGATGGCGTCTCATTTACGTGCTCACACTTGCACATGAGCACACACTTGTTTGTGGATGCAGCGTGGAGGGTGAGCTCACCAGCGGGTGTGCCTTCTGCACCACGAGTTTCTGTACACCTACGTACGCCCCGTCTGCACCCAGCTGGGGCAGTGCCGTGGGGCCAGGGCCAGGCTGATGTGGGCCTGGTGAGAGCTCCCAGGGCCTCTCTGGGCCTGCATCCACTCAACTGCTGTGGTCAGGGCTGTTCTGAGTCACCACGGAGATGGCATGGTGTCCCTCCTCTGGGTGACTCTGGCTGCCCCAAACCTAGGGTATGGGGCCTTGTCCTCCAGAGGGTCCTGACCTGAAGGGCACCCCCCGACCCAGCGGCACTGATCCAACTGTGCCTTCCGCAGCCCCATCAGTCCTGACAGGCTGGCATTTCCGTTCCTGTTGGGCCTTTTTTCTCCCTGTCATGTCAACAAGCACAACCGTGTTCCCTGACAGACGGAAATACCAGCCCTCAAGCGTGGGGACAAAGCAGGCTTTAAACTTTAACGAGCAGCTTTAATGGAAATAAAATGTAAAGTTCCCTTCCGAACGTGGAGTTTCTGGTTTATCAGAGAAAAAGTGTCCTAAATAATAAATAAACTGCGTGTGTTTCACCTCTTTAATATGGGTGAATATTCAAAACATGCAAAAATGTGGAAGAGGCATTTGCTGGGAACAAAAGGAAACACTTATTTCACCAAAAAAAAAAAAAAAAAAGGAAGGTGTGCGGGCTAGAAATAGGGAAAACAGAGCATGATGCGTATTTAATGCCGGACAGTATGGGGCGGGGCAACCTGGGAGCAGTTTGTGGACCAGCAGCCCCAGTGGGTTGTGGGGTGAGGGAGAGGAGGTGCCGGCCCCTGGGACTGGGAAATGCAGGTCCCTGGGGTCTCCCCTGTGCTCCCGGTGGGGTCTGGGCAGCAGAAGAGCTTTGGCACAGCACCCCCCTCCCAGCAGCAGCTGGGGGCTGTTTCTGGCTTGCTATTGTGAGCTGCTGTGGAGTCAGCCTGGACTCCTGGGACCCCTTGCACAACAGAACAAAAACATTGCCTATGTCATCCCCGTGATCGGTTGTGGATCGGATGGACTTTTGTGATCCATTGGGTTTTTATTGGCTGGTTTTTGGAAGCAGATCGCCAGGCCTTTCTTCCTAGTCTGTCTTAGTCTGGAAGCTCCACTGAAACTTGTTCAGCATCATAGCAACACACAAACCTCCACGGACAAACAGGTGGTGGGGATCAAAGCCAGGTCTCCCACACAGTGAGTGGGAATTCTGCTGAGGAACCACCAGTGCCTTATCTCTCCAGCATACCCTCTGCTTATTTGCTGTTTGCAGATTTAAAAAGTCCCAAACCAGCACTGACCCCTCGAGAAGCTGCAGAGCTGAGCAGGGCTGGGGGTGGTGCTGTGAGCAGAGCAGAACTTGCTGTGGCTGAGGGGCTCCTGCGGGCAGCTCCAGATATGTGTAGCCGCAGCCACACAGGACCCGGACGCTCCTAACTGGGGGCTGAGCTGATGCTTTTTTTGGATTGCACAGGCCTGCATCCTCTTCGTTCTGGGGAGACCCTTATGCTGGGAGAGGCGACGAGGTCCCTGCAGGCCTGGCCCTGGGGGTTGGGCTGAGGATCCACATGACCCTGGGCAGTGAGAGAGCTGACTGGGTCATCTCGTCTCTCTGATCCCAGCCTCTCACATCATCCAGCTCCCTGTCCAAGGCTCTATGCCTGATTACTCTCTGGTGCGTCAGCAGAGGCTCCCCATGGGCCCCCACAGACCCCTCCACAGATCCCTCATGGGCTCCCCAGGTCCCCCCACAGATGAGGATGCTGAGGCCCAGCAGGCCCAGCAGGGTGACTTGCCTGAGGCCCCCGACTGTGGGTGATGAAGTTGGATTTGAACTTGAGTCTACCTGATTCTGATCATGTATTTCTTCTGTGCCTTGCTGCCCTTGGGGCCTGTGCAAACCGTCTTGGCCTTGTGTCCAACACCCCCTGCACAGTGCACTCTCGGATGCAGGAAGCTGGACAGCCTGGCTTGTGCAGACTTCCTCAGGAACGGCTCTCCCTCTGGTCTGTATCCTTCACCCTGCCCACAGGCTCCATTCAAGTCCTTGTGGCCTATGTCTTCTCAGAGCCGAAGGTCTCCTGCTCCATGGCTGGGATCCCCAGGGACTTGGCTCCTCCGGGAAGGTGCTGTGGGAAGGCTATTTCTTGGCCCATGCCTTTGGAGCTGGAGCTTGCCCCAGGAGCAGGGCATCCTGGGACCAGTGGATGTGGGTGGGCCGGGGGGCCAGGGAGCTGAGGTCCTTTGTGGGGTGCTCCTAATGGCTCCCCTGTTCACCAAGCCCAGAGGCAGGAGAGCACCCTGCACCCTGGGGCCTGGGTTCGCTACACCCCCAGTCTCACACTAGCCATGGGGTCTCTTCAATGAATTCCTATCACTTTTGATACCTGGCACCCTGATGGCAGAACCTGAGGGGAGAAGCTGTACGATTTTATGAGATCTGGGGAAACGATTTTCAAAACTTTACAGCGCATTTCAGAATTTTTGTTATTTTTGTGAAGTGTTGAAAATACAGCCCCTCCCCCACCTCAGGGCTTTCCTGTTCCTGGCATTCAATGATCTCTTTTATTTAACAGACATTTTATACAGACTAACTAAACACCAAGAGTTCCTAGCTGGCATAAAAGTTTAGCACACTCAGCTGCCAACCAAAAGGTTGGATGTTCGAGTTCACCCAGAGGTGCCTTGGAAGAAAGGCCTAGTGCTCTACTTCTGAAACATCAGCCACTGAAAATTCTATGGAGCACAGTTCTACTCTGACGCACATGGGGTTGCCATGAGTCGGCATTGACTCCATGGCCAGATACCAGCCTTGCTCTTTGGGACACAGAGGGCATGCAGTGGAAGCAGAGGAGGGAGAGCAGCTGGAGCCAGAGACGTGGGGTGAGGCCTCGTCTTCCTGCCTTTCCAGCTGGGAAACCTCTGGGAACCACAGGTTTCCTGATCCACCATTTTCTTATCAGAAAGCTGGTGTCAGTCCGATACTGCCCCTGCCTGCCTCAATGGGCTATTTTAACGAGAGAGTAGGCAAGCCCGTGGCCAGATGGGAAAACTGGCTGACGAACAGAAGCCGTTTTCTGGAATTAATCTGGGCTTTGTCAGACCCTCTGCAGGGAACTTTCTAGAAAAGGTTAACAAGGTATTTCCCAGGACACCAGTCTGGCCCTGTGCTGCTGCTGATAACAGTAATTCCACAATGTGGTAAATATTTTTGTGCCAGATACTGTTGTTATTAGGTGCCATTGAGTTGATTCCGACTCATAGTAACCCCATGTGACAGAGTAGAACTGCCCCATAGGGTTTTCTCGGCTATAATCTTTACGGGATCAGTTTGCCAGGTCTTTCATCCATGGAGCTGCTGGCTGGGTTTGAACCACAAACCTTACAGTTAGCAGCCAAGCATTTAACCCTTGTGCCCCCAGGGTTCTTTCTGTACGAGATACTGGTGTTTATTACAGTAAAACCTGCGAAAAGCAGAAACCTGTCAGAGAAGAAAAACTTAAATATTTTTCACGAAAACGAGCAGAAGAAACTGTAAGACTGTACCTTGTCAAAGGCAGAAAAATTGTGAGACCCGGAAGAACAAGGCAGTCCTGTTGAGTTCCAGCTCTTATAGGTTTCCCTGTGTCTCACTTGGTCCGTACGGCATCTGTAGAGAAGGTGCTCAGATAGTCCTCTTCTTACAGATGGAGATGAAATTGTTAGAGGCTGAGTGATTCCAAGGCCTTGAGCAGAGGCTGGTCAGGTCATTTTCCTGGGACACAAGCCTGGCTCTGCTTACCAGGCATGTACCCAGGGTTGCTGGGGGCCTGTTTACCTGTGCACTCTACTCCGCTTCATTTCCCTGCAATTCCGGACACCCAGTGTCGTTTTTAATGATCATTCCCCCTTGCTCTTCCATCTCGGTGGCCTTACAGAGTGACCACTCAATTATTTACCACCTCGCTCGCCTGCCCCGGGATGGAGATGTGGCGGCAAGATTCCTCATCAGGAGAGGGCTTTTTGATGCTGGCATATTAATTTTTAAACTCCGTTGCTTTGGTGGCTGGTCCTGGGTTCTGCGCCTTTTAAGCCATCAGGTTGGCTTGGCCAAAGTGACTCTTTGTTCTGGAGTCTTTTCGTTTTATTGAGGATGGTGGGAGGAGGGGAGTATCCTTGGAGAGAGAAGTCCAGGCTCCTGGGTGGAGGAAGTTTCCCAAACTGTAAGCAAGATTGGTCACCTACCACCCCTTTGTCAGTCTGTCATACTGTGGTGGCTTGTGTGTTGCTGTGATGCTGGAAGAAGCTATGCCATCAGTATTTCAAATACCTGCAGGGTCACCCATGGGGGATGGGTTTCAGCAGAGCTTCCAGACTAAGACAGACTAGGAAGAAAGGCCTGGCAATCTACTTCTGAAAATCAGCCAATGAAGACCCTATGGATCACAACAGAATATTGTCCAATATAGTGTCCAGTATACAAGCCCTCTACGTTGGAAGGCACTCAAAATACATAGTGGCTGCAACCATGGATTGGACATACCAATAATCATGAAGATGGCACAGGACCAAAAATGTTTGGTTCTGTTGTACATGGGGTCTCCACGAGTCAGAGCCAACTCGATGGGAACTAACAACAAAGCAAGACTGGGAGTTCACACCAAACCATTCAGCCATGGCAGAGAACATCCTTCCTAGAATTATCACGTTTGTTCCTATTCGCCCTTGAGTTCAGGAGAGAACAGTCAAGCGTAAAAAAGTTGCCACTTCATAGGAGGGGAAACCAAGGTGTGTCCAGATGGTGTTTTCTCCATTGAGCCACCTTGAGCTGCCCAGGAGGGGGCCTTGCAGCAGCCGGTCCTCAGGGTCCCTCCCCCAAGCAGAGCGGCCGATGTTCTTAAGTGTTTCGGCAGCTTTGTGAGGTCATGCGAGCCGGCAGACATGAAGTCCCCAGGGACTCGGCCGCCGCGGCCCAGACCGTTCTCATTACAGCAGATCTAACCCTGTGAAATTATAATGCTAACAACATCATTTATTTCAGCAGCATTGGAGCAAAAGGCTTTACAATGGGGTTTTACCTGCTACATGTGCACCATAAATGTTTCCATAAAAACACGCATTAAAATGCCAGAGTGGGCCCCAAAATATCAAACATCAGGGGAGGAACCACACAGCCCAGCCCTTGTCAAGACTGGGCTTAGCAGGAGCAGGGCTTGTTTAGAAGCTGCCTCTGCAGCTGCGGCTGGCATCCCTGCCTTCCCTCCCAGTGTCTGGGGACATGGGCCCAGCTCTCTGGCTGACACCCTGGTGGCCCTGCTCTCCTGTCCCTCAACCAACCAATCCCTCAGTCTGGCTACTCCCAGCATAGGCCTATCTCCTCTCCCCAGCTCTTTTCCATCCTTCTGGTAGACCTGCTCGGCTTGGGCTTGGTGTCCTAGAACCTGTCTGTGCTCCATCATGCCCCAGAGCCCCAGGGTCCTCATGTAGGACGGGGAGGTGAGGCAGATGATGATGCCTTTGATTGACTCTGCAGCACCTGGGCCAATCACGGCTCTAAGTGCTTGACTCAGGGTGGGTAGGCAGAGAGCTGAAGCAACTTACGCAAGGTCACACACAGCCAAGAAGTGGGGAGCTGGGATTTGAACCCAGGGATCCTGGTTCTGGATCTCTCAGGTCCCTGAGGATCCCATTATGCCAGAGGTGGGGACCTTCTTGATCCCACTTCACTGCAGTCAGCTCTTGACACACCAGGCCCTGCTGACCTGTCCCTCTCAGGACCCCACTCTCCTCATCTCCCTGAGCAGCTCTGAGCCTCTGCCCTGCTCTCTGACCACCTCCAGAGCTGGTGTGTGAGTTTCATATGGACACCCTAACAAAGCACCATACACGGGGTGGGGGGTGGGGGGCTTAAAACAACAGAAATGTATTCTTGCACAGCTCTGGGGGCTAGAAGTCTGAGATTAAGGTGTCAGCAGGGCCATGCTCTCTCCAAAGGCTCTAGGGGAGGATCCTTCCTTGTCTCTTCCAGCTTCTGGTGGCTGCAGGTTTTCCTTGGCTTGTGGTTGCATCACTCCAATCTCTGCCTCCGTCTTCACGTGGCCTCCTCCTCTGGGTCTGTCTCTCCTCCTCTGTTTCCTATAGGGACACTTGTGATTGGATTTAAGGTCCAAACCCAGATAATCCAGGAGGGATGATCTCTTCTGGAGATCCTTCACTTGGTGACATCTGCAAAGACCTTTTTCCAAGTAAGGTCATTGTGTTAGCTTCCTGGGGCTGCCATAGCAAAATACTACTAACCAGGTGCCTTAAAGCAATAGAAATGTACTCCCTCACAGTTCTGGAGGCCAGAAGTCCAAAATCAAGGTGTCAGCAGGGCCATGCTCCCTCCAAAGTCTCTAGAGGAGGATCCTTCCTTGTCTCTTCCAGCTTCTGGTGGCCCCAGGCTTTCCTTGGCTTGTGGCTGAGTCACTCCAATCTCTGTGTCCATCATCACAAAACGTGTCTCTGTGTCTCTTCTCTTTTGTAAGAGGCCAGTCAGATGGGATCAGGGTGGCCTCTCATTAACCTAACTGACTACATCTTCAAAGACCTCTGCAAAGTGCCCATCTGACCAGGGCACTGTCCACCCTGAAGTCCTTGTGTAAAGCCCCTCAGCAGAGCCTCCAATACCCCTCCCCTGACCCCAGTCTTTCCTGCCTGTCCCCAGGCTGTTGGCCAGCAGGTCCCAGCTTCCAGTGTCAGTGATCACCCTGGAGTCATGCTTCTGGCCTCCCACCCTGTCTCTGCCCTGGCCTCTGGGCCTATTGCCACCCCCTCCAAGATCTTCCCCACAGGAATTCTGTTTAGAAAGTTTAAATGTTTATTTGTGGGGGAGGCTGATGGAGGAGGGGAATTGAAGCCTTTGTCCCAACCCTCAACCCACCCCTGGGTCTGTCCTAGTGGAGGGCCCAAGGGGGAAGCAGGCAGAATTTGGCATGAGGATCGGGTGCTGGGATGGTGAGGGTCAGGTGCTGATGGATGCCTTGTCTTGAGGGGGTGAACTAGGAAGAAAGGTCTGGTGATCTACTTCTGCAAATCAGTGATGAAAGCCCCATGGAGCACAATTGTCCCATCCATTGTGCATGGGGTCTCCATGAGTCAGGGGCCAACTTGATGGCAGCTGACAACAACAACGCTTGAAAAACACTTAGCAACAGAATAAAAAGTAGGACTCCCAATGGCCCCACCGTTCTTCTGAGGTCTGACATGGGACCCTCACAGCTGAGGGACCAGACCACCCAGGCTTTGGAGGGAGTGACACCACACCCCTCAAATCTCTCTCAGCTCCCATCTGCAGAGCTGCTAAGGTGCAGGCGAAGAGCCAGCTCCCCAGCAAGGGCACCTTAGCCCTCTCCCAGTCCTAGTCCCTGTCCCCAGGTCTCTAAGGGGTCAGCTGGGCACCCAGGAAGGTTTGGCATTGGGCCCTCGGTGGTGTGTGGCCGCCACTGCAGCCTGGGCTCCTTCCTGGATGTGGTAACCAGGCCCCTTCCATCTGGATCCTTCCAGAACCTGTCTTCCCTGGTGGCCCAAGAGCTCCTAAGACCAGGCCCTGGGTGTGAGCTCATGGCAGGGGTCCAGGCAAGTGGTCAGATTTAGCATGTAAAAATACAGGACGCCCAGTTACATTTGAGTTCAGATAAGCAAGACATCATTTTTAGTATAAGCATGTCCCATGTAATATTTAAGATATACTTACACTGGGAAATTAGTCGTTGTTGATCTGAATTCAGATATAATTGGGTATCCTGTATTTTGTCTGAAAAGCGGGAGGTGAGTGTTTGTGGAACAAATAAAAGAAAGAACCTTGGAACCAGCATGAGGACCCACGAGGAGGAGCCAGGACGGATTCAACCCCCGCAAGGGGCCTGGGACTGCCTGGGCAGGACTGCTGGACACCTTGGCTCGGTCCTGGTGAGTAGCTGACACTCAGTGTGGAGTGGAAGACCCCTGGGTCCACGTCCCAGAAAGACCAGAGGTGGGGGCGAGGTAGGCTCCTTGCAGGGATTGCAGCACGGATGACCCAAGGTGGCCCAGGCATAGTCAGGGACATGCCAGCAGAGCCCTCACACCAAGGGGGGCCAAGGGGGAACTTCTGACCGTCTGGGTAGAGAGGCAGAGGCATGGGTCCCCTGTTCTCTCTTGAGGGTCTCTGTTCAAACATGATTTTGTGGCTGCTGTAATTTTTTTCTAACCAGTTTTGTTAAGGGGTAATTCACATATCATATAATTCACCCATTTAAAGCGAGGACATTCAGCGGTATTTAGTGTATCCACAATGTTGTCAATCACCACCTCTGTCTGATTGCAGAACATTCCACTGCCCCACAACACCCTGTATCAAATAGTAGTCACCCTCAGCCCCTCAGCCCCTGGGAACTACTAATCTGCTTTCTGTCTCTATGGGTTTGCCTGTTCTGCGTATTTCATATAAGGGGATCATACAATATGGGTATTTCTAGTCTGGCTTCTTCCACTCAGCAGAATGTTTTCGAGGTTCATCCATGTTGTAGCATGTGTAAGGAATTCATTCCTTTTTTATTGACTCATAATATTCCACTGCCTGGATGGATCCATTATGCTTCTCCGTTCGTCAGTTGATGGACACTTGGGTTGTTTGCGCTTCTGGTTGTTATGATTGATGAGCATTTGTGTGTACACGTTTCTGGGTGGGAGTGATGTAATTCCTACCTGCCCCAGAACCGTGCCCCTTCCTCAGATCCTGGGCGCCTCCTCTTGGTCTACCTCACCCACCAGGAAGCCTGGGGTGCTGGCGGCTCCTCAGGGTGGTACTGGCCACTGCTCATCCGATGCTCACCTGCAGCTCCTGGCTGACTTAGCCTTGGGCTTCGAGGTCTGGAGCCCCTGCTGCTGAAGTCAGTCTTGAACCAAGGGTGGGCGAGGTGTCTGATGGGTGGGATTGGTGGGAGGTTATGACAAAATAAAATGGTTCCCATCTACACGTTGGCGAGCTGGTCCCTGACCACCCGGCTTGCTCATTTTAACCCTGCACTCCCTGACCCAGCACTGAACAGGTCCTAAAAGCAGCGTAAGGTGAGAAGGGGGTTGTTTTAACGTCCCTGGGGGGTCTATGAGCCTTGTACTCGGATCAGGTCAGGCTGGCATGCTCTCACCCACTCCCAGGCTACGGTGAGGAGGGGATTCACACGGGGGCTGCTGTCCGGGACCCCTTCTCCCTGTGGATGTGGTTTGTGTGCACAAGTCACCACCCTGCCAGGCACCGTTGTTGACCCAGGAGTTCTGGCTTCAGGAATTTTCCTCATGGGGTGCTGGCACCAGGTCCGATGACCCAGGATCTGGGCTGCAGGCTGACATTGCACGTGCAACTTCAATCCCTTTCTGTGAGGGGTCTCGAATATGCCATGGAATCCCCCAGCTGTGTCTCGGGTAGGCGGGGTGAGTCACCATGAGGCTCTCAATGTACAGTCTGGGGCAGGGGTCAGGCAGCTCTTGTTTCACCCCTTACAGGGCATGATGGAGTCCTCTCTGAGGCTCTTATTTTTGGGGGGCAGCTTCCCATGTCCCCAAATTCTTCCATCCAGCCTGTGTATTCAATCCAAGTATTATGGGTTCGGAGCCCTGGTGGCAGAGTGGTTAAGAGCTTGGCTGCTAACCCAAAGGTCAGCAGTTCAAATCCACCAGCCCCTCGTTGGAAACCCTGTGGGGCAATTCTACTCTATTCTATAGGGTCGCTGTGAGTCAGAAAAGACTCAGTGGCAACAGGTTTGGTTTATTATGGGTTGAATTGTGCCCTCCAAAAAGATGTGCTGAAGTCATCAGTACCCATGAATGTGACCTTATTTGGAAATAGGGTCTTTGAAGATGTTATTTGTTAAGTTAGCACAAGGTCATACCAGAGTAGGGTAGGCCCTAATCCCATCTAAGTGGTGTTCTATAAAACAGAAAAAGGGACAGAGGAAGGACAGCCACGTGAAGATGTGTCTGTAGGCCTAGGAACCCCTGGGCTGCCAGAAGCTAGGAGAGAGGCAGGGAACAGTTTCTTTCTCAAATCCTCAGAAGGAATCAACACAGCTGACACCCTGGTCGTGGACTCCTAGCCTCTAGACCTGTGAGATAAAAAATTTCTGGTCTTTTAAGCCACCCACTTTGTGGTATTTTATTTTGGCAGTCCAAAGAAATTAACATGTCAAGATAAGAAAGATTACGCAGGGCCTGATACTGTAATTTTTTTTTTTATAGTTTATAGAATTATTTAATGTGTTTCTTTGTTTAGTAATGTTTAATGGATAAAGCATATTATAAATGGGGGCCTGGGGATATATGTAGATTTTAAAAAGTTAGTTCTTATGGAAAGAGATCACATATACACACATCTTTCTTTTTATTGGGGTGTGGAGTGGGAGGAGCTCCCTTTTCTCCCAGTGAGACCCCTGGGCAAGGCTGGTTTCATGAAGCCTGTGTCTTGACGCTACCCTAAGTAGGGGGAGGAATTCTTGGGATTCTCAGGCTACAGGGATTCCCAGGCCTGAGCTGCTGCTCCCAGGGGATGCCCCCATGTGGCTGTAGCAGCAAGGGCTAGACACCCCCCTTTGTTGCTTTTCCACTGGGTCTGGGAGAGGGGGAACCCACTATGGGAAAACGAGGAGCCCTCCACAGGAGAGGGGGAGCTTGATGTGGGAAAGGGGATCCTCTGAAGCAAAGGGGAACCACTGGTTCTGGCTGGGTCTGTGTCCAAAGGGGCTTCCTCTGGGTCGTGTGGTTTCAGGAGGAGAACACTTACTCTGAGACTCTCAACAGCTCCTTCCCAATGCTTCCCTGGTGGTAGTGGGCAGTTTCCTGAGATGGTTCCATCATCAAGCCTTGTTCTCAGATGGCAGGAAGGGGGCTGCTGTGTTTTTTGGGTATTTTCTCTGTTTTGAAAGAATTAAGGGATGGGGCTGGCTGATCCCAGCATGAGGTGACCTGCCGTGGGCAGTGGGTGCATCCTGGGCAGTGGTGGTACCTGGTGTGTGCTCCTTTGGGGTCCTGGAGAGTGGCTGGAGCTGGCAGAGCCACGGAGCAGTGGGGCTCCTCCTGCCCCTCGCAGCTACCCCCTGCAGCTGGGAGGCACCCTGTCCTGGGGAAGAGCTTCGTTTTAGTGACACTTGTCAAAGGAAAGTGGGGTTTTGCTTTAGTTTGTATTGTTTTAGCCTCTAAAAAAGAAAATTTGAGACAGAATGTGGAATTCAAGAAGTGACATTCAACTGATGTCAAACCAAGGACAAAAATGCCCAGTGGTCCAACCAAGAGAGCTGAATGTTGTCAGAGAACTCATCTCAGAGGAGTGCAAACACAGCTCAACGTTCTGGGCTGTTCTAGAGCACCAGGGAATGTTCTGGCCCTTCTAGATGAGAAACAAAACCCAGAACCAGTTGCCTGGGGAGTTCCTATCCCATGATTCCACCACCCCTTTGAAGGACGGACTCAACCCAGTCTGCGGAAAGAAGGAGAGAAAAACGAAGCCACTGTGTCCCGGGGTAGTGCAAACGGTGAACACACTCTTCTGCTAACCAAAAAGTTGGAGACTTGAGTCCACACAGAGGCACCTCAGAAGAAAGGCCTGGTGATCTGCCACTGAAAACTTTATGGAGCACAGTGCTACTCTGACACACATGGGGTCACCATGAGTTGGAATCAACTCAATGGCATCGTTTTTTTTGGCTGGGTACTAAGCACTATACTGGGTGGTACAAATGGTTTACATTTGACTACTAATCTAAAGGTTGGTGGTTTGACGCTAATGACCACCCTGACAGGGAACACAAAAGACAGTCCCTGATGGAGCAGGAGAAAAGTGGGGTGCAGAACTCAAATTCTAGTAAAAGGACCAGACTTAATGGTTTGACTGAGACTGGAGGAACCCGGGAAGACATGGCCCCGGACTGTCTGTTAACCCGAAACTAAAACCATTCCCGAGGCCAACTCTTCAGGCAAAGATTAGACTGGACTATGGGACATAAAATGATACTCATGAAGAGTGTGCTTCTTAGCTCAAGTAGATACATGAGACTAAATGGGCAGCCCCTGTCCAGAGGTGAGATGAGAAGTCAGAGAGGGTCAGGAGCTGGTTGAATAGACGTGGGAAATTCCAGGTGGAAAGGAGGAGCGTGCTATCACGGTGTAGGGAGAGCAACTAGGGTCACATAACAATGTATGTATAGATTTTTGTGTGAGAGACTGACTTGAATTGTCAACTTTCACTTAAAGTACCGTTAAAAAAAAAAATAAAAAAGTTGGTGGTTTGAATCTGCCCAGTGGCACCACAGAAGAAAGGCCTGCCAATCTGCTTCTGGTAAAGATTACAGCCAAAAAAACCCCTTTGGAGCACAGTTCTACTCCATTACCCATGGGGTCACCATAAGTCAGAATCAATTCAACAGCAGCG
Organism: Trichechus manatus latirostris; assembly: GCF_000243295.1. Taxonomy (NCBI): domain Eukaryota; kingdom Metazoa; phylum Chordata; class Mammalia; order Sirenia; family Trichechidae; genus Trichechus; species Trichechus manatus. Next base: position 1,709,141 of record NW_004444058.1, on the reverse strand, counting down.
GTTTTGATTTGGTTTTGATTTAGGCACGATGCTGGGACCCCTTGGTGGTGCAAATGGTTAGGTGCTTGACTATTAACTGAAAGGTTGGAGGTTTGAGTCCACCCAGAGGTACCTCAGAAGAAAGGCCTGGTGATCTACTTCCAAAAAACCAGCCATTGAAAACCCTGCGGAGCACAGTTCTACTCTAATACACGTGGGGTTGCCAGGAGCGGGAGTTGACTCAAGGGCAGCTGGTGGCGATGGGGTGCTTTTGTGTGAAATTACGAAGTCTGCCTATGCATTCTGTCCTTGACTATTCGTTTCTAAAAGCTAAACCTCCCAGAATGGACACTCGATGTCTCTCTTGGTGGGCAGGGACGCCCATGGCCTGGTTGCCGTCCCTGCCTTGGGGAGTGCTACCTGCTCAGAGCCGGAAGGCCTTCAGTGCTCTCTGTGCGGTGTCAACTCCGGCGTCGGTGTCAGGAGTGATTCTCCACGCCACATAAAACCCTCTCGGATCCGTTACATTTCCCAGATTGTTTTACAGCAAAGCTCGGTGTTAATGTTATGCTTTAAACATGTGAGGAACAACAGTTTACAGCCTTAGATCTTTATGGCCAGGAAGACCAAATCCCGCCTTGCGTTGGCCAAATGGATGTTTCAAATTCGAGAGAAGCCCATCGTGTTACAACAGGAGAGAACGTCCTGGGACGAGAGCGGCCAAATCGCTCCAAGATGTTTCGGGTTTCACGTCCTCCTCTCTGTGGAAAAAATGCTCGTGTTCTTGGGCACCGAGTCAAAACACACAGTAAGGGAGATGTTTTTAGACGAGCACATTTGGAATGAAATCGCCCTTCCAGTGTTCACGGGGGTTGCTGGGGTCAAGTTTGCTTGTCCCTCGGCAATTAACGCAGCCACCAAACCAAAAGCAAAAAAAAAAAAAAAAAAAAAAAAAAAAAAAAAACAGTTGCTGTCGAAGCTGATTCCGCCTCACCGAAAACAAAAAACCAAAACCCATTGCTGTTGAGTCCATTCCCACTCATGGGGAACCCATGTGTGACAGAGTAGAATTGCTCCATAGGATTTTTCTTGGCTGTAATCTTTACAGAAGCAGATTGCCAGGCCTTTCTTCTGTGGCACTGCTGGGTGGGTTTGAACCACCAGTCTTTAGGTTAGTAGTTGAGCGCAAACCGTACCACCCAGGGACCTATTCTGATTCACAGGGCATCTAAATATCAAGACTTAGGAAATGCCTGACCACTCCAATCCTGTGATGTCACATTTCCTCTCTGGTCTTAGAACACCGCAGCCGACGATCCAGCTCTCCAAAATACCTTCGCTCTCCCTGGTGGTCTCAGACCTGCAGACCTGGCAGGAACTCAGTGTGTCTGCACCTCAGTGCAGGGAACTCAGCAGATCTCCATGTGGCTTATGGGCAAAGGGCGCTCAACAACACGGGGAGGCCTGGTAGGATTGGGCCCCCACCCTTCCCACCCACCCACACTGAGCTGCTCAGCATGTGAGCCTATTACCCAAACTCAGCTTTCTGGGCACTGGGGAGTGTGTGCACACATGTGTGTGCGTGACCAGATGGGTGTAAGTTCGGTTACTGCCAGGCCCGGACTCCACACCCTGCAGGCTCAGGGCTGGGCAGCTCACTTAGCCGGGAGGAGTGGTGCCCAGTGGAGGGACACAACTGGATGCTCCCGAGAATATCCCGGCTTTGCGGAGCCACCCAGGTGATAGCCAGGTTTTTACACATAAACGGCACAAACTGGGCATGAGGATCATCAGCAGAGTCTAATGTGTGTTCAGGAGCTGCTGCTGTGTTAATTGCTGCAGTAATTAATCTAAGTCCATTACTGAGATGAGAAGGAGTCCTGGTGGCACAGTGGTTAAACGCTTGGCTGCTAACTGAAAGGTTGGTGGCTCCAACCCACCAGCAACTCCGAGAGAGAAAGATGGGGCAGTCTGCTTCCGTAAAGATTACAGCCTAGGAAACTCTACGGGGTGCTTCTACCCTGTCCTATAGGGTTGCTATGAGTTGGAATCGACTCGATGGCAATGGGTTTGGGTTTTTGGTACATCCCATGCAATATTTGGGGCATACTTATACTAAAGCTTACTTAGTGTTTATCTGAAATGCAAATATAGCTGTGTACCCTGTATTTTCCTTTGATAGATCTGGTCACTCTACCCATAAAGCCTGCATCTGGGCCCCGCCCCCGGACCCAGGGGAGCCCATCCCTAGATGTAGGTTACATCCAAGAAAGGGAGGGCTGGGACTCAGAAATTCTAGGAGGAGTGTGGCCAGCATCAGCCTATTCTGGTGGATGGGATCCCCTTTTCATGAGAGGAGCCATGGTTGGCAACGGACAGACTCCAGGAGGATCATGGCTGGCGCCCCTGTGCAGGCACACACACACACACACACACAAGCACACGCCTGTACACATGCACACACATCTCAGCGTGTGGGCTCGTTCTGTGTGTGTGCGTGGGGATCGGGTATCCATCCAGAGGTCCTCAGCAGCACTAATGAGCTTCCCAGCAGCCGAGGCTCCAAGAAGAGGTGGCCCACGCAGGTTGGATTTCGGATGGAGGAGGAAGGGAACTAGAATGGCCTCTAGGTACAGTTTAGGAAAACATGCGGTACTGGGTCTTGAGTTCACAAGGCAGCGAGATGAAGGAGGGGCAGGCAGGAGCTGGAGGTGTTTACAGTCCGGCTGCATCTCCGGAAGTTCCTCCAGAAACCCCAGCCTGGCAGACACACGGGGGCAATTAAGGGACTGGCTCCCGGGGGCACGGGGTGGGCTTGGTGCCGGTCTTGTGCCTGAGGTGCGGCTGGTTCTGGGGTGGTACACAGGGGTGCACTGTGAGTGAGCGTGTGTCCCTAGATCACCGGGCAGCCCCTAGCCGAGGCTCTGCTCCCACTCTGGCTGTGATGTCGGGACATCCGGATGTGTCAACCTCTGAACAACCTTCAGGCTAACGCCTCCTCCAATACGTTAACTTTGCCCCAGAAGCCAGCGCGTCTGTTATTGACGCGGTTTTGATCTGAAAGCGGTCTGTTTACATTTTATTGTGTTATAAACCCCAGCCAGAGCGTGCAGTATTTCTGTGGTGCCCAATCGAGGTTCTCCCGTGAGTGCGCAGAGGGGCCGCCGAGCTTCTTTATTGCTCTGCTACTGGTGTCTTCCCTCCTGGCCGGCTTCTGTTCAGAGCATCTGCACACATGCGGCTCCCAGATGTGTCTCCAACTTAACATCTGGGGGCTGCGCTGGCTCTGAAGCACGGGCCACCTCACTGTGTGCGGGAGCCCTGGGGTTCAGAAGCAGCCCTGCACAGGCCGAGCTGGGGACATGGGTCACTTGTGTGGCCTTATGGCTCCTGTGCAGGCTGGGGCAGGGCCATTGGTCACCTGCATGGCCTTTCAGCTCCAGGTCAGGGGGCTCTTCCTTCTTCCGGGGGGACCTCGCTGGAAGCAGAGCTAGGCTGACACATGGACAAGCCACACCTGTCCCTGCATCATCAGCTGACAGTGTCAGGGCTGTGGGTGCTGGGGTGAGCAGGTGAGACTGGCCCTTGTCTTCAGAGGTGATGGTCTGCGTGGCCGGCGCAGAGCAGCTTGGGAGTGGTCGAAGTTGCTCTGGGCCTCAAGTGCTCACAGGGGTGGGGGTTGCAGGCTGGGATTCAAGAGTGAGTGGATGTGGCCCAGGGAGGCCTAAGCCTCTGGGTGGGTGCAGTGCTGATGGAATGGAGACACAGAGGCAGACACAGCTAGTGGGTTGGGGATGAAGGAGCAGGCACAGCTAAGGCATACTAGCGGAGACACAGGAGGGGCTGGGCAGGGGCCGCTCCTGCTGCTAATGGTCCTGCATCTTGATAGGGGGTCTTGAGTGTACTCTGTAGCCCCTCACTGTCCCTGATCCCCCACGCCTGGCCCCCAGACAGAAACAACAGCCTCTTCTTGGGACCCATGGCATGCATATAGCCCTGTGGCACTGGTCACCCACACTGCCCTCTGTGCCCTGGGCCCTCCTCACCCCAGGGCTGGGATGGCCCAGGACAGGGCTGTGTCTGAATCAAGGCTGGGCCTCGTAACCCCAAGAACACGGCGTGGCCTGGAGAAGTCACTAGAGACGGCCCTGTGTGAGACTGTGCATGTGTACACGTGTGTGCGCATGTGTGAGTGTGTCAGTGTGTAAGTTTGTGAGTGTGTGTCAGTGTTTGGGAGCAAGTGTGCGTGTGTATGTGAGTGTGTGAGTGTATGTGAGCATGTGGTTGTGCAAATAGGTGTGTGAGCAAGTGTGTGTATGTATGTGAATGTAAGTGTGTGAGCAAATGTATGTATGTGAGTATATGTAAGAGTGTACGAGCGAGTGTACGTTTGAAGGGTATGGGTGTGTGCGAAGGGTGTGAGTGAGCATTGTGAGTGTTTTACGCGTGTGAGTGTGAGCTTGTGTGAGTATGTGAATGTGTTATGTGAGTGTGTGAGTGTGTGTGAGCCTGTATGAGTGTGTTGATTCGTGTGAGGATGTGTGAGCATATGTGTGTGAAAGTATGTTTGTGTGAGCGTGTATGTAAAGGGTGTGAGTGAGTGGGTGTGCATTGTGAGTGTATACACATGTGTGAGTGAGTTCATTGTATCAATGTGTGCGAGTGAACGTATGTCAGTGTTTGTGTGTGTGACTGTATGTCTGTGAATGTATGAGAGGGTGTATCAGTGTGAGTGTGTATGTGTATGAGTGTATGTCAGTGTATGTGTGTGCTCACATTGTACCTAGGGGTCTGGACCCAAAGAGAAGGCCCAGACTTTGGCCAAATGACAGTGGTCGCAGCCCTGCCATCTGACACGGTGGCTATGGTGGATGTGTGGAGAATCCAGCTAGGACAGATAGGAAGTACAGGTCACATGTGTCTCCTCTTAGTGGCGTGGCCATGGTGGCCTTGTGAGGAGTCAGCATGAACACTGGGGAGGTCAACATCACGTGGAAGAGAGGGAAGAACATTGCAAGCAGAGGTGTGAAGTGGCCCAGAAGCACGTGGACCCCACAGGCTATGGGGACCTGAGGCCTCCCTCTGCCCAGCAGTCCCAGCCCATCTCTATGACCGAAGGGGCTCAGGGGTGCAAGGACTTGTCCAGAGGCCTTGGAGGAGGTGGCCAGCAGCTGGCAGGTTCTGACATGGTTTGGAGGCAGAGCCCACGGGATTCTCAGCAGCTCCCTTAGTGGGGTGCAGGGATGGCCCTGAGGCCCCTCCTGATGGGACTTCTCTCTCTTCCTCTGAACCCCTGTAGGCCTCTAGGGTGGGGGCAGACCATGTCTTATTGGGCTTTTCACGTCCCCACGTCCCTCCCCCAAGTCCATGCACTCTTAAGTCCCCAGGCTCGGAATCGAGGCTTCTGACTTGGAAGGGAGCCTTGGGTCCCAGGTATGCAGCATACCTGGCGCCATGCCAGGCCCCATTGGCACTCTGCCCTGCCATTCCATGGAGGGTGCTTCCCAGGATGGATCCCCAAGGCTGCCCGTACCTCTGGGGCCTCTGGGTACAGGAGACATGGCAGGGGCTTTGGAACCCTGCTGGCCCGGTGTGGGCCTGGCTGCCCTGTCTGAGCTGGGAGATCCTTGGCAAGACCCTTCCCTTCCCCAAGACTCAGTTTCCCCATGTGCAGTGGTGACTCACAGGGTAACGAGGATAAAATTCATGAGAAAACAGCCAGCAGGGGCTCTAGAACACAGTGGGTGCTCAGTTGAGGCTGGTCCTCTCTTCCTGTTCCCCACCCACCATCCTCGGTTCTCCAAAATTGCTCATTTAGGTATCGAGCTACAAGGAGAGGAGGCTCTGGCTTGTTAAAGATCCTCAGCACGCCAAGGTACCTTGGGGAATGGCTGTGGTCCCTGGCAATCAATCTGCTTCCGTAAAGATTACAGCCTGGGAAACCCTATGGGGCAGTTCTACTCTGTCATGTGGGGTTGCTATGAGTCAGAATGGACTCAAGGGCACACAGCAACAATCTTTACCAAAGCACATCACTAGAACTTGCTCCCAGAGCACCCCTGGGTGGCTTTGAACTGCCAACCTTTGGGTTAGTAGTCGATCGCAAACTGTTTGTGCTACCCAAAACCAAAAACTCCAAGCCAGCTGTCGCCGAGGGGATTGTGACTCATGGCAACCCCATGTGTGCCACCTAGGGACCTCAGTGGAATATTACTCTACCATAAAAAGGAATGAAGTGCTAATACGTGCTATAACATGAATGAAACTTGAAGACTTTACGTTGAGATATCAGACACAAAAGGACAATTACTCTCTGATCCTCCTTCCATGAAATACCTACAATAGGTGAATCCACAGAGACCGAAAGTAGGTTAGTGGTTACAAGGGACTGCGGGGAGAGGGGCGAATGGGGATATATTGCTTAAGGGGTACTGAGTTTCTGCTTGGGGTGATAAAAATTTTGGAAATAAATAGTGCTGATGGTTGCACAGAAGGTGAGCATCATTAATGCCCCTGGGGGGAACACAGACCCTTCAAAGTAGAATTTAAGTGGGGGTGGGGGGCAGCATCCTCCCATAAGGGTGAGCACGCCGGTTTATGGACTTCTTGTAAGGGGAAGTTGTGTTCTGCCTTTGACCTTCTGAAGTCGGGGTAAGCCATGGTGATCTCTGGAGAATGTTCTCTTCATCTTTTATGCTTGAAGATTTTCAGGTAGAAAAGATGGATAAACCTAATACGTTGGGTAATGAAAAAAAAATTATGACCGGGAGACACATCTGTGCCTGTGATCTCAAGGCTCCGGAGCCTGCGTGAGCACACGTATTTACACGGGATCACGGCAGCGCGCTGTGGTCTGGTATCTCATCGCCTTTCAGGAAACTGGAACCCTCGCCTACGTATCAGATGAGTTGCTAATGTTGGAAAAAAAGCGAAAAACATGCTTCGGGTCTCTGTTTTATGGTCGCTCTTGAAGTCGGAATTTGCGATCGTAACCCAACGCCAGCCCCACCGACGTGTTTGTGGTGTTGTTAGGATAATTGAAAGTCCAGACGTGTGTGGCTATTAGGGCCATGAGCAGCTGGCTCCTCCTTGCGGGGGCAGAGCAGCGGGCTGTTGGTTGATCACGGAGCCGGGCCAGCAGCCCTGGTCCTGTGTCAGTACAGTCCTCAGACCCAGGGCTGCTCTGTCAGTGGCTCCATGGATGTCGACTTCTGGGACGGACGTGGTGACATGCTCGGGCACTGGGACCCTTGGAAGTGGGTCTTGGCCTGAGTGGCTCCCTTGGTTTGCCTCCTTCCTTGGAGGCCGAAAGCCAGGCTGGTGCCCTCCATGGTGGGTAGGTGCTTCTGTGCCCTGGGGTCCCCCTAGGCGTCTCGCCCACAGAGCTTAGCCCCAAGCACAGAGCCACCAGCACTAGGTGCTGTGGTTGCTCAGAGCAGCCAGCTGTTGAGCCTCCATGGATGAGGCCAGACTCCCCCCGCAGACATTTGGGGTTTGTACTTTGGAACCACCTCTGGGGGAAGTGTCTCCACACTCGGAGGGTCGGAGGGATGGACACTCGCTCTGTTCAGTACACTTGCCCTCTTTATGAGTCTCAGGTGTATCCCGTAATGCCAAGAGGGTGCCTGACCCCAGTAGGGTGGAGATGTCCCACCCCCAGGATCACTACCAAGGCCAAGCTGCCAGCCTCTAACCACATGGTCAGCAAGCGAACACCCCCATCTTTTTGGCTGAAGGGTTCCTGGTGGTAAAAATGGTGAAGTGCCCAACTACTGACAGAAAGGTTGGTGGTTCAAGCCTACCCAGAGGCACCTTGGAAGAAAGGCCTGGCGATCTGTTTCCATAAAGATTACAGCCAAGGAAACTCCATAGGGCAGTTGTACTCTGTTACAAGGCGTCTCTATGAGTCAGAATCAACTTGACGGCAATGGGTTTGGTATTTTTTTCTTTTTCTCTGCCCACCTTGTAGAATGAGGAAACTCTCTTGGAAAGAGAGGTGGGAACATCTTTCTTTGCCCCCCAGGCCCTCCCTGCACCAGCCCTACTATCCTTCTGCCAGGACCCACGGTGGGTGGGCAGAGCGGGCCCGTGAGCCTGACCTGGGGGCTTGCTTGGCCAATGAGCATCACTGCAGAAGCTCTGGAGTGGGGAGCAGAGGTGGGCCAGCAGTTCCAGGTCCTTCTTGCCGGATCACTGTGGGGTGGCTGCATCCCCCTGCCAGTGGCCACAGCCCCTGTCTGTGGTCCCCCACCATGCCACCCTCCTCCCCAGGCCCAGTGACTGCCTGTGCCCTTCCATGCAGGCACCCCACTGTTGAGAGTTGGGGCTGCTGCACTGGCCCTCCCTGCTCTCCTTTTGTAAATGGCCCCTTTGTTGCTGCTCCCAGCCTCACCCAGTGCAGTGAGTATCAGCATCCTGTCCACCCCAGACCAGTGCTCTGCTGCTCTCCCCACCACCCCAACCACGCCAGCTCTCAGGAGTTGCAAACTCAGGCAGGGTGGCTATGTTGTTTTTAGCTGGCATTGAGTCAGCCCCCACTCATGGCAACCCCAGGCACAATGGAACAAAATGCTGCCCCGCCCTTCGCCATCCCCATGACTGTTTGCAAATTGGACTGTTGTGATCCAAGGGTTTACACTGATGGATTTTTGGAAGCAGATCACCAGACTTTTCTTCCTAGTCTCCACTGAAACCTATTTAGCATCACAGCAACACAGAAGCCTCCATTGACAAATGGGTGGTAGCTGTGCATGAGGTGCATTGACCAGGAATTGAATCCAGGTCTCCTGCATGTAAGGTGAGAATTGTACCACTGAACCACCACTGCCCCCATAGGGGACCCTGTTACTTCTCTTCCTTTTACTCCCAACTTTGCCCCGAGTCCCAAGCTTCACTCACACAGATGCATCAGTGGAATCTGGGTGATATTGTAACGTGTTAACTGAAGAGTGCCCCCTACTTTCCATTGATGCCAGGTCTTCTTTCCAGCATGGATGGTGGGGCACGGGAGATGTTGTCCGAGTGCCACTGGAAAACCAAGGGGGCGTGCTCTTGGCCTTGGAGTTCAGGAAGAGTTGGGAAAAACATGGTATCCAAACAGACAGCTGTCCCCCCCTGCACCCCTCCTGAGTCCGATGTTGTTGACAGGTGTGCACGGAGCAGAAGGGGAAGGGTGTGTGGTGGGAGGGAGATGCGGCCACAAGCCCTGCAGATAGGAGAATCTTCTCCTACAGATAGGAGAAGAACCTCCCGGTGAACTGACTCCACTTCCCATGGAGACCAGGGGACACTGGTGTCAAAAGATCCCCCGTGCTGTCTGGCATGGGGCAGGCGAGAAGAGAAGGATGAGGGAGGCAGGAACTGAGGCCGTCTCAAAGTTATGGAAGCCTGAGAAATGTGGAAGGAGGATGTGGACTGTAAGGCAAGCAGATGGAAAGGGTGCATCAGCAGGTCCCAGGTGGACCTTACTGAGGAGTTAATGGGAACAAGACATCCCCCAGGGGCCAACCTGGCTTCTGCCAAGGCCACCAAGACAACGCTTGTCCCTGTGCAAGCCGTTGCTGGGCCATTTCCTGTCCCCCTTTCCCACCACCTTGGACACGATGCTGGGGCCACCCTGGACTTCAGCCATCCCCTTAGGGTGTGGGAGGGTGTACTGATTTCCCAGTGCTGCCCTAACAAAGCAGCACATGCTGGGGGGCTTGAAGCAACAGAAATTTATTCTCTCACTGTGGAGACCTGAAAACCCATTGCTGTTGAGTCGATTCCAACTCACAGCAACGCTATAGAACTGCCCCATAGGGTTTCCAAGGAGCAGCTGGTGGATTCAAACTGCCAACCTTCTGGTTAGCAGCCAAGCTCTTTAACCACTTTGCCACCAGGGCTTGGTCTGGAGAGCAGAAGCTCAAAATCAAGGTGTTGGCAGGGCTGTGCTCCCTCTGAAGACTCTAGGGGAGGGTCCTTCCTTGTCTCTTCCAGCTTGTGGTGGCTCCAGGTGTTCCTTGGCTTGTGGCTGCATCAGTCCAGTCTCTGCCTCCCTAATCACATGGCCGCTCCTCTGAGTCTGTCTGTGTCTTTTTTTTAATAAGGACACCAGTCACGCAGAATTAGGACCCATCCGACTCCAGTGTGACCTCGTGCCAACGCCACTAATCATTATCTGCAAAGATCCTATTTCTAAACAAGGTCATTCTTACAGGTACTGGAGTTTAGGACTTGAACATGTCTTTTTAGAGGACACAAATTGATCCATCATGGGGTGGGTGATCTTGAACTGATTTACCTTAAACCTGAAATGATGGAATCTTTTCAGAATTGACTAAGATTAAAAGGAATTAGTTTATTATAAAAAAGGGAAATTTACAGTTTTGTCCTTTTGATGTTTTCCTGGCCTAAGATTCTTGTCCCCAGTGATCCATAAACATTTTCGTATGGGGGGAGGGAGCATAACCACAATCTCAGAATCCAAGGAGAACTATGAATTGCTGTGTTCTCCAGAGTACAAGATTAAGTGGTGAGAAGCGTGTTCAGAAGAGGGAGACAAGCCCTCTCCCTTCCGGCCTGCACTCCGTGTGGCACCCCCTGTGCAATGTGTCATGTGAGAGAGGCCACGTGAATCCCACATTTTTACAATTAGCCGTTCTTTGGACACCTGGGCCGGGGGATTCTGGAGTGGGTGGGGAGGTCAGGAGAGAAGCAGGCTTTTGTAGGGTAACTGTGCACCCTCTGATTTGGATAAGAAAGGGAGATGAGGGAGAAAAGGGAAAAATAGTCAGAGCAACAGGTCAAAGGTCAGTCTACATGTGATCCTGCAAAGAGCCGGCTGCTGGCCTGCTCCCACGTAAATCCCTGCGTGGCAGCAGCATCTGCAGGGCTGTCGCTCCGAGTGAATCAGATCTTTCATGAGGCCACAGCGCCTGTCTGCGGGAGATTCATGGCCCTGGCACCCTGCAAATCTGAAGTATGAATAGGGCTGTTACCCATTTCCTGGTCATTTAATTTATCATTTTTGCCGTCTTTCAACACTGGTACAGGCAAGAGATACTGAAAGGGTGTCTGCCTAGGAAACACACACAACAAGAGGTGTGCAGAGGGGAGAACAGAAAGCATGGAGCTGGAGCCGAGGGCAGCCCCCCTCCAAGAGCCTCACACAGGGCAGCAGTCAGGAAATCAAAGGACATATCGCATTGGACAATTTTGCTGCTAAAGACCTCTTGAAAGCTGTAAAACTTGAAGATGTCACTTTGAGGACTAAGGTGCACCTGACCCAAGCAATGGTATTTTCAGTCACCTTATATGCGTGTGAAAGCTGCACAATGAATAAGGAAGACCAAAGAAGAATTGACACATGGTCTGCCAGAAGAATGAACAAATCTGTCTTGGAAGAAGTACAGCCAGAATGCTCCTTAGAGGTGAGGATGGCAAGACTTGTTCACTTACTTTGGACATGTCATCGGGAAAGACCTATCACTAGAAAAGGACACCATGTTAGGTAAAGTAATTGTTGTTAGGTGCTGTCGAGTCCGTTCCGACTCATAGCAACCCTATGTACAACAGAAGGAATCACTGCCTGGTCCTGTGCCATCCTCACTATGTTGCTATGCTTGAGCCCACTGTTGCAGCCACTATGCCAATCCATCTCCTTGAGGGTCTTCCTCTTTTTCAATGACCATCTACTTTACCAAGCATAATGTCCTTCTCCAGGGACTGGCCCCTCCTGATAACATGTCTAAAGTATGTGAGATGAGTCCCCTTCGCTTTCAGCAAGAAAGGTTGTGTCATCTACATATCGTAGGTTCTTAATGAGTCTTTCTCCAATCCTGATGCCAAGTAAAGTAGACTGTCAGTGAAAATGAAGGAAACCCTGCATGAGATGGATTGACACAGTAGCCACAAAAATGGACTCAAACATACCAATGATCATGAAGATAGTGCAGGACAGGCAATGTTTCGTTCTGTTATATACGGGGTCACCATGAGTTTGAGCCAACTTGGTAGCAACTAACAACAATAGAGCAAACACCCACCACAAGGAGTTTCTAGGAGGTGACATCACTGCTGGCCACCTCAAGCCATCGAACCATGCTGTGACCACAAGACAGGATGTCTCTGGAGCTGGGCTCTGAGAACATGACTCTCTAGTACTGTCCAGTAAGGTGTCAGTCTTGGGGTCACCAAAGGGATCATAACTCAGAAGGCAATGCTCAGAGGCACCATCAGAAGTTCTTGTACTGGAAAGGACACCCCCAGAGAGCCCTGAGATGAAGAAAGCTCATTATGTCCTTTCGATTTCTTCTTTTTTAATTGAAGTTATTTATTTATTTTTTGAAATCACAATTGCATATGTAAACAGTTTGATTGAAGTTATGCATGTATATAGTATACAGCTTCCAAGGAAAACAGCATGACCCGTGCCATTGCTCATGGATCCTGATTCCTGCTCCCCGGAAGCTGCTGTTTTTAGCTCTTTTAGAGACCTTTTCCTATATTAATCTTTACATTTTAAAATCACGTTTATACCTTATATAATATATGTAGCATGTTTCAATTTTAAGTACTTTCTATTGACTTTGTACTGTTGAGGGGTGAAGTTTTAAGTATCTTAACACTCCCTCCCAATATAATTATTTCACAATTTTTGTTCACATCAGTTCTTAGGATTTACATGCTTATGAATGTGTAGATCATGTGCATAGCTGAGCCGCATAAGAACTGTGATTTCATTTCAGTTCTTAAGTAACTTTTTAATTTGCCCGGTGTTAACAGTTGACTTCTATCATTTGCACATGTTTAAATACAGCTGTCACTAATTTATCCCCAAACTATCCTAAAGAGCTATACAATTTCTCTAAACATGGCCACATGTATCAAGTTTCTGTTGGTTTATTTGGTTTTCTTGGAGATGTCCCTCTCAGAGCCTTTCTTTTTCTTTGTTCACACTGTTCTGCTTGCTCTCTAGTTACTATCCTAATTCCACTGGGAAGCAGGAATAAATTGGGACTGTCCTGGTGAACTGGGAGATAAGGTCTCTACATCTCCAGGCTACCTGCACAGTGATTGTCTTGGGACTTGCTTCACCCTCACCCTAGGAATTCCATTTACCTCTCTCAGGTTGTGAATTCCCTGTTTCCTAGATCTCATTTCATCTTCTTGTTGTTTATGCTTGTGATTTGCTGGTGAACATCCTCTAGTAGCTTTCTGAGAAAGGGTTCATGAGTGGTAAAATGTTGAAAACTTTTATCTCTGAAAATGTTTATATTCTACCAGCACTCTTGATTGTGTGTTTGTCTGAGCAATGGATTCTAGATTAGAAATTATTTCCCCTCAGAACAACAGGTATTTAGTGTCTTGAAATCTAATCTTCTGGATTTCAATTGCTATTAAGTCTGATGCCATTTTTTTCCTGATACTTGCATATGATCTGCTTCTTCCTCTTCTCTGGAAGCTTTTAGGTCCATCTCTTTGCCCCAATATTACAAAGTTTCATCGTGCTGTGTCTCAGTATGGGTAAATTTTCATTTCTTGGGCTGGCCACTCCTGGGCTTTCTCTCAATTTTCTTTGTATTCCCTTTCTGGTCAGCTACTGGGCTCCTGAACTGATCTTCCAAATTTATTGCATTTCCCTTCTCTAGGGGAAGGCTGTGTAGCATGGGCTTCTGGATTTGATTGCAGTTCTGACACTTACTACTTGTATAAACTTTGACAAGTTACTTACCCTCTTCATGCCCAGTTTCCTCATCTGTAAAATGAGCCTAATAAATTGGATCAAATTTGTAGAGTTCCTGGGGATTAAATGAGCTAATCAAAGTGATGATGATGCTGATGATAATTTAATATAGGTCTCCTTTATAGCAGACCCTCAGAGTGGTTTGGATGTGAGAAGATGCTAAGAGAGAGAAAATCTGGTGGAGGCCGGATTTGTAGACATGGCCAGTCACTTGGGACAGGGCCTTGGCTGCTACCTTCAGCTCCAGCTCAGCCACCCACCCCCTTCATGTGTCATGACCAGCAGCTGGCCCATCTAGCACACCGGCCCTGGAGGCACCTGAACCTACAGTGACTGCCCAACCTCATCCCCATTCCTGGGACGGACCCCACCTCACCTCACCTGTAACCCAGCTCTGGTACTGACAGGCTTCATCCGTCAGAGACTTATTCATGGATGGCTGCTTTCTGGGCTCTCAGGGTGAGAGCTTCAATGTTTTGGGGTAGGTGGAGGAGAGGGTGAGGACTGAGTTCTAGTCCTGGGCAAGCCATTCCCCTCTGGCTCATTTTCCTCTATTCCTAACAGTACAGGCCTGGCCTTGCTAACCCCAAGGCCCTCTCACCTCTGTCACTTTGGATCAGGTGCCCTTTGTGAGAGTGTTTGCAGATGGGGGGACCCTCCACACCCAGCAGCCCCCATATAGATGTCCCTCTTACCCCAGCACAGCCTTCTTTATGAACATTCTGCCATGCTGACCACAAGTTCTCATTGCAGACAAATCTATTTCTCCCTCACCCTGTCCCCAACCGATGTCCAAGCCCCCCAGATGTGGGGCTGCAGCAGCCTGTCATCCTCAGCGCTCTCTGCCCTGGTGGGACATTAGCCCTGCAAGCCCCTGACTCATTGTCTCTAGAACCACCTGCACATGTGGCTGCTTCTGCAGGCTACTGCCAGTTAGTGCACAAGGTGCTCACCTTCTCCTCCTGGCCCTGGCTCCAAGGGACCGGCCCTGCCTGGAGTCTGGGTTTGGAGCAGTCGTGAGCACCTCGCAGCTATCTGGGCCTCTGATGGGATCATGTCTTCCATGAAGCTGCCCAGAGGGAATGACTAATCTCTGGAGGGAAGGGCTGACTGTCAAGCTGGGACTGCAGCTGGGCCAGTGGGTGTTCATGGCCTGGACTCAGCCTCTGACTGACCTACCTCACCCTGGACACCAACTTCAAGACTACTGGACGCAAGTGACGGTTACCACTGATTTTGATTTGGTGGCACAATTCCAGACTCTAGAAAGAAAATGTAATGAACAGAGTGTGTGTGTGAATAAAATACACATCTGTGTGTATGTAAGTGTGTGAGACTGTGTATGTAAGTGTGTGAGAGTGTGTATGTGTAGTGTGTGCATGTGTGTGCACATGTGTGTTTGTGCTAGGTTGAGAGCGTGTCAGCATGAGTGTGTGCATGTCAGTGACTGTCAGGGTGTGTCAGTGAACCTGTCAGAATTGTGGCACTTGATCCCACCCCAGCCTCTTGGCACAGACGGACTCATGGGGTCTCCCTGAGTGTTCTCTGCTGGAACAGAAGGGCCGAAGTTTGTCTTAAAAGAAACCTGGGGCGTGAGCCCTTACCCACAGATGCCTGGAGTCTGATAACCAGGCCACAGAAAGGACTTTTCAGTTTATCCCCTCAGATTTAGGATGCGTTGTGTTATGAAAATGTGACGGCCTGTTTCCCCAAACACACAGAGGGAATTGTCCAGGAGAGCCAGACATAACCCGAAGCTATGGGGCCACAGCTGGAGCTGGCCTAGAGGAGATGGGGCGCGGGAGCTGCCAGCCACAGGGCTTGGGCGGGAGTGACACCAACCACCATGGGCTGGCTTCTCCAGGCCCTGCTGCCTCCGGACGGCTGACCCAAATGCTGGACCCAGGCTTGCATCAGGGGCAAGAAAAAGGCACTCGATGGAAGCAATCAGTTCCTCATAAGGTGAAGCCACCACCACTCTCCAGAGAAGGAAGTCTGCACAGCGGTGGGTCTCCCTCTATGAGCAGGCACAGCATGCTGGGTCTTCCTGTCTTGTCCAGATGAAGGGCTGCATTCGTGGTGCGCTGGATGCACATTCAGGCCCTGTGATGGGACACACGAGGTCCCTGGGTGATGCAGATGGTTGACGCACTCTGCTGCTAACCCAAAGATTGGAGGTTCCAGTCCATCCAGAGGCAACTCAGAAGAAAGGCCTGGCAATCTACTTCCAACATTGAAAACTCCATGGAGCACAATTCTACTGTGACACATGGGATCACCATGAGTAGGGGTCTACTCAATGCAGCAGGTTTTGGACTGTACACATGGGGTTTCCCTCAGTTTACAAGTACAATTACCTTCAGACCTGTCAGCCCCCCTGCCTGGCCCCCCAGGGCCCTGGTCCAGGCTCCTCTTCAGTGGGGCGTTTCAGACAGACAGACGCACACTCTGCCCACAGCCCAGCTCCCTGGGGGTGCAGGGACCTGCCCATCCCTTCCCTCCGGGGCCCCTCGAGGCAGAGGCGCACCATCCCTGTCTTAGACGTCTAGTGCTGGTATGACAGAAATACCACAAGTGGATGGCTTTAACAAACAAAAATTTATTCTCTTACAGTCTAGTAGGCTACAAGTCCAAATTCAGGGTGTCAGTTCCGGGGGAAAGCTCTCTCTCTCCCTCAGCTCTGGAGGAAGGTCCTTGTCATCAGTCTTCCCTAGTAGAGGAGCTTCTCAGCACAGGGACTCCAACTCCACAGGATTTGCTCTTCTCCCGGCTCTTGTTTCTTGCTAATATGAGGTCCCCATGTCTCTCTGCTCACTTCTCTCTTTTATATCTCAAAAGAGATTGGCTCAAGACACAATCCAATCTTGCAGATTGAGTCCTGCCTCATTAACATAACTGCCGCTAATCCCATCTCATCAACATCATAGAGATAAGATTTACAACAGATAGGAAAATCACATCAGATGACAAAATGGTGGATAATCACACAATAGTGGGCATCATAGCCTAGCCAAGTTGACACTCATTTTTGGGAAATACAATTCAATCCATGACAGTCCCCAACACTTCACCCATCTGCTGGGGGTCTCCTCACTGCGGAGGTGACAGCTGGGGGGACAGAGGGAACAGAGCACTCAGGGAGAAGTGCAGAATCACTCAGTGGGACTGGTGAGTGCAGCTTGTCTTCCATGGGAAGAATCACTTTTGTAAAACAGGGGGACAGACGGAGCCCGACACGAGCACTGGTCCTTAGGGTGGAGAGTGGCCGGTCTCGGGCCCCATCCTCCCAGCCATCCATCTGCTCAGCAGCCCTCTCCAAGGGGCCAGCACAACCAGCCAAACAGAAAAATTCTCTCCATCACCCAGTCATTTTGTCACTGACACAAAGCAGCCCACCTGGCTGGTTTTTACAATTTTTTACAACATTGCATTCATTAAGAATTCGTCTACCCATACAAGCAAAAAGGCCCCAGTCTTAGTTCCCTAGGGCTGCCCGTAACAAAAAAGCATGACGTGGGTGGCTTTAGAGAACAGAAATTTATTTCTCACAGTTCAAGAGGCTAGAAATCCGAAGTTAGGGTGTTGGATCTAGGGCAAAGTCCTTCTTTCTCTCTTTCAGCTTCTAGTAACCAGTTGCCATTGAGTCGATTCCAAGTCATGGTGACCCCATGTGTGTCAGAGTAGAACTGTGCTCTATAGAGTTTTCAACAGCTGTGATCTTTCAGAAGTAGATCGCCAGGACTTTCTTCTGAGGCACCTCTGGGTAGACTTGAACCTCCAACCTTTCAGTTAGCAGTGGAGGGCATTAACTGTTTGCACCACCCAGGGACTACCTTCAAATTTTAGTAGCTGCCAGCAATGCTTGGCCTCCCTAGATTTGTAGATGCATTTGCTGTGTCCCCCCACCATGTCTCCATGTGTGTGTCTCCATGTCTGTTTCCCCTTTTTTATAAGACATCATTCAGAAGGGATTAGGTTTAAGACCCACCCTGCTCTGCTATGACTCCATTAACATAACAAAAGAAAACCTCTGTTTCCAAACAGGATCACCTTCATAGGTATAGGGGCTCGGACTTCCATATAACTTTTTGGGGAACACAATTCAATACGTCACAGGTCCCCAGGGTATGATCTGAGACAGTTTATGTCCTCGGCCGCAACAAGGAAGATTTCACTGGAAGGTTTACCCTCGACACCTCGGATCCCTGAACCCCCTACCTGTTGTGAGCTAAAATGAGTCACAACCACAGCAGGAGAGGTCATCACTCGATACGGCCGGAGGTCTGGGCTTTGTGGGGCCACGGCCAGGAGTGGTGTCCAAGAGCAGCTGGTGGGTGGGGCAGAGGCCCGGGACACTGGCCGTGCCCCAGGACCCGGCTGTAATTGACTTCGCCCCTGCTCCGGCGTTGGAATAACACCAAAAAGGTGTAGGGGCGGCTGCCCGCAGCTTCTGTTTCTGATAGAGCCCTGGGCCCTGAGATTTAATGGATTAGTTAAAATGATGTGAAAAAATGAATCTCTGATTTATTACCTGCAATTTTTTGCTGACCGCGGCATGTTTTCTTCAAAGCCTGTGTTTTAAAGTCTTGGGCAAATAAAGGCGATGTTGTTTACACGACTTTGCCCACAGGGCTCATCCACCGACCCTTGGCCCAAAGGCCCCACCAGACCTTTAAGACAGGAAGTTTAATTTTATAGAATTAAAAAAGAGAAAACGGTACTTAATTATCTGGCTGTGAAACAGCGCTGCCCTTTCTTAATTTTAGGAGCTAGTAAAATGCTGTTCCTGGAGTTAACTACTTCTGGTCCAAAAACCTTACAATTTTGGCTATTTGGATAGAATATTTTATGAACTGTTATATATTGCACTACAGTTTTTAAGCTCTGCTATGACATATTTTGCTCAAGATTTATTAGCGTTTTTTATTTAAAACAATATATTAAATAGAGGAGAAAAAGTAATCTTAGGTAAAATTCAAATATTAGCAAAACATAACATTGACCAAAAACCTCTTTTATTTGAAGTCTTCAGCGTCCACTGGCCCCCGTCTCCCCCCTCCTATAAAAACGGTTTGGGGAACTGCTCACAGCTGCATCATTAATTCAATATGTCTTCCAACATGACTCCAATCAAGGGATCAATTTCAAGGCCAGTTGCCACTTAAGTGACTTTATGGAAACAGAGCCATGAATTGTGCTGGCAAGACCAACTTAGGGTCCAGCTGAGATCCCCCTCCCCCCAGACTCGGAAGATGTCTATGCACACTCATGTACCCGAGGTCCGCCACCAAAGGGGCAACCCCCTCAACTGCCCGCCCCCTTACCTTGGGCCCTTGGTCCAAGTGGTGTTGGTGTTGGAACCACAGCCCTGCCTGTTGTCTTGGCCAAAGAGTCAGTTAATAAGCACCATCCACCCTGTTGAATGGGACTGTCCTTTTCTTGAATCTGGTTCAGACCTACTGTGTGCAGTCTAGGGCATGCAGTCCTGGGACATGTTCACTACTGGGATCTGGTGCAGACCTACTATGTGCGGCCCAGGACATGCAGGCCTGAGGCATGCTCGATGCTGGGAGCAGACGGTGTAAGCTTTGGTAACACAGACTGGCATGGCCAGCATGTGTGGGGTGGTCAGCTCTGGACCCCAGATGGGACTTGGTGGATGGGGGAGCCCGGTGCTAGGGATTCTTTCTGGGTCAGCACTCAGAGACGCAAAGCACTCATCCTGGAAACAAAGAGAGAGATTGGGAGTCAGTTGCCCGGGGATCTTGTCAGCCTTGGGGTCTCATTGGCCCAGGGGTCTGGTTGGCCTCAAGTTTGTCAGCCTTGGGGTCTCATTGACCATAGTGTCTAGTTGGCCTGGAGGTCCTGTTGGACCACCAGCCCAGGACAGAGGTGACGGGGGAGCCCTGTGGTCTCAGCTCTGGCTGAGCTGTTCAGGTTGTCCTCATTCTTCCTGCATGACCCTTTTTACTGCCCTTTGCTCAGGTACCTCATCGGGCTGCCTCACAGGCCAGGGCCAAGTACTCATTGGTGGGGCCTGGCCAGTGACGGGGAGTCACGTTTCCCTGCCCACTAACCAGCCCCTGTGTTGGGTGTGCTGGGAGTCTGGACTGTGGGTGGGCAAGGGGTGCCTGCAAAGTCGTGGGCTGGAGGCTCCCAAGCCCAGCCCTCCCCACATCTGCACTTGCCTTCACCGGAGGTAGAGTCTTCACCCTGAATGGAAGGGAGGCTGGGCAAGACTAGGGCAGCAGGGGGAGTAGGGCGTAGATGAGGGCCCATCCCTGGGAAGCAGCTGTGTGGTGGGGGAGGTGGGACCACCTGCATGCCCCACTACCCATTAGGCTTCACTCTAACCACACGGATCCCGACACAGAATTACTACATCGAGGTAGTGATGCAGAGCACCAATCCCGCGAGGGTAGGGGGTTCCACAGAGAAGCCTGCCCCATGCTGGAGCAGCTCCGGAGTCCCAGGCATGGTGGAAAGCTCATGGCCCCCACTGCCAGGGCCTGGCCGCATAACCTGAGCATCCTTCGCTCAGCCTTGGCCACCAGGAAGGGCTGAAGGTGTGGCCGAGGAGTGAGTGGACACATCCTTGCCTTGTGGACTGGATAGTGGACAGCAAACAATGAGAGAAACGGAATCATTGCAGCTGGTGGCTCACGTGACCAAGAGAACAAGCAGGGTAAAAGAGAAGGGTCATCACGGGGGGTGAGGCACACTTGGCCTGGAGGCCCGAGGACGCCTTTCTGAGGAGAGAGCATTTCTGTGGAGACCTGAGGGTGAGCCCAGGCCGAAACTGCCAGGCTGCTGGACCAGCAAGCCCGGGAACGGGAGGTGGAAGGGCACCGGGGGGGCAGGAAGGGGTATGCAGTGAGGGTGCGAGGTGGGGGCCGGCAGGGGTACGGGCTAGATCATGACCTTCGTTTGGGATCATGGACCCTGCTCCCTTCCCAAGGCAGCAGGAAAAGCCTCCAGGCCAGGCAGACCTGGTGTTGCGGGTTGAATTATGTCCCCTAAAAAGATGTTGAAGTCCTAATCCCAGTACCTGTGAACATGACCTTGATTGGAAATAGAGTCTTTGAAGATGTTCTCAGTTAGGTTAACATGAGATCAAGCTGGAGCAGGGTGGGCCCTAATTCAACCTGAGTGGTGTCCTGTATAAGAGAAGAAAAGACACCGAAAGGCATACAGAGGAAAGATGGTCACGTGGCAATGAAGGCAGAGATCGGAGTGACGCAGCTACAAACCAAGGAACGCCAAGGATTGCCAGCTGTCACCAGCAACTAGGAGAGGGACAAAGAAGGATCCTCCCCTGGAGCCTTCGGGAGGAGCACAGCCCCGTTGACATCTCAATCTCAGACTCCCAGCCTCCAGAACTGTCAGACAGTAAATTTCTGTTTTTACAAGTCTACCCACTTTGTGGCACTTTGTTATATCAGCTCTTGGAAATGAATATGCCAGGTAACACCTGGGCCATCTCCTGCAAGCCGACCTCTCTCTGAGGAACTTGTCATTGTCTGTACCCTGGATGCCCTGGGCAGCATCTGTTTGATCTCGGCTGTCACCGGGCAATGGACAGACACCAAGCTGCTGATTGACCCACCCAACTTTGGGCAATTAAAAAGGAAACCATTGCCATCAGTCACGGGTCACAGATACTAATGCTTCTCTGAAGGCCCCTCCCAGCCACGTGCCTACCATTTAGCCATGTGCAGTCAGTTAATTCGTGGGGATTTGGGGATCCCCCCCTCCAAAAAACAAAACCTGTTGCCATCGAGTCGATTCCAACTCATAGCGACCCTATGGGGCAGAGTAGAACTGCCCCATAGGATTTCCAAGGAGTGGCTGGTGGATTCGAACTGCCAAACTTTTGGTTAGTAGCCAAGCACTTAACCACTGCACCACCAGGGCTCCAAGCAGATATCAATATCTTGAGCCCTCCGGGCCTTCTTGCATGTCTCTTCAGCCCCGCTCAGGGCTGGACAGGTGGGCTTGTGCCACAAATAAATTTAACAAGGCCGTCTTGTGAGGCCAGAGGAGGGGTCTTGAAGCCGTGCTGGGCTGGGCACACGAGTGGGCCGAATGAGCTGTTTCCAAGAGTGGTGCTTACTATTCCCCTTGCCTGGCCACCCACCCGTGCCGGGCAACCACAGTTTCCCGCCCTGCTGGGCACCCTTGGCCAGCGGAGCTGCTCAGCGACATGAAGCCCTGTGTTATGGATTGAACTGTGTCCCCCCAAAATATGTGTTGTATATCCTAACCTCTATGCCTGTGGTTATAATCTCATTTGCGAATTGGTTGTCTTTGTATGTTTCTGAGACAGGATTAGCGTAGGGTGTGTATCTTGAGTCAATTTCTTTTGAGCCATAAAAGAGATTAAATGCAAACTAGAAGCAGAGATGGGGGAAGAGAGATGCCAAGCCACATGAACATTGCCCAGGCGCAGAAACTCAGAGGAGACAAGGACCTTCCCCCAGAGCAGACAGAGAGAAAGCCTTCCCCTAGAGCCGGGGCCCTGAATTCGGACTTCTAGCCTCCTAAACTGTGAGAAAATAAATTTCTGTTTGTTAAAGTCATCTACTTGTGGTATTTCTGTTACAGCAGCACTAGGTAACTAAGACCCTCTGGCTCCAGCACCTGCAAGCCTGTGCCCTCTCCCCCTGCTCCCTCCCCATCCACATCTTTTGGGAGCCAATTAGACCATTCTTTCTTAGGAGTGGAGAGCCACACACAGCCACTCAAACGCACCCAGCCAGACAGAGGCTTCCAGCTCACCTCACCTGTTCTCATGGTGTTTGAAATCTGCCCTATCCCATATCTCTATTTTATTACAAAAAGGGAGTGAGCACTTGTTAAGGATTGAATTGTGTCCCCCCAACAGGATCTGTTCAAGTCTTCACCTCTTTATCTGTGAACATGACCCTGTTTGGAAATAGGGGACTTCTTTGAAGATGTTTTCAGCTAAGTTAACATGAGGCCATCCCGGAGTAAGGTGAGTCCTAATCCCGCCTGACTGTCTCCTAAAAGAAGAGAAGAGACACAGAGGACCAGAAGCCGGGAGAGACAAAGAATGATCTTCCCCTAGAGCAGACAGAGGGGAGCATAGCCCTGCTGGCACCCTGAATTCAGATTCCCGGCTCCAGAACTGTGAGACAACAGATTTCTGTTGTTACATGTTGTTATTGTTAGCTGCCATCAGGTCGACTCCGACTCACGGCAACCTGATGTACAACAGAACAAAGTGCTGCCTGATTCTGCGTCATCCTTACAGTTGCCAGCAAGTTCAAGTCCATTATTGTGGCTATTGTGTCAATGCATCTCACTGAGTGTCTCCCTCATCCTTGCTGGCCCTCTATTTCACCAAATATGACGTTCTTCTCTGGCAATTGATCCCTTCTGATGATGTGTCCAAAGCAACAAGGCAAGTGAGTTACACAATGTTCTGTTGTAATCCACAAGATTTTCATTGGTTGATTTTCAGACGTAGATTGCCAGGCCTTTCTTCCTGGTTGTCCTAGTCTGGGAGCTCCATTGAAACCTGTCTGCCATGGGTGACTCTGCTGGTATTTGAAATATTGGTGACATAGCTTCCAGCATTGCAGCAACATGTAAACCACCACAGGACAACAGACTGAGAGGCAGATGGTGGCCTGTGGTTATAAGTCACTGAGTGTGTGGTGCTTTGTACGGCAGCCCCACGATGCTAATCACCCCCACTTCAAATAGAACCGTGATTCACTTGCTTCCCAGCCCACCACCCCACACTCGAGTGTCATGGCCCACCGCCCCATACCTGGGTATCATGCTGCTGGTGAACTGGGTTGCAGGACCGTACTTAACTACACAGACGGCAGCTGGCCCGGGGTGCAGACCTGAGCTCCTACACTCCCCACTTTGTGCAGAGTGGGCCTCTTGGCCTCAGGTAGGGGGTGACCCACAGCATGGGCCCAGGGGGGTGTGGGCTACTGTTTGAGAATCGAGGCAGTGAGGAGGGCAGGAACTGGACCCTCAGACATTCACCCTGTGTGCGGCCCCACCCCTACCTTCCCCATGCCCTCTCCGGTGATGGATTGAGTTGGAAAGACCAAATGTGGGGTGCCCCATGAGACACATGTGGTTCTCATTGTGCCACGTAATCCCTGGGCCCCAGGCTTGGCAGACAGGCAGGTCATTCTGGGCTTGGGCTGCCTCCATGGCAAGGGGGAGGTGAGCCTGTCCTGGGAAGGAGTAGAACATGTAGAGAGGGCAGAAAGGTGGGAGCTACAGCTGGAGGGTGAATCTGCAGGGTGAGGGCCATGGGGAGGAGGGGACGGCCGGACGCAGAGTAGAGCCTGGTTTTCCTCCTGGGTCTGGGCTTTCTACTGGGCTCGCAGCATCCAAGGAGATGGCCAGTGAGGGGGTTCACCTAGCAGCCTGCAAGAGGCCAGCTCCCCTTACTCCACTGGGTACCACCTGAGAGGCCCCTTGAGAGTCCTAGCTCCCTTTACCTCCTAAAGTGCCCAGCCTCTACTCCCCAGACCTGAGGGACTCCCCCCGAGCCCCCATAAATGCCCTGCTTTGTTTGGGCAACGGCTGAGGTTGGTTTTCATTTCACTTGAGCCAGGCCTCCCATCTTCACTTGGAGCTAATGGAGCCTTCCAAGATCTATTTTGGGTAACCTCGGAGCTGAAAACGACTCGGAGATGATAAAAGCCTCCTGGTGATGCATTTGATGCTGCCTTCAAAGGCAGACTTGAAGCTGAAATAGGATCCGAGAGAGCCTGGGCTGACTGGCAGGCAGGCGGGCGGAAGGGACAGGGTTGGTGCAATCACAGGCCCTTAGCAAGAGTGAGCAAGATCGATTCGAGCAACTGCAAGGCCTGCAATTCTGACGTTCACAGAAGCCGAGGGCCCAGAGTGTCATCTAGGATTAACAACTCCCCAGACAAACCACCGGCAGCCGTGGGAAAGTGCTCGGCCAGGCGCGTTTGCTGCTCAGCACACCGGCTGCCCACCCCAGGAAGATTGACCCTGTCTGGATGGAGGGACTGTGGGCTGCGCAGGAGCCAGGGCCTTCTCCAGACACAGTGGGCTTGGTAATGCCGAGAGCAAGCGTCTGAGTGGGGGTTATTTACAGCCCTGAGCTGCAGACCCAAACCAGGAAGAAGAGGGTTGGGGACCCCCACCAAAGCTTGCAGGACTCCCACCCTCTCCCATGCATCCGGAATGCGTTCCATGGTCAAGAACGTCAGAAGTAGCTGAGAAGTGGGGGCGGGTTGCTGCCGAGATGGCAACCATGTCAAACCCCATATGGAGATCATTACTGGTCCCAGGGTAAACGGCCCTTGTTTGGGGCTCAAGTGTTCAAGGGTGACAGCCTATGCCACTGAAAGCGTGGGAGACAGTGTTGGGGGAGGGCTGCTGATGTAAAGGGCCAGGCTGAGGCTGGTCAGGAGCCCCAACAAAGCCCAGCGTCCAGGACAAGCCTGGGCAGAGAGCAGGACCTCCAAGCTGCAAAGCCTGGCCACTAAAACTGGGACTTCATGAATAGGAGGAAGGAGAGGAGCTTCAGATAATGCAGAGGGGTGTTGGCCCTATTCATCTTTCAGCCCCTCTCATCTTCTCTGTCTTTCTTTTCTCTGCCCAGGCCTCTCCCTACCGCCTCTCACTGCCTCCCTGCCTGACTCCATTCCCCTCTTTACCCCCCCATTTCTGTGTCTCTGCTGTTTCCCCCCTTCTTCTGTCCTCCATCTTTCTTTTCCTATGTAGCCATAAGGCTCAGAGATTTGGTCATAAGGTATCCATCAGTGATCAGGAATCATGAATAAGGTGATTCTGATTCTGCATGAAGTGGCTGGGAGACTGAGAAGCTTTAAATCATTTAATGCCAGAAATTAAATTAAGAGGATCCTAGATTACTAGCACCACTATTTTCTTGCCAGAAACAAACATAATCCTCTCTGGAGGAAGATAACATAATTCTAAGCCTCAGATGGTTTTTATGTATTTCTTAAATATATAATGTCTGGCACTCAACACAAAATAACTAGGTATATGAAGAGATAAGACAATGTAAAACAACAGACGATACAAACAGATGCACAGGAGCTCCAAATATTGGACTTATCAGACATGGATGCTAAAATATCTATGGTTACTATGTTCAGGGATCATTGTCCCAGCAATCCAGCAAAGCTAAAGCCATGGCAGGCTCAATGGGCAAATCTGAGGGGGCAGATGCAAGAGTTTCTTTCATTTACTGTTTCTTGCCATAGGAATTCTTGCATACTCAAATGCACAGCTGAGTTCCACACAGCTGCCTTTGAAAGCTGAACAGTGAAAAAGGAAGACTGAAGAATAATTGATGCACTTGAGCTGTGGTGTTGGTGAGGAATACTGGATATACCATGGACTGCCAGAATAATGAACAAATCAGTCTTGGAAGAAGTATAGCCAGCATGCTCATTAGAAGGAAGAATGGTGAAACTTGTCTCACTTACTTTGGACATATTATCAGGAAGGACCTATCCCTGGAGAAGGTCAACATGCTTGGTAAAAGAGAGGGTGAGAGAAAAAGAGAGATGGATTAACACAGTGGCCGCAACAAAGGACTCACACGTAGCAACAATTGTGAGTATGGCGCAGGACCAGGCAACGTTTCCTTCTGTTATCCATAAGGTCGCTATGAGTCAGAACTTGACGGTACCTAACAACAACAACAAAGCCTTCCCCTGGACACACTGACCCTCCCCTGTGGTGTTCATGATGTCTGGACCTAGTGGTATCATCTTTGTCATGCAGTCTCACCCTTTGGGCTCATGGCTTTATATCTGTACCTTAGAAAGTGAAAAATGGACAAGAAAAGGGCTTCTGTATACCGTAATAGCAGATGAGATGATTCAGAACAATCCCTCCACTGATGACAACAAAAAAAGATAGACAAAATAAGCTTAAACCAGAGTGTCAACAAGACAGTGAAGAACTATAGGAATGATTTAAGAGATAATCAAAGGCCATTGAAGAGAACTTAGCATTTGGGGTTGCTTTTCCCCTAGGGGCATCTACTGATTCTGGAAGAAGTAGCTGGGAGACTGAGAAGCATTAAATCATTTAATGCCAGAAATTGAATTAAGATGATCCCAGATTACTCGTGTCCCTCTCTGTCAGAAACAAACATAAATCTTCCTGGAGGGAGAAAACATAATTCTAAGCCTTAGATGGTTTTTAAGTATTTTAAAATATATAATGTCTGACACTCAACAAAAAATAACTAGGCATATGAGGAGACAACGTAAAATGACAGGCAATATAAAAAGATCCACAGGAGCTCCGAATATTGTTGTTGTTTTAAGGTGCTGTCGAATTGGTTCCAACTCAGTGATCCTACGTGTAATGGAATGAAACACTACACAGTCCTGCACCATCCTCATAATCATTATGCTTGAGCCCATGCTGCAGCCACTGTGTCAATCCGTTTTATTGAAGGTCTTCCTCTTTTTCACTGACACTCTACTTTACCAAGCATGATGTCCTTCTCCAGGGACTGGTCCCTCCCGATAACATGTCCAAAGTACATGAGACAAAGTCTCACCATCCTTGCCTCTAAGAAGCATTCTGGCTGTATTTCTTCCAAGACTGATTTGTTTGTTCTTCCAGCAGTCCATGGTATGTTCAAAATTCTTTGCCAACACCGTAATTCAAAGGTATCAATTCTTCAGTTTTCCTTATTCTTTGTCCAGCTTTTGCATGCATATGAAGCGATTGAAAACACCATGGTACGCCTGAGTCCTTAAAGGTGCTTTTAACACTTTAAAGAAGTCTTGTGCAGCAGATTTGCCCAATGCAACGCATCATTTGATTTGACTGCTGCTTCCAAGGGCGTTGATTGTGGATCCAAGCAAAATGAAACCTTTGACAACTTCATATTGGACTTATCATAAAGAGACATTAAAACATCTATGGTTATTCAGTTCAAGGAGATAAAATAAATGAGAGAATTTCTTCAGAAAACTGAAAACTATAAAAAAGTACAAAACAGAAAATCACGAGCTTAAAGTCATAATACTCAAAATTAAGAGCTTGGTGGATATGTTGAACAACAAATTAGACACAAATGGAAAGATAATTAAAGAACTGGGAGATTGGTCAAGAAAAAAATTTTCAGATTAAAGCATGGAGAGACAAAATACAGAAAACACAGAAGAGAATTTAAGATTTGCAAGGGATAAAATGAACCATCCTAACAGCCTTCTAACTGGATCCAAGAGGAAGAAGAGAGAATATAGAAAAGATACAAATTTACATAGACAACAGCTAAAAATCATGATCTGCCTCTTAGTGAAGTGAGTAGCGTCTAGGGTATTAAAAGCTGGCGATTGACCATCTATGACACAACTGTGGGTTTCTACCCACCAGGAGCAAAACAGTAAGAAGGTAACCAAAAGCTCAGAGAAAAAACAAGTCTACACGAGCCACTACTCATTTACCCTAGACCAGAAGAACTAGATGATGCCCAGCTACCACAACTGACTGTTCTGACGGAGGTCACAGTAGATGGTCCCAGACAGAATAGAAGAAAAATGTGGAGCAGAACTCAAATTCTTATTAAAAAAAAAAAAAAAAAAAGCTAGACAAATGGAACAGTAGAGAACAGAGAACTCTCTGAGTCTATTGCCCTGAGGTACTCTTTAAACCTAGAACCAAGTCTATCCCTGAGATCACCTTTTAGTGAAATAGCAGAATGGCATGCAAAATAAAGGATATTACCCATAAGACTGATGTTCTACTTGAAAACCATCAGTATGAGACCAAAAGGTCAATGATTCCTCAAAAGCAAAGATAAGAAGATAAGGGGGCAGGGAAACTAGAGTACTAGCAATAGAACAAACAGAGCGCAATTAAAAAGCATGTTGACACATTGTGATAAATGTAACTAATGTCACTGAACAATTTTTGGCGAAATTGTCAAATGGGAACATAAATTGCTGTGTAAACTTTCACCAAAAACTCAATAAAATACTATTCAAAAAAAAAGTAAATAGAAAAGTATAGGTAAGACAAAATATATCATTAATTATATTAAATATAGATTAAATGTTTACTTAGAAGACAAGGATTGAGATCAAATAAACTTCAAGGCAAAAAACCATTAGAGAGTGACATTTTATATTGATCAAATTTTCAATTCATGATGAAAAACATATGGATTCTAAATGCATATCCACCTAATAACATAGTCTTGAAATACAGAAAGCAAAAATAATTAAAGAACAGATCCACAAATACAGTGGGATATTTTGACACAAACTCTAGAACATACAATCAAATATCATTAGAA
This sequence comes from Trichechus manatus latirostris, assembly GCF_000243295.1. Taxonomy (NCBI): domain Eukaryota; kingdom Metazoa; phylum Chordata; class Mammalia; order Sirenia; family Trichechidae; genus Trichechus; species Trichechus manatus. The sequence goes on along the minus strand of NW_004444058.1, from coordinate 1,680,117 downwards.
TATAGAAGATTTAAACAACATGATTAGTAGCTTGACCTCATGGAAATACATAGGACATGCACCCAAAAATGGTAAAACATCTTTTTATTTTTTAAACCACATGGAATATTTACAAAAATTGAGTTTATATTGGGCTATATATCAAGTTTCAACAAGGAGTTCCAAGGATTGAAATCATAAAGAATATGTGGTCTGACCATATGGTAATTAAACTAGAACATCAACGACAAACAGATTTTGCTGTTGTTGACAAACAAATAAAGTACAACAGCAAAAACCTTGTAAGTTTAGGGATTAAGAAAAATGTCTGTAAATAACATATGAGTCAAATAAAAAAAGTTACTCTGGAAATAAAAATATTCTAAATTTAATGATAATAAAAAAATGCATTAGACTAAAATCTTTGGGATGAAGTTAAAGTCTTCTTTAAAGGGAAATTTATAGTGTTCAATGCATTAAAAAGAAAAACAGAGCTCTGACCGGGATCACAACAGAGGCTTCTGGACAGAGCTGGAGAAGGATGTAGAACAAAATTCTAACACAGAAAAAAAAGACCAGATTTACTGGCCTGACAGAGACTGGAGAAACCCCAAGAGCATGGCCCCCGGACACCCTTTTAGCTCAGTGGTGAAGTCATTTCTGAGGTTCACCGTTCAGCCGGGAATTGGACAGCCCCACAAAACAAAATGGGACTAATGAGGCACAGCAGTCCAGGGACAAGGGATAGAAGGCAGAAGGGGACAGGAAAGCTGGTGATAGGGAACCCAAGGTTGAATAAGGACAGTGTTTATGTGTAGTGAGGTTGTTAACTATTGTCATAGGGCAACATGTCTACTACCTGTTTAATGAGAAACTATTTTGTTCTGTAAACCTTCATCTGAAGTGAGAATAGCGGCACAATTGGAAGAGCGTAGTCAATATCACTGAACTGTGCATGTAGAAATTTTTGAAATGGTGTATCTTTGGCTATGTAAATTTTCACCAAAAAAAAAGGTCGAGAAGGGAAAGGGTTGACATGTCGTGAGGTTGTTAACCAATGTCATAAAACAACATGTGTATTACTGTTTCATGAGAAACTATTTGTTCTGTAAACCTTCACCTGAAGTACAATTAAAAAAAAAGAAAATTAAAAAAAAAAAATGGAAAGACTGAAAGCCAATTCTATAAGCAGTCATTTCAAGAACTGACAAAACACCAAAGAAAGTGAAAAGACGAAAATGAAAATTACAAGAGAAGGAATTAGTGAAATAGAAAACAAAGATAACAAAGTGAAGCCCGAAGTTGATTGTTTGAAAAACTAATAAAATTAATAAATACTAGGCGAGACAAATTGTGCATAATATTGAGAAGAATGGGAATTCCAGAAAACTTAATTGTACTCAAATGAATCCTGTAGATGGGTCAAGAGGCAATTATTCGAACAAAACAAGGGGATACTGCATAATTCAAAACTGGAAAAGGTGTATGGCAGGGTTGTATCCTTTCACCCCACTTATTCAATCTGGATGCTGAGCAAATAATCTAGGAAGTTGCACTGTACGAAGAAGAACACGGCATCAAGATTGAAGGAAGACTCATTAACAACCTGAGATACGCAGATGACACAACTTTACTTGCTAAAACTGGATGACTTGAAACACTTACTGTTGATGGTCAAAGATTACAGCCTTTAGTATGAATTATGCCAGAATGTGAAGAAAATGAAAATCCTCACAACTGGACCAATGAACAACTTCATGATAAGTGGAGAAGAAATTGAAATTGTCAACAATTTTATTCTACTTGGATCAACAATCAAGACTCATGGAAGCAGCAGTCAAGTAATCAAATGATGTATTGCACTGGGCAAATCTACTGCAAAAGATTTCTTTAACGTTTTAAGAAGTAAAGATGTTATTTACTTTGATGACTATAGTGTGTCTGACCCAAGCCATGGTATTTTCAATCTTCTCATATGCATGAGAAAGTTAGATAATGAAAAAGGAAGACAGAAGAATTGATACACGTGTACTGTGGTGTTAGTGAAGAATATTGAATATCCTGTGGACTGCCAGAAGAATGAACAAATCAGTCTCAGAAAAAAATATATCCAGAAGGTTCCTTACAAGGGAGAATAGTGAGACTTCAGCTTGCTTACTTTAGAAATTTCATCAGGAAAAATCAATAACTGGAAAAAGACATCAAGTTTGGTAAAGTAGAGGGTCATCGAAAACAAAGGAAACCTTCAATGAAATGGATTGGCACAATAGCCATAACAATGGGCTCAAACATATCAATGATCATGATGCTGCTGCAGGACCTGGCAACGTTTCAGTGTGTTATACATTAGGTCCCCATGAGTCGGAGCTGACTCAATGACAACTAACAGCAAGAAGTAGAGCAACTAGAACTAAACATCTGTGCCCTGGAGTCGTTGCAAGTGACCAGGCATGTAACACACCCAGATCATTGCTCCTGGCCACCCCTCAAAGACAAAGGAACCCTGCGTCCATCCTTCCTGGAGCCTCCCTGCCTATGCTGTGTCCCCTGAGAGGGTGGTGTGGTATGGAGTGGGTGCAGGAAGAAACCTTGCAGGGGTTGCCTGCATGTGCCGGCCAATGCCTCAGGGCCACTTTGCTGATGGAGCCTCTTCTGGGGCATCACTTGCCAGTGGGCGGTCACTGGCCTTGGTCTTGTGGCTTCTCAAGCAGTGTTCTGGGGTCTGAGCACAGACTAGGAGCCCCAAACTGTCCTCGATTTCCAGAACAAAGAGTAAAGGAGTGGACACAGAGCTGGGAACACAAAGACACCAGTCTGCTTGGCCATTCCCACTCAGGATTCCTGGTGTTTATGCAGAATCAGGAGAAAGAGACAGAGGGACTTGCAGGGACGTTGCAAGGGGTGGGGCACCCAGGGCTCTGGCCTTCTCTCTCCTAAGGAGGGGCCCTCTGAGCCCTTTCCAGGGCACCCCTGTCTACAATAATTGAGGGTCCCTGGACAGATCGACTTCTCCCAAAATGATGCAAAACATAACCCTGTTTTTATGTCAAATAACGTGAAGCCAGGCCTCCTCACCACCAGAACGGAGCAACTGTTAGAGCATAAAGAACTCAGCATTCACATGGTGTTCTGTCCTTGCCGGGCACTCATCCAATAGCACCTTGGGCTATTGGATTCGAACCTCCTGTGTCCTGTCAACTCCATTCTTCCTAGTTCTGTTGCCCTGCAGGACAGTCTCCCGTCAAGGGCCAGGGCATCGAAGCTCGGCCACTACTGGCGTGCCTCAAGGCAGAGTTTCTATTTTTCCACTTTGATCAGGATCGTTTAATCTCAAACTGCCACCAAGGCTTTCTGAGCTGGGAAGCCTGGCTTGCGTGCATGTGTGCCTCTGGGTCTGGCATGAGTGTGCTTATTCCTTCCAAGAAAGCCGTGTGAGACAAGACACAGAAGCCATCAACACAGGGAAGACAACTGCATTTTAGACCTCTGCGACATTAGAGCCACGGCAGAGACTCTGAGCACTCAGCCTGACCCATCGTCCCACTGAGGACCTGGTGTGAGCCGTCCCCTGCCCCAGCTGACAAGGCCCGACAGATCCATGGTGGCTGGGGAGTCTGCAGACCTGGCTGGGCTTTTAGCTCTCTCAACAAAGATGAGCCAGAACAGGTAGCCCCTTGGACACCCCTGGCCCTGTTTCAGGGGACAGAGCCCACACTCAGCCAGCACCTGCCAGGGTGAACAGCTCTTGGTGTTGGAAGGAGTCCCTGCATGGTGCCAATGGTTAACATGCTCGAATACTAACTGCAAGGTTGGAGGCGCAAGTCCACTCAGAGACACCTCGAAAGACAGGCCTGACGATCTGCTTCCAAAAGGTCACAGCCTTGAAAACCCTATGGAGCACAGCTCTACTCCGTGCACATGGGGTCTCCATGAGTTGGAATCGACTGGACGGCAACGAGTTTGGGTTTTTTGGTTTCCTGATGCTGGAACCTCTTCTCAATCAGCCATCTAGTGCAGATGCTAGGAGGATGGGAGGGAGACGAGAGAAGGGGTGGGGGAAAGTGATAGTACTGTCTAAATGGGATAGCAGACATCTGGATACCGCCTTCTTGCCAAACAAATATTTGCTCAGTGATCGCTAAAGGTGAACAACATAAACATGGCCCCGATCCTCGCAGAGCCTGCAGCCTATTAATGGAATTAATTGTCACTTTGAGAAACTAATGAGCACACATGTGATGGTTTGGATTGCTGTTCAGCAAATATTCCCTCCCCACCTCCTACTACTGGGGGTGGGGTGGGTGGACTGCCCTACTTTGGACTTTGGGCTGGGCCATGTGACTGCTCTGGCCAGTAGGGTGTTGGTGAACGCGATGAGCAGAGGCCTTCTGCCCTCTGGGGATGCCCCCTAACAGGACCATGCCCTGAGTCGCTGCTGTCCTGCAGCCCAGGCCCCAGAATCCACCAGGCGGGAAGCAGCCTGGAGCCTGACACACGTAGGCTAAAGCTGAGCCACCCAGCTGAACGCAGCCAGCATCAGCCAAACTACACTGGCCGCTGGCCTGTGAGCAAGAGGATTAATCTGTTTTGGGATAGCCCTGCATGTTGGGGTGTTTTGTTACACAACATTATTGCAGCAATTGCTGACTGAAACCATATATAAGCCAATTGTTGCTGAGTCAACTCCCGCTCGTGGTGACCCCATGTGTGTCAAAGTATAACTGTGCTCCATAGGGTTTCCAATGGATGATATTTCAGAAGTAGATCACCAGGCCTTTCTTCTAAGCCACCTCTGGGTGGACTTGAGCCATCAACCTTTCATTTAGCAGCCTAGTGTGTTAACTGTTTGTACTACCCAGGGACTCCAAATGTCATATATAAATGATCTTTATTTCATTTGGGAAAAGGGAAGTCTGGGAGGGAATAAGGCTGCAGTCTATCAAATCCTGAACTCATTTATAGAATAAACACACACACATTCACCAAATTCTAGAATATTAAGGAAAAAAAAGGAGTGGCAGTCCCCTAGGATATTGGTACCCAGTTACTGCCAAGTCGACCCTGACTCGTGACAATTGCACGTGTGTCAGAGTGGAACTATGCTCCATAGGGTTTTCAGTGGCTGATTTTTCAGAAGTAGATCACCAGGTCTTTCTTTTGAGGTGCCTCTGAGTACACTTGAACCTCCAACCTTTCAGTTAGCAGTCAAGCACTTAACCGTTCGTACCACTCAGGGACTCCCAAGATTGGAAAAAACAAAAACAGAAAAAGCAAAACCATTGCAAGCACATTCTGACTCTTAGTGACCCTATGGGACAGAGTAGAACTGCCGCACAGGGTTTCCAAGGAGCATCTGGTGGATTCGAACTGCCGACCTTTTGGTTAGCAGCTGATCTCTTAACCACTGCGCCACCATAGGGGTCAGCATATTACAGCCTACAGACCAAACTCAGCCTGCCTCCTGTTTTTGAATGGCCCATGAGCTAAGAAGGGTTTTTACATTTTTAAATGGTTGAAAAAAAATCAAAAGAAGAAATATTTCATGACACGTGAAATTTATATGAAATTCAGAGGTCAGTGTATGTGTTATCTATGGCTGTTTTCATACTAGGATGGCAGAGTGGAGTGATTTTAGCCCACAAAGCCTAAACCATTCACTTACTGGCTCTTTGCGGGAAAAGTTTTCTGGCCTTGGAAGAAGAGAAAGCCTTAGGGCAAAAGAGAGAAAGTGTCGCCTCATGCCACACAGCTGCACCAGAGCAAAGTGAAAAGAGGTTTATGGGCGTCTTTACAAGCTTGCTCAGGTAGCCCATGTCTGAGGCCTGCTGGGTGCCTGGCTCTGAGAAAGCGTGTTTGCTCCAGTGAGAGGGAGGTGGAAACATTCCCCCATGTTTATTTGCCGGGCAGTTGTTGTCATTGTGAGGTGCTGTCGAGTCACCTAACTCATAGCGACCCTATGTACAACAGATCCAAACTCTGCCGGGTCCTGCGCCGTTCTCACAATCATTGTTATGCTTGAGTCCATTGTTGCAGCCACTGTGTCAATCCATCTCATTGACGGTCTTCCTCTCTTTCGCTAACCCTCTACTTTACTAAGCATGATGGCCTTCTCCAGGGATTCATCCCTCTGATAACACGTCCAAAGTATGTAAGATGCAGTCTTGCCATCCTTGTTTCTAAGAAGTATTCTGGTTGTACTTCTTCCGAGATGTATTTGTTTGTTCTTCTGGCCGTCCATGGTATGTGTATTCACTATTCTTCTCCAACATCTACTTCAAAGGTGTCAATTATTCAGTCTTCTTTATTCGTTGTCAGGCTTTCACATGCATCTGAGGCGATTGAAAACACCATGGCTTGAATCAGGTGCGCCTTAGTCTTCAAGGTGACATCTTTGCTTTTCAACACTTTAAAGAGGTCTTTTGCAGCAGATTTGCCCAATGCAGTATGTCGTTTGATTTCTTGATTGCTGCTTCCATGGGTGTTGATTGTGGATCCAGCTAAAATGAAATCCTTGACGACTTCAATCTTTTCTCCGTTTATCATGAAGTTGCTTATTGGTCCAGTTGTGAGGATTTTTGTTTTCCCTGTGTTGAGGTGTAATGCATACTGAAGGCTGTAGTCTTTGAACTTCATCAGTAAGTGCTTCAAGTCCTTGTGGGAAGGGGGCCCTTCTAAAACTTCAACTTGAGGGTCCAACCTTTCTACTTACCCACTATGTCCCTTCCTTCCCTCATAGCGTCCATCACTCATCCATTCCCTGAACACCTGCCGGGTGCAGTGCCCTGTGCTGGACACAACATTGACAGTTCATCTACTCCTATACTCATCCATTTATTTATCCATCTATCCATCCACCCATCCACCCACCCACCCCCCCATACATCTAATTCATCCACCCATCTATCCATCCATCCATCCACCTATCCATCCACATATTCATTCATTCATCCAATCCACCATCCACCCACCCACACACTCATCTAATTCATCCATCCATCCATCCACCCATCCAACTGTCTATCCATCCACATATTCATTCATTCATCCAACCCTTCTATCCAGCCACTCTTCCATCCATCCATCCATGCATTCGATCATACATTCTTCCGTCTATCCATGCATCCACACATTTATGCAATGACTATTTCTCAAGTGGCCACTTGCCAAGAACCATGTTGGCTCAGGGATATGGCGGTGAGCAAACAGATGAGATCTGTGCATTTGTGGAGCTCACAGCCTTGTGGGGATCAAACTGGTCATCACACATTGTGACGAGAGAAGTGGGTAAGACCAGCAGGGGGTGATGAGGGCCACAATGGGAGAAGGTTGTTCTGAGGAGTTGCTATTAAGTCAAACCTGTAGTTGAGAAGGAAAAAGTCACTTGAAGGGTGAGAGGCTGGTCATTACAAGAAGACATGAAGGCCCAAGGCTGGACCAAGCTGACCCCCTGGAATAGGGTTTTGGGGAGGGCCAAAGCAGCCTGAGGGGTGGCTAGGGAAACCAGCAGGGCCTACAGCCTGGAGTGGTCTCACTTCCATGACAAATCACGACAGTGCTTTGTGATCAAATCCCCTGCTGCAGGACAGGCCTCTTGCTCCTGGGGAACAGAGGGTGGAGGGAGTCACTCTTCAGGGAGGCTGAGGACCACCCAGCCCAGGACAAAGCTCTCCCTCTTCTAAGCTGTGGACATTGGTCACTGTTCTGTACTTGGTTGCTTGCCCATGATGCAGCGGCCCAGGAGGCAGTGCTGACATTCTTGGCCTCTTTCCCCTCACCCCACTAGGTGAGTGTGAGTCTCCTGAGGCCAAACCTTGGTTCTGTGGGGGCCCAGCACCTGGCCCTGTGCACACAGTGGGTGCTTTATGATTCACACCTGGTTATTTCACTTACTGTAAAAATATCTACTCTCCTCCTTCTAATTTCTTAAGAAAATCGGTTTCTGGGGACCATGATTCTTCCACCCTCCCCATCTTGAGCCCCTATAACACCCACCCTGATGACGAAAGCCAGGGAGGCCTCAGACCTGGAGGCCTCAGAGCTGGTGGCCATGCGTCCTGAACTGCTGGTGGGGTCTGATGTGGAGTCTCCCTCAACATCCATAAAAAGGAAAAATCCCTAAATGAAGAAAAATCGACCAGCTATGAGCTGGGAGTTGGGCAGAATTCCGCTTCCCACTCAAAGAGAGATGATTTATAAGAGATTTGGAGTCCAAAGAGGCCAGCCTGGAAAGCAGACAAGACAAAATAATTTATCAGCAAACTCCAAGTGTCCGCCTGTAATTGTGAGAATACCGCGCTCCGAGGGCCTCTCCCTGCTCCTGCAGCCGGGACTTCCTGGCCCGACCCCACCCGGCCGTCCCTGGTCCTAATTTTGTTTTAAGTGCTGAGTGAGTGGGCAGGTGGCTGTCTGGTCATTGTCACTGAGCCCTCATTTCCTCTGCCGCCTGGAAGCATCATCCCCATGGGGATTCCCGAAGTTCCCTGGCCTCGGGAGCCCTGGATGAACTCCTGACCTGGGTGAACTCAGTAGTCCTGCCTTGACAGACACTGAGAAAGACAAGAGTTAGCCGGGGAAGGGAGTCCCTCTTCCTGGGGAGGCTAGGAGCCTGGGGCAGCAGGCTTTCGGGAAGTCCTGGCTGCTTCTCCACGGGGCAGCGGGACTGACCCCCAGGCTGTTCTTAGCCAGGCCCTCCGGCCACAAATGCCAGGGTGGACGTGCCACCCTCTTGCCCACGAGGTGCCTAGATGCACATCCAGCTGAGACTCATGCTAGCTCCCTGAGGTGCTGACACCACTGACCATCTTGTGTAATCTCACCTCAAACGTCTGGAAGATTCTGCACAGACAGAATGACACAGTGTGGGCCATCCCCAGCCCTGGAAGCATCTACACAGCTCTGGGGGTGAGTGCCAACCACGCTCTGAGGCCCTGCAGAAGACTGGTCAGTCACACGGCACCCAAATGGGGCTTGTTGACATATGAGAGCCCTTCGAGCCTTTGCTACTGGTCCCAGGGCAGTGTGTCTGACCCCAGTGCAGAAATAATCTAATACATCACCTGTGACACACTCGATATTCTGAAATGGATGCTGATTTGGAAACCACTCCCCCAGGTCCTAATATGATGAGTGAAAGTTCTAATTTTGAAAAGAGGATTTTTTCCCCCCTTGCTTGAGTCACTTGCTCGGTGCGTGGTGAGATGGCCTGGCGGTTCTTATCTTTGAACCCCATATACTTACGCTTATTAAAATCAATACCGTCCATTAGCCAGCGATGTTTCCATTTTTAATAATCTACTGATATACGGCCTGTGCTTTTATAGGACTAAACAAATTTCCGCTCCCGTGCCCCGCCGCAGACCGGGGGCAGGCAGGGCGCGGCCCTGGACATGAATGTTTATTTACTGCCTGCTCCTGACTGGGAGCCTATCTGGCCGCCAGCCTCAGATGGCTTTTACACAGAGATTTACGGCCCACTTCCTGTTTTCCAGACGCGGCACCGTTTGTAAGGGGCGTAATGAATGCAAGGTATTGTGAGTGCAATCGCTGAAGCCATCCATACAAGCCTGGGAGGTCAGCAGAGGCCTGCAGAGCCTACTATTTATTCATTCATTTATTTCTGGGTGCACACTGGTCAGGGTTGGGGTGCTTCCAGCCCTTGGCCACTCTCTCCTGGTTTCAGCAGGGACCTGCTCTGTGGGCATTTCTCTGGGAATGAGGGAAGACCAGGGTAAACTCAGGGATGGTTTTCAGACCTAGGGGTCCTTCCAGAATGGTGGGCATTGGAAGGTGAGGGGCGTGGGGTATGCCCCTCACTCCCACAGACCCAGGGTCCTTCCAGAATGGTGGGTGTTGGAGGGTGAGGGGCGTGGGGTGTGCACCTCCGTCCCCCATGTCCGTATACCCCCAAGGCCTGTCACCATCTTGTGTCTCCCCTCTGTTTCCCTCCACCTGCGTACCAGCCTTCACGGCCTTACTGAGTCCTTCTAGCTGGTTTTCAGCCAAGAGGTCGAGTTATACTATTTATAAACATTTATTTGAATTCAGGCTCTGTGCAGGGCACAGGGAGTCAGAGACCAGCCAACCAACGCCCGCCCTCGCAGAGGGTGGGCAGATGGAGCTTGGGGAGCCCATAGGAGGGGCGTGGGTCACACAGAGGTGTCTCTGCATCAGCCCCTGGGGTCCCTGCCAAGTGACCTCAGGCAGCCAGTCTGGATGCCAGAGGGTCTTGTGTCAGTGCCGAGTACAGGGCTCTGGCCAAAGAACCAGAGAGCCAAGCAACCTGGCCAGGGACGAATGAGCTCTTGGGCCCAGCCAGGCCCTGCCCGCTACGCCCACCTTTCACCTGGTCCTTCCAACTGCAAACCCTGCTGTCTGGAAGTGTCTTGGAAGGAACTGGCCCTTGGTTGCAAGTGTGCTGGCCTCATTTCCCCCAGGGGGCTAGTGCTCTCCCAACCCTGTCAATGCTCGAGTGCCTAGGCACATGTCCACAGGGCCCTGAGCATGTCTCAGGGGTGGGAAGCCTGCGGGGTCAGACGCAGAGACAAGCTGCCGAGGAGGTTGGGGGCATGGCCTTGGAATGGGCTGCTGCTCCCTCAGCCTGGCGCAGCAGGAGCCTGGACCACTTGGAGCCCCAGGGGGCAGAGCCCACTGGTCCTGCTTGGTGGCTCTTGGGCAGGGCTATTGTCATATCATGACCCTCGTGATGCGTGTGTCCCCTTGGCTATGCAGCCAGGGGCTCAACTCGAGGAGCCAAGAAGACTTACGGGCCTCCAACCAAATGGTTTTCCAAAGAATCCTGGGATTTGGGGGTATTTCAGGACTAGGTATTTTGGGGTGTCTCAGGACAGGGATTTTGACATGTTTCAGGACCAGGTATTTGGGATATTTCCGGGGTTTCCTGGGGGTGGAGTTTGCAGGCTGCTCAGATTTTGTTTCCACAGAATCAGCTTCGTTTCTGTCTTTTAATTTTTTTTTTCTTTTTAATATTTACACCACAGACTCATTACATTGGGTAAATCTGTTTCAAGAGACCTCTTTAAAGTTTACAAAGCAAAGACACCACTTTGATGACTATGATGTGCCTGACCCAAGCCATGGTCTTTTCAATTGTCTCATAGGCGTGCAAAAGCTGGACAACGAAAGAAGACAGAAGAATTGATGCAATGGAATTGTGGTGTGGTGAAGAATATTGAACATACCGTGGACTGCCAGAAGAACAAACAAATCTATCTTAGAAGAAATACTACCAGAGTTCTCCTCAGAAGTGAGGATGGCGAGACTTTGGCTCATTTACTCTGGACACGTCATCAGGAAAGACCAATCGCTAGAAAAGGACATCATGTTTGGTAAAGTAGAGGGTCAGAGAAAATGAAGGAAACCTTCACTGTGATAAATTGACACATTAGTTGACAAAGATGGACTCAAACATACCAACAATCATGAGGATGGTGCAAGAAGGGACAATATCTTCATGAGTTGTGGGCCAACTTGTAGGCAACTAACAACAACAGTGGTTTGTAGGGAAACAGAGTCCTGCAGCTAAAATAAATTGAAAAACACTTGTCTGCTTAGATCTTTTCTTCTTACACGTGGGAAAGCCAGGACACAGAGAGCAGGAAGTACCTCAGCTCCCGTCACACAGGCGAGTGGAGGGAAACCCTGACTTTTTGAGTCCCCACCCCCAGCCTTCCTGTCCACCTGAAGGTAGCAGGGAGGGCAGGGTCCAGAGCCACAATAGGCCTTTCTCTGTGCCCTTATGGGGCCCAGACAGGCAGGCAGGCCACGGGCAGCCACCCAGCACAGACCTTGCTCTTGGGCAGCAGCTGCAGCTCTGTGGGCTGCGCGCTTGTCATCTGTGGCTTCGTAAAATGCCCCTAATGAAAGTAGCACAGGGTAGAGGAACGGGCGGCCCTGAGCTGGGCTGTGCTGCGGAGACATGTGCTTGTTAAAATGTGTAATGAGAGACATAACAAATCCCCAATATTGGGCAACGTTGTCGTTAAATCCCTTAATGATTGCGGTATTTCTCTGGTGCGAGGCACAGATCTTTATAAAGCCCTGGGCATGAAACTGGGGGTGGGGAGAGGGCAGGGATGATGTGGAACCATGGGGGGCAGAGCGGAGTTGTAGTGGGGGGTCTGGAACGGACCCTTCCTAGAGGCCCAGGCCTGGGAGCGGGACCTTCAGCTCTCTTCTTCCTCAGTCACTTCTGTGTGATAACCTGACCAGCACTTTGAGGTCCCTCCTCTCCTGAGTCTGGGCCCAACTGGGCGACAGAGACACACCCATTGTCCTGGCACTGCCCTGCAGCCGTGCTGGCCCCTTGAGGCTGACTGAGATCTCTGTGTGCCAGGATGCCGTGCTGGGGACCACCCTGGGCCCTCTCCCAGGACCAACCCCCTTCACCCTGGGCCCTCTCTCAGGGTCTTCCTGGGCCCTCCCCAAGGACCTCCCGTGGCCCTCTCCTGGGATCCCTTTGGGCCCTCTCTCAGGGCCTCCTTAGCAGATAAAGTCTGGAGGGTCATCACAGTGGACAGAGGGTGGACGCTGCCCAGAATACCCCACACCCAGAAAGGGGTCTGCCCAGAGTGTGGAATCCATCTCTAGCCCACAGACTACACCATGCTGAAGAGGAAATGTCACCCCTGACACATACCAAGCCCTCCTTACTGGAAGCCTTCTACTGCATACAGCAGCCTCCACAGGTGAACACTGGGACATCTGCCTAGGGCACTCACTGGTGAGGGCGGCTCAGGGCCTCTGCCCAAGGCCACTGGTGTGGGAGTGTCCAGGGGCTGTCAGAACAAAGCACCACACATTGGGCAGCTTTAAGAACAGACATTTATTCTCTCACAGTCCTGGAGGTTGGGAGTCCATGATCAGGGTGTTGGGCATGTTGATTCCTGCTGAGGCTCTGAGGGAGAATCTGTTCCATGCTTCTCTCTCAGCTTTCAGTGATGGCCCGCGATCCTTGGCGTTCTTTGGCTTATAAACACATCACTCCAATCACTATCTGTCATCACGTGGTGTCTTCCTTCTATGTCTCTGTCCATCTGTGTCTCTTTCCCTCTTTTATAGGACACAACTCAGATGGGACTAGGACCCGTCCTACTCCAGTGTGACCTCATGTTAACTGATAACATCTTCAAAGACCCTGTTTCTAAACAAGGTCACAGGTACCAGAGGCTAGGACTTCAATTTTGCGGGGACATAATTCAACCTATAACAGCCGGTCCCTTGACCATTGTGCCAATCGTATTTTGGTTCATGGGGGGTTCGGGTGGCAGGAGAAAGGAGGGTCCAGGGCCAAGTTCTCGGCTTGAGAGCCAGATGGCTTGGGGCTCAAGGGATGTGATCTTGGGAGAGGACAACCCCTCCGCCTCCCAGCAGCCATTCCCCCTCTTGGTGACAGCTCCCCCCAGGAGGTGGTCTTCCCTGTTCCTGGCCCCTGTGGTCCCAGACAGTAGGTTCTATCCACACCTCCAGGGCCAGAGCACTTGATCAGCCTGAGCCACCTGCCCCCTGCACTTCCCTGGCTGCCTTTTGAGACCCCAGTACCTGCAGGAAGAGCCTTCTGCCTTTCCTGAGTGAGGAGGGAATGATGCCGGCCGCCAACTTGCTTCCACCACAGCCTGTGCAGCTGAGAGTGGGGAAGGCTGAATGCCGGTAACTGACCCCCACGAGCCCTGAAGTCAGGTGACCCTGGTCCCTCTTGGTCTGTGTAAATCGATAAACTTCAGCCTGGTTTAAGGTCTTTTGGGTTGGAGTTTCTGTCACTTGCAACCCAAAGAGTCCTAACTAGCACACTCTCTGAGCCTCATTTTCCACATCTGCCACATAAGGAGAGGCTTTGGCTGAACCCCAGTGATGCTCTTGCCAGCCTTGTGACCCTGAGTGAGTCCCCTCACCTCTTTTATGCTCAGTCTCCTGCCTCCAGATGTGTGACTCCAAATATGACAGTACCAACAATGATGCTCAGCACCCTTCATGGGACCTGGGCGACCAGACTGTGGGTGCAACTTGAGAGTAAGCTGTGGCCTGGTCAGCAGGACTGCCACACACCTGCCATTAACCTGCCCTCCTCTGGTCAGCCGCCATCACAAACACTCCTGGTGTCCTCTCCCTCCTTCTTTCCTTCCCTCCCTTCCTCCCCTGATGCTGGTCACATGTGGTGTGCCTGTGTGAGACCATGCCACAGGCGCACAGGCACACATGTGCACAAGTCTGCCGCTCTCCAAAGCCTGTGTTCTTATGTGGTTTAGCCTCCAATGGTACTTGGGTTTATGGCAGTTGAGGGTGGGAGACGGAGGCTGGGCTATGGGCATCCAGAAAGACCTGTACTTGACCGTGTAGGCCAGCCTTCGTGCCTGGGAGACCAGCCAGTAGGGTGGCCGTCCTCCTCCTCCATGGGGAGGGGCTGTTGGGAGTGTCTGGTCATCACAGTCCCAGCCTGGCACTGTAGGGAGACTTGGATCTTGCCCGGCTGCCATCAGGAAGGGGGACAGTTTCTCAAGGACCCAGGCCTCAACTGTCCTGCTCACGCAGCCACTGCTTGCAGCTGGAGCTGAGGGCCTGGGCCCATGGGAGAGCCCCCAGCCCTGGGGTGCACCGTCTCCTTGGGGCCTCACTGGAGGACAGAGCTCCCTTCTGCAGCCACAGACTTGAGTTGGGCATAGCTGACGTTCAGCTCTTCGTGCAGTGACCCCCGCCTCCCCTCCTCCCATCCCACTCCTCCTCCCACACCAAGCTCTGCACATGTGCCCCCTCAGTTGGGAGCTGCCCCCTCTCGCTCCATAGTGGCGGCTTCTCGTCCTCAGACATCTGGAAGCTGGTCTGCCCACAGGGACCCGGACTGGGCTGGGTTCTGCCTAAGAGATGGGCCTTGGGGCCTGGCGCAGTGTTCAGAGGGCCCCGGCAGGAAAGGGGCTTAGCCCACCAAAACCTGTCCTGGGGCCAAGAGGGAAGGTACAGGGAAACTTTGACAGACTAACAGGCTTAGAAGCAGAGGGAGAGGCTGGGCAGCCAGCTGGTCGACCTTGTTGCAGTCTGCTTGGTCATAAGGGGCTGGCAGCTGTGGGCTCCTTGGTCTTCCCAGGTCCACGAGCTAAAAACACCCAAGTGAGACAGCAAATGGTGCTTATCTACAAGCAAGGCAGACCCCCGGCAGTGCAGATCCCACCCAGGGACGCAGTAGGAAGCCTTCCCAGCCAGAAGCAGGAGGGATGGTCTTGAGAAGTTTTGATCCAGAGCTGCTGAGGAATGAGGCTCCGGGGCCTAAGCCCATGGCGGAGGGAGGTCCGAGGTGGGCTTGGACCCTCAAAGGGGACAGATAGAGGGAACAGGACTCACCCAGGACCTTCAGGGCAGCAGTTCCGAGGGCAGCCTCCAGCCCCCCCATTGCCTCTTAGTTGAGTGTGGGTCTGTGACTGTGCCTCTCTGTGCCTTAATTTCCCTCTCTGTAACACAGTGCCCACCAGGAGTCGTGAGGAGTAATTGGATTCACCCAATGAGCAAAGCTGGTGCTCAGGTCCTGAGTGGGAACTCTCACTGTGCAGATGTTCTTGTTAAAGTGGTGGGCCTTTGGGGACCAGTTGGCTATTACAGTGGCCAGGTTTGAAAGCCCCTCTGAGTCCACATCCATCATCCTTCCAGAAAGATCCACTCATGCCGCGTCTCAGCACCAGGGTCACACCCCTACCTTGCAGAAGAAGGGACTTCCTTTTGGGGGTGACTTTGTGGGTGCTGCTGGAAGAGTGGGTACTGGGTTAGGTACCCCTCCCTATGTGTCCTGACCCCCCAAAGGATGAAGTTGTGGTGGTGCCGAAGGAGAGTCGGGGGAGGGAATGCAGCTGGAGGAGAAGGTTCCTCTTGCCTGCAGCCAGCCTGACCACACACACATGTCCTTCACTGGGCACCACCCCCCCGCCCCGACCGCTCAGGGCAGTGGCTGAACAGCCGAGGGAGGACCCAGATGTAAGTACATTTAATAGTCTGTGACCTGCCGGATGCTCTAGGCTGAGTGTTAATGGCCAAATGCTTTGCACGTAAATTACCATAAAGAATTATTCCTGAGAAGCAGAGGCTTGTGGCAAGGTGCTAGAAAACTGGACAAGTGGCAAGTGTCCTCCCTCAGCAGTGCCCGAAGGATCCCTCCATCCCTCCTGGCGTGGCCTCCAAGCCGGGGCATGGGTGGATCGGTAGGAAGTGGCCCCAAGATAGAAACCTTCCCCCTCCTCTGAGGAGTACAGGGACCTGCCCAGTGTCTCCAGAACAGCTCCTGCAGCAATTACGGAACTTGACTGACCTGCTCGGTCCCCCTCAGAGGGAGGCCAGGGCACGGCAGAGGGTGGTGGGCTCTGGGACAGCCCTCTCTGTCCAGCAGAGGCCTCTAGCCTAGCAATTAGGCAAAGGAGGGTATGGTCTGCCCTTCCCCCCACCAACCAGAGAAGGGGCAGTGCCACCGGGGGTCACACAAGTCCTGAGGCGTGCCCTGCCCTGTGCCTGCTCCAGGGTGGAAGGTCAAGGCCGACTGTCCCCCGGCCATTGACAACATCCAGGTGGGGGCAGAGAGGGCTCGAGTAGCAGCCCCCGGCTGTGGGAGGTTTTCTTCCTCCCAAGCATGGAAAGACCCCAGAAGGAGAGGGGCTGGCGGCCCCAGAGAGGCTCAGGGAAGCCGAGGAGATGCCCTCCAAGGGCCAGCAGGGCACCTTGCCATGGTCAACACAGCTCTGTGCCTGCCAGCTATGAGGATGCTGATGGGACCTGGGCTTTCATCCAATGATGACAATGGCAGGTAGCTCTTACCTAGCCCACTGCCCACACACAGAGACTCCCAGCCAGGCACAAGCCGGGCACAAAGCTGGCGCGTGATGAATATCTGCTGAGTGAGTTCCAGCACTGTGGCTGTGGGGGTGGCTGGGGTGGGCAACCAGGGCAAGCATCACCGAGTGCCATGTGGAAAGTGGCTGCTAGCTCTTGCAGGGCTGCAGTTGCAGGGTGGAACCCCCACAGGTGTGCCCCCTGCAATGGGCATCCCCCACACCTCCCTGACTTGAGACCCCCAGCCTTGCTGCCGAGAGTGACATCACCTGGGGACAGTTGATATTTCCGGCCCGGGCCCAGTGATGGTTCTAGCAGCTCTGTGCCCACTTTCCACACAGCTGCTGACCTGCGGAGCCGGGCCCTGCGGGGAGGGATCAGAGGTGTTGCTAGCCCAGACTGGAGGGCATGGCCAGGCAGGGAGCATGGGTCTGGGGTCTACATGAGCACAGCGTCTGAGGGGAGCACAGGCCCGTGGTCTGCAGGGAACATGGTGCTGGCGTCTGAGGGGAGTACAGGATTGGGGCCTGAGGGGTATCTGGGGCCAGAGCCTGCGGGAAGCATGGAGCTGGTGCCTGCAGACATGAGCTTTGCGTACTAGGCCAGCTTTAGGCCTATCAGCAAGCTCCTTCACCTCGTTAAGCCTTGTTTCTCCCATCTGGGAAATGGGAAGAAGACACCAGCCTCAGAGGTTTGGGGAGCAGTCAATGAAATACGATCCCAGCACTTCACACAGCATCTGCACAAAGCCAGCATGTGAGCCCCGGTGGAGCTGTCCTCAAGGCCAAGCCTTGGACACGTCTCACTGTGGCCAGTGCTCAATAGATGTGTGGACGCCAGGCTCCTGTTGGGGAGGCACTGGCTGGGAGGGGTCGTCTGGAGGCTCACCAGGCAATGCCTGCCTGGTGGGGGAGGCCACAGCCCTGTGGGCTTGTGGGGTCAAGGGTTCCAAGCAGAGGGGCCCAGGCGCCAGATGGGAGGAAGGGCAGTGTGGACAAATTCCTCCTGAGCCCACCTCTCTCCTCTGCTCTCTGTGTCCAGCTGGCTCTGTGTCTTTAAAACGCTAATGGGCCTGCTGAAAAAAATGACGGGTTGCTAGCACACTCACAGGTTCTCAGTCTGACATCAGCAGGGAATCAAAAATATTTTATTATTTGGAAACGCCGTCGAGGGGGAGCAGACTTGAAAGTGTGCCATGGCTCCAAACCACACCTCCCCTGGGAGTTAATTATTTTCTTAAAATGCAACTTGTACTGTTAGTTTAAAACATTCCAACTGTGTTCACACTCTTTAAATCTTCAGTAAACCTTAGAGTTTAAATCACTTGCAGATAAGAGTAATTCTATTAGGGAGAGGGGGGAAGGAGCCTCGGTGGAGGTAAAATTGAATGAAATAAAAAGGCCATTGATTGTGGGCTCTTTGGGGCGCCTCTTGCCCCAGCCCCTCAGGACATAAGGGCTGCTGAGAGAAGCCTGGCAAGGCCTAGACACTGGTACCCCAACTAGTATCCCACCTGGGACTGCCTATCAAGTACCCTACCCAGTAGCCTACCTGAAACTGCCCACTTGATACCCCACCTGGTACCCTACTTGGTACTCCACCTAATATTCCAGCCGGTACCCAACCTGGTACTGCATCCACTACCCTACCCGGGACTGCCCACCCAGTATCCTACCCAGTACCCCACCTCACATCTCACTTTGTACCCTATCTGGCACCCCACCCGGCGCTGCCCACACAGTACCTTACCCAGTACCTCACTTGGTAACCCACCTGGTACCTCACCTGGTACTGCCCACCTGGTACCCTACTTGGTACCTCACCTGGTACCCCACCCAGGGCTGCCCACACAGTATCTCACCGGGTACCCCAGTTGGTATCCTTCCCAGTACGCAATCTAGGACTACCCACCCAGTACCCCACGCAATACCCCACCAAGGACTCCTCACCCAGTGCCCTATCCAGTACCCCACCCAGCACCCCATCCAGTACCCCACCTAGTACCCTGTCCAGTACCCCATCTAGGACTACCCACCCACTACCCCACCCAGGACTGCCCATGCAGTACCCTACCCAATACCTCACCCAGGACTCCCCACCCAGTACCCCATCCAGTACCCCACCTGGTACCCTACCCCGTACCCCATCTAGGACTGCCCACCCAGGACTGCCCACCCAGTCCCCCATTCAGGACTGCTCACTATCCCCTCAGAAAAGTTGGTGTGGGTTGCACTCAGGTCCTTGGGGCTGGATCCATATTGGCCATATGCTGGCTGAGCTGGGCCACTTTTGGAGGGACACTTGCCTTGCAGGTCTCAGCATGGGCCCACAACGGAAAGTAGCTCGGCACACACCCTCAGGAGCCCAGCAGCCTCCAGTGGCTGGACAGCCAAGGACGCCCAGCACGTGGCCTCGCACACACCTTCCCTCCCGTGTTCCTCAGACGCAGGGAGGTCCCTACACATCCTGGGGATGCCTGCAGCTACCACCCAGTATCTCAGCACCTCCCAGTGACAGAGATCCCAGGTGGAGCCTGGGCACCACCTACCACCCAAGGACGTCCCTATGTCACCCCAAAAGTCACCAAGCAGCACGGGACACAGGGCCACCAGGAAGGCAGGGGTGAGGGGAAGAATTACAGGTGCTAGCTCAGGACAAGGCAAATATTAGCTGGGGGTGGAGGGTCCACTGCAGCCTAACTCTGAGTTCCTCGGGGAATGTATATTGGGGTCTCCCAGGCTCCGTGGACACCCTTACTGCAGCCCTGGGCTGATCTTCCTAACCTGGGACTCCTGGGATCCCACTGTAAGTTTCCTCCTATGGGGTCTCCCACCTCCACCCTCAGGGCCTCACCCCCCTCTTTCTTTGCCTGGGAATGGACGATGAACAGGAGAAGGACAGTGTCGGATGGACACAGAGTGCCCAACAGGCTCCCCTGGGAGAGGGAGGGGGAGGGGCCCCATTGCACACCCACCTGAGCAAGAGGGAGAGTGGAAGTGGGAGACCGATGCCCCAGGGCCTCAGCTGGGTGTGGATGGAGTGTAAGTGTATGCATCAAGTGTGTAAACGTATGTGTGTATATGTGTGTGAGTATAGTACATGTGTCTGTGTGAGGGTATGTGTGTCTGTGTGAGAGAGGGAATGTGGGTGAGTGTGTGTATTGAATGTGTGAGTATGTATTATGTGTGTGTGTATTGAGCGAATGTATTGAGTCTGTCTGAATGTGTGAATGTGTATATATGAATGTGTTGCATATGTATGAGTGTGTGTATGTGACAGTGTGAGCATGTATATGCGTGTG
The DNA here is from genome assembly GCF_000243295.1 of Trichechus manatus latirostris. Taxonomy (NCBI): domain Eukaryota; kingdom Metazoa; phylum Chordata; class Mammalia; order Sirenia; family Trichechidae; genus Trichechus; species Trichechus manatus. The sequence continues at coordinate 1,660,019 of NW_004444058.1, read as the reverse complement.
TGAGAGAGTATGTGTAAGTGTGTGTGTAAGTGTGTGCATGTGAGGAAGTGTGTATGCAAGAATATGTGAGTGTGTTTAAGTGTGTGTATGAGTGTGTATGTGTGGGTATTGTGTGAGTGTGTGCATGTGTGTGTGTTGAGTATGAGTGTGTATGTGTGACAGTATGTGTGTGTATGAGTATGTATGTGAGTGTGTGTATATGTGAGAAAATATGTGAGAGGGTGTGTATGTAAGAGTATGAGAGTGTGCATGTGGGCGTGTGTATGCATGTCTGAGAGTACTGTGAACATGTCAGCATGCGTGTGTGTGTGAGTGTGTGTGTGTGTGTGTGCATGCACCTGTGTGTGTGTGTGGTGCCTGGCAGTGCCCACTCTTCCTGCCTGATGCGTACCTGGATGCCCAGCCTTGCAAGCGGCAGGGAGAAGAAGTGTGGGGTCAGAAACCAATGGGAGGTTCCCTGCCTTCGTCATGGCCCCTGTGGCATGGCCTGACTGTCTGGCCCTCCTTGCCCAACGCCCGCACACCGTGCTCCCGGGAGCGGCTTATACAGGCCTGGTGGCCCCCATTGGTCCTGCCTGTGTTTGCAATACTTCACACCCCATTGCCAGCAGCTTTGCAGCTAGTTTGGGGCGGGGGCCATGCTGTGCCCAGCTGTTGGGCGGAAGCTGCCTGCCTCTCTCTCAGTCACAGCCCTGTCCCCTAGGGGGAAGGGGGACAGGCCTCCTTCCAATCCTGGCATCACCATCTGGACCTTTTCCTACAGAAAGGAGGCCATACCAGGCAGGTTCTCACACACGAGAAGCCTGTCCCAAGGCAGGTGCTGCGTTCTGGACGTGCAGCCTGGGGAGAGGCTGTGCAGCAGTGAGGGCCTGATGACCTCAGCAGGCAGCAGAGTGTCCACACCACTGGGCGTCTGTCAGCTCAACCCTGGCCTTGCACTCTATGTGCCCCGCTACAAACGCTCCTGTTTCGGAAGGGCCTTGGGGCCTCGCCTGCCCAGCCCCCAGAGTCCATCCTCATCCCCCTTGGCACCTTCGCCTCAGGATCTGGGGACTCTTGGTCCTGGGCCAGACTTAGCCTGTACCTGGGGGACGTGAGACCAAGCTCCAAGATTCTGGGGATTCTTGATGGGAAGAAGGACTCCAGCCAGCATGGAGGGCTGAAGTCCTACACTCCCGCAGAAGTATGTCCCTGGTCACAGCAGAGCCGGGCAGAGAAGGAGGCAACTCCAGGGAGTGCGGAGCGCCATCCCCAGCTGGCTGGTGCTTGCCCTTCCATGGTGAACCTGGCTGTGCCTGCAAGTCCTGCTTGGCCGCCGTGAACACAGACTCAGGAGGCATCTCGGCCTGGCCTCTCTCTCCCTAAATAGCATTTTGATGAGTTAAGTGTGAGAGAATTAAAAACAACCCAATTAAATTTCCTTTATAAATACACGTGGGTTTGGAAATCAAGGGGAAAAGCGGCTTTCGGCTCATAAAATGCTATGTACGTTTTCCTCGCAAGTGTGAGGGGAAAGCGGCTGACGCGTCCCCTCAGCCTGGGCTCCCCTGGCCAGCCCAGCTCAGCGGATACCCCAGGCTGTGTCCAAGTCATGCTCTGGCCCCAGCTGCCTGCCCGGCCCCACCGCACTGAGGGTGCAGATAGTAAAGCCAGGCATGGCGGCAGACTCACTTATCTTCCATGACAACAGTGACAACACCTACAGGCACTGACCTTAGTAGGACTATCATGTGTAGAATGGGTGCTGTGATTATCCCCACTACACAGAGGGTAAACTGAGGCAGGGAGCCTTCGGGAATGTGACTCAACCCACTGGGCCGGTAAGTGGCAAGTCTGCCCTAACCACTGGGCAGCATGGCCTCGGTTGCCCCTCTGGTGTTATTGACAGTATTGCTCAGACACAAAGGTGTGGAGAGGTGATTCCCGTGTACAGCCTCCCTGCCTGCAGGGAAGGGGGGGTCTGGGCATGCAGCAGCAGGGGGAAGGGTCCCGCACAGTGGAACATTTGAGGTCGTTGGAAAGGCAAATGGAATCATTAACAGCTTCCAAAAATAACCCTCACCAGAGTCAGAGTCCCAGGAGCCTCCTTCAGGCAGCCGGGCTTTGCCTGGGGTGGGTTTCTGATAGACTGCAGAGTGGGCAGGGCTGGGGCCGGACTTGGGGCAGACTAGCCTCCAACTCTGGAGCCTCAGTGATCCCTCAGCCTTCCTGGGACTCATCTGTGAAACTGGCTACACGTGATCTGGAGGAGGACTTTCATTCACTCATTTATTCAACCTAGTAATGTTGCTGTTAGGTGCTCTCAAGCTAACTCTGACTCACAGCCACCCTATGCGTAATAGAAGGAACCGTTGCCTGGTTCTGCACAATCTTGTCAACAGTTGGTATGTTCGAGCCCATTGTGGCAGCCACTGTGTCAGTCCATCTCATTGAGGGTCTCCCTCTTTTTCGCTGACCCTCCACTTTCCCATGCATGATGTCCTTCTCCAGGGATTGGTCCCTCCTGATAACGTGTCCAAAGTAAGCAAGATGAAGTCTCATCCTCCCTTGTAAGGAGAATTCTGGTTGTAAGCCCCTATAATAGAGTTTTTAATGCTAATTTTTTTTGGCCACATACTATCCTATGTCAAGCACTGTCCTATGTTCTTTTGTAACTGCTTTATTGAGGGATAATTGACATACAAGAAACTGCACATATGTAGAACGTACAATTTGATGAGTTTTGACACAGGCATATGCCCGCGAAACCGCCACCACAATCAAGTAATGAACATGCCCATCATCTCCAACAGTTTCCTCAGGAAACTTGATGATCCCTCTCTCTCACACCGCCTGTCCCCAGCAGCCACTGATCTGCTTTCTGTCACTATAGATCAGTTTTTATTTGCCTTTCCTGGAACTTTGTATAAATGGAATTCCACAGTATGTACTCCTTTCTCGTCTGTCTTCTTTTACTCAGGATAATCGTTCTGAGATTCTTCCTGCTGTAGCATTTATCAATTGTTCGTTCCCTTTAGCATTTCTTGCAATGTGTGTCTGCTGGTAATGAATTCTTCCAGCTTTTGTTTGTCTGAAAAGGTCTCTATTTCACTTTTTGTTTTTCAAAAGATATTCTCACTGGGTATAGAATTCTAAGTTCATAGGGTTTTGTGCCTTCATTTCTTTAAAGACGACATTGTCATCTCACCTGCATTGCTTCTGACGAGAAATCTGCTGCCACTCTTACTTTGTTTCTGATTGTTTTTAAGATTTTCCTGTATCACCAGTTTTGAGCCAATTTTACCTCTGTTAAATTATGTAATTTCACCACCACTCTTTCAGATTAAAAAACAAACCTGAGGTTTCATTTCCAGCGTCATTCAGCTGGTGGGCAGCATGGACAGAATTTGGACTCTTCCATCTGATTCCAGAGTCTCTCCTCACAGCTGCTATCTACCCTGCTCCTCTGTGCTAGGCCTGCCTGCATGCTCAGGCTGTGGATGGGGATGCAGGTTCAGAGGACCCAGACACACTCCTGAGGAGCTCAGACCTGCAGCCCTGTGAGCACAGAGGACAAGGGGGCCCCGAGGGATAGAGAAAAGGAGCTGGCAGGAGCCTCCCAGTCCATCCCACTGTGGGGGCAGCCAAGTCCCTGGGACAAATGTTTTTGTAGCCCCACATGCAGACAACGAGACCTGTAGGTTTCCCAGTTCTCTGTGCAGCAAATGCTGTGCAGACACCTTTTAATACTTCAAATGATGTTTTCTTCCCCTCAATGTCTTTCTCCCTCTGTTGTGTGGTCAGTTTTTCAGTTGGGTCACATTGAGTTAGATAAAAGTTATTGGCCCAGCAGCCGTGATGGCTAAATACAAACAATCAGGGGGAGCCTGGTGCTCACAGGCAGCCCGTGTGACCTCTGCAGATCATCTTCTGCTGCCCCTTCCCACCTCCCCCTGGGCCAATGGCTGGCAAGGTAAGCCATCAGCCATCCAGAGACAGCAGATCACCCAGGCCCTCTTCCCTGTAGGGCAGTCTGGTGGGCGGGCATGAGCAGCTCCACCCTCTCACCTGCACGTGTGGACTGAATGCTCACCTACACATACACCTCAGGGTCCCACACAGGTACCATGAGACCTGGCAGGTAAGAACTTCGATGCCAGTGGGCAGACCCTGAAGAGAAGAGGGAGGCAGACTTCTTGGTGCCTCTCAGAGGTACATGAAGTCTCAAGCTCCCTCACCAGGTGCTTGTGGTGGGCCAGCCACAGCAGGAGGGACACAAAGGGTCCTGGCCCAGCAGGGTGGCCCAAGGAGCCTGGGGAGGAGGCCTTGCAGCAAGGGAGCAGAGAAGAGGCCAAGGTGGGCCACATACCCAGTTTTTCCTCAAAGACCTTCTGGCAGGTTGTGGGAGCAAGTGTGTGGGGAGCTGGGCGGGGGAGAACACACTCTGGGTTTCAGCCAGGGGCAACCATAAGGCCAGGGAAGGCCCCTGCCCTCACCTTGCCCTCTCTCTATGACATACTACTCACCTTGGCAAGTTTAGAGCTGGAGCAAGTTCTCCCTCCTGCCAACCTCAATTGGCAGCATCTGTGGCAGTGCTGAGACGTCGTTCTGGGGCTGAATTTACTTGATTTTTTTTTTTTCTCCCTGATTGGGCCTGTTCCAGGGGTTGTGAGTATATGAGGTTCCAAGTGAAGGGCCATCTTTGTTTCTTTAATTCTGCCTGTTGGAAAACTCTGGTATTAATATTTATGAGAAATGACCTAATATCCACGCTGCCTGCCGCAGCGTGTTTGTTTAACATATTTAAAGCAATTTGGGGGTGTATTTACTTTTTAACGGCCTCCTCAGCAAGGGGAGCCTGACCTATCCCCCCACCCCCACCCCACCCTCCGCCATGGTGAAAAGGCATGGTTTTCTCCGCAGCCTCAAAAGTTTGCTTCTTAATGGCTTCAGGAAGGCCTCGGTAGAACAGAAGGCATTGTTCCCCATGCCCCATGTGGGGGGTCCAGGGGCCTCTGCAGACAGATACCATCCGGAGCTGAGCTCTGCTCACACAGGGTGGAGGAAAGGTGGGTTTCTGCAAGGGAAAAAGAAAACCCATGTGAATGGTTTCGGAACATAGCTCCTTGGGTAGTTATAAGACAGCAATTTAAATAAGTGCTTTCTCCCTGTTTCTCTTGAACATAAAGGTAATTGTTTTTGCCCTGAAATAGATGGCCAGCTCTACTGTAAATTGATTTTTCTGTCGCTTCCCTATGTGCACGTTGCATTAGCTAATGCAGTGCTACAGGAGCGTCCCGTGGGGATGGCAGGGACCATGTACCTCACCCAGGCCATCCGACCTGACACCCGGGACGCTCGTGCTGGGCAGAGAGAGCCTCTGCAGCTGGAGAAATGCTGGCTCGAATCCCAGCTCTGCTGCTGAAAAGCTGTGTGATGTTGGACATGCTACTTAACCTCTCTGAGCCCCAGCGTCCTTGGGTAAAGTGTGAACAACAATGACAATGATGATGTCTGGCTCAGAGTTGTTGTAATGTTAGGAATGCCCCAGTCCATGCTTGACCCGTCTGCAAAGGGGTCAGACCAGCTTTAGGGCAGGTGTGGGATTTTGATGAGCCTTTAGTGATATTTCTCAGAAATCTCCCAAAGGGCTACTGTTGTGGGTTGAACTGTGTCCCCCAAAGTATGTGTAGGAGTCCTGATCCACATCCCTGTGGGTGTAATCCTATTTGGGAATGGGGTTTTCTTTGTTATGTTAGTGAGGCCGTATCCATGTAAACCTACTCACTTCTGAGTTATAAGGCCCAGTATAGACACAGAGACAAGTGAGCACAAATGGAGGGGGATTGATGCCATGTGGCGATGGCCAAGGAACCGAGGAACAGAAGCTGAAGAGAGACAAAGACCTCCCCCAGAGCCAACAGAGAGAGAGAGACTTCCCTTAGAGCCAGTGCCCTGAATTTGGACTTCTAGCCTCCTAAACTTTGAGAAAATAAATTTCTGTTCTGTAAAGGCCCCCACTTGTGGTATTTTTGTTACAGCAGCTCTAGGAGACTAAGACAGCTGCTTGCAGGAGTGCCATGGGCAGGTCATGTGTCCTCCCTGGTGAGTCCAAAAGAGGATGTGTTGGTCCCTCCTGACCAAAACTGATGCTGACTCTTGGGCTTGCGCAGCCACCTGGGGTCCTGGAGACCGAGGAAGTCTGAAACTCTGGGCAGCGAGGGCTACTCCAGGCCCAGGACTCCACCACGCAGGGGCCAGGCATGGAATGTGCCAGATTCCGAGCAACATGCTTTACCAAGCACAGTCCTGTGAGCCCTCCAAGCACATGCAGCCTTCTGACCAGGCATCCAGAATGTTCCTGCTGGGAGCCCATGGACTGAGTTCTCCCTTTGTAGAAAAGCAAAGGCGACATCAACACCAACCTTTCCACACTTACCTCTCACTGTGGGTGCAGAGAGGACACAGCAGGTGGGGGAAGGGTGTTCCCACGCTACCATCCTGCTGGAGGCCTGGGCCTAGGGTGGATTCCGTGTGACCTTGAAACCCACCACAGACAGGGGTCCCAAGTCCAGTCCTAGGCCCCCAGGTAGCCTCCCCCAGCCCATCACTTCCTGGACACTCACGTCATCCCTACAATCACCCTTGGGGCAGACACAGGTCTTCCACCTTACAGCCTGCAACACCAAGGCTCCGAGAAGCCAGGTCCTCGCGTCCATAGCCAGCAGGTGCAGCTGGGCTGGGCTGCTCCCAGGGCTGTCTGTGCGACCCCTGACCTGGCCTCTGAAATGCATGTCCTCAGACAACAAAACACACTATCTTTTTTTCCATTTTAACCATTTTTAAGTGTACAATTCAGTGGCATTAATTATATCTACAATGTGGTGCAACCATCACCACTATTTCCTAAACTTTTTCATTGTCCCCAACAGAAACTCTGTACCCCTTCAGCAATAAATCCCCACTCTCCCCTTCCCCAGACCCTGGTAACCACTACAGTAGTCTACTTTCTAGCTCTGTGTATTTTTTTATTCTAGATATTTCGTAGGAGTCCCTGGGTGGGGTAAATGGTTAGTGCACTTTGTTGTTAACCGAAAGGTTGGAAGTTTGAGTCCACCCAGTGGCATCTTGGAAGAAAGTCCTGGTGATCTGCTTCCGAAAAACTCAGCCATTGGAAACCCTGTGGAGCACAGTTCTACTCTGACACACATGGAGTCACCATGAGTCAGAGTTGACTAGAAGCAACTGGTTTACTGGTTTGATACATCGTCAGACAACAAAATCAAACAGACAAACTCAAGCTGCTGCTCCTGCCCCTTCTGTGGCTTTTGGGCAGGCAGCTTGGACCCTGTCCATTTCCAGAACTTCCCAGTCCAGCCTTGGCTCCACGATGTCCTGGAAGCATCCCCAAACCCTCTATCCTCTGTCTTCTCCTCTGTGGAGAGGGGGCAACAACTGCAGCCCACCCAGGAAGCCAGGCCAGGCAGGAGGCGAGGGTTTGAAAGAAGAGGAGAGGCTGGGAGAGCCTAGGAGAGGGACCCTCACTGGAGCTGCACCAATGTGAGTGATCACCCTTGCCTGATATCAGACCCCGCTCATTCGAAATGAGACACCTGCCGCGTCCTCCCTGCTGAGCTTGCCTGGTGGATGAAGATGGGGCTCGGAACCTAATCGCTGCTGAGAGACGCGGCCAGCTGCCACACCAGCCCGGCCCCACAGCCAGCCCGCCTGGGGAGGACACCAGCATGCATGATCAATCAGCCCCAACACTTCCCAACATATTTCTTGAGTTACATGCTGCAGAAATGATGTCATGGCGGCCACTGCCCTGAGAGAGAGAAGAAAGAGACCCTTCTGTTTCAAACCCGAGGGCCAGGACAGGCAGCTTCTGGGCACATCAGAATGTTCCTCCCCTTGGCTTCTAGAATGTGAGGGCTGGTGCTGGAATTGTTTGTTGTCTTTTCTGATTATACATGTTATATATGTTTACTCTAGAGAATCCGGAAAATACAGAAAAGCAAAAATAAAAAATATTCAAAATCCAGCTCCATTTTTATTTCCTCCTAGTATTTTTTCCACCACATAGCTCTGCTTACCTATCTATCTACCAGCTCATCCATGCACTTATCCATCCATGCACCCATCTACCCGTCCACTCACTCATCCATCCATCCATCCATGCATCCATCCATGCATCCATCCATCGATCCTATCTGTCCATGCATATATGTATGCATACATCTCTCAAGTCAAACCATATGAAACTGCTGATAGTCGACCATTTTTGACCCACAAAAGTGGTATTAGACCTAACCGTAATATCTATCATCTGTCTATTGCCTCTTCAACTTTTTTTTATGTTTTCAAAATTTGGATATCACATGCATACTGTGCCTTCTGTAACTTAACTAGTTACGATGACAATTTGGGAGTCTTTTGACTTGAAGAGTCCATAGGAAATACCCATTTGGCAGACAAGTGGGCTTGGAGGGTTTCGGCTAGCCCATAGGCCATGCAGAGGCCGCCCTGCTGAGAGCACCGTCAGAACCAGGGAGGGCGGCGAGTGTCCGAATGTGCCCAGTCCCTGTCACTCTGCTCCTGAAGTAGCCCATTTCGAAGAAGCAACGTGGTTTCCTTTGGTTCACAGTAAGAAGGACAACAGCTTTTAGGCTTAATAATGCGACAGGTAAGGTGATTGTTCTAAGGAGAGGCATGGCCTCTCCAGGGGAGCTTACTGTTCAAGAGGCGTCTCAGGGAGGGCAGCACGTGCCACCCAGTCTCTGGGGAGCTTCCCCCAAGCACACTGTCTGTCACCTTTGACCTGCAGAACAATCGACCATCCTACTGGGAAGGTGGTCATCTTATCCGTTTCGAAGATGAGGAAAGAGAGACTCAGAGGTGTGACTTGACTCATCAAAGCTCCCAGAGGAGCCTAGGGAGGCAGGGTTCACACCTGCAGCATGGGCCAGGTGCTGGGATGGCCATTCCAGCCACACACTTACTTATGGCCCCATCTCAAGCCTATTCAAATGCACCTACAGCCCACATTAAGTGTGACTGTATGAAATTAGATGAGAGTTGAGTTGTCCTTGAGTGGCTGGCCTCATCGCTAATTTACATAGCCATTTGGTTCAACCTTATTCACTTGCAGTTTGCAGTTTTCTTTTCTTATTCTGGAGTGATGTCTCTTCATCCTCTGGGTTTCAAACACTATTGGAGGCTCGTGGAAAGGTCCTGGGTCTGGGCCTGGAGAGGTGGCACCGAAGGAGAAGCCGTGTTGCTTGGGCTCCTAGGCACACATGGGCCAGCATGGGGTGGAGAGGGGCAGGGGAGTGGTTGTGGGCCAGGTACAGTACCTTACAGAGGGTTTAGGGTCTAAGGAGAGTAAATGCGGGCCCCCCAGAAAGGGTCACTGGAGGGTGGGCCACCCATGGGGTAGGCAAACCCTGGGCCCCAGGGATGAGGACAGTGCCACAGCAACTGGTCGAAGGAGGGTTCGTGATGGCATGCAGTGGACTTCAGGTAAGAGGCCCTGGGCTGGGGGACGAGGTTGACATGCCCAGCACCATGGGGGCCTCTTGCTGCAGGGCAGCACTGGGAAGGAGAACTCCTTCACTTGTTCTTCTCCCTCCTCATGCTCCCCAACCCAGACGGGTGGTCAGGAACGTGAAGGGAGGAGGGGTGGAGCTGACTGGGCCCCTCTCCTGTGCTTGGTGAGGGCAGTGGAGAAGCCTGGACTTTAAATGGAGTGCTTGTTGTTGTTTGCTGTCCTGGAGATTTTTGACTCATAGTGACCCCATGTAACAGAGTAGACTTGCTCCATAGGGTTTTCTAGGTGGTAATCTTTATGAGAACAAATCACCAGGACTTTCTTCCGCTAAGCAGCTGGATGGGTTCAAACTGCCAACATTTCCTTGTGTCACCAGGGCTCCTTAAATGGAATGCTTATCTTGGTCTATTCCTTGGGCCCATCTACTTCCTACAAACCTGTTGAAATATAGCAGACATGCAGAAAGGTGCCCATATCATAACTGGACAGCTCACAGAATGGTCACATGCTGAATTCCATGTCCAGTGCCTGGGACCGGGCATTTTGTTCTCTAAATGGATGTAGTTGGCCTCGGGGGATGGTGGGAGCAATGGGGACTCCCTGCCTGGCTGTGAGTCTCCTGTTTCAGAAACACTCTGGCTCCATAAAACAAATTTGCTTGACCTGATGATAGAGAAGCTCGAAGTGGATTCTGATTCACCAGACCCTCAGTTCCCTGAGTGTCTTAGTTATCTAGTGCTGCTATAACAGCAATACCACAAGTAGATGGCTTAAACAGAAATTTATTCTCTCACAGTTTAGGAGGCTAGAAGTCTGAATTTGGGGTGCCAGCTCCAGGGGAAGTCTTTCTGTCTCTGTTGGCTCTGGGGGAAGGTCCTTGTCATCAATCTTCCCCTGGTTTAGGAGCTTCTCAGCACAGGGACCCTGGGTCCAAAGGACACACTCTGCTCCTGGTTCTTCTTGCTTGGTGGTAATGAGGTCCCTTTCCTCTCTACTGCATCTCTCTTTTATATCTCAAAAGAGATTGACTCAAGATACAAACTAATCCTGTAGATTGAGTCCTGCCTCATTAACATAACTGCCTCTAATCTTGTCTCATTAACATCATAGAGGTTAGGATTTACAACACAGAGGATAATCACATCAGATCACAAAACGGTGGGAAATCACACAATACTGGGAATCATGGCCTTCCCAAGTTGATATACATTTTCTGGGGACACAATTCAATCTGTAACACTGGGACATGATTCTTAGACCTGGCATTTAGGCCAAAAAAACAAAGACATGTCATAAAATCACACACTTGTCACAGGAGAAGTAGGAGTAGGAATAGTGTGGGCCCTTGCAGTTTTATGTGTGTGTGAGTGTGAGTGACTGAATGTGTGTGAGGGTGAGTGATTGAGTGTATGTGTGAGTGAGTGAATGAGTGTGTATCTGAGTGAGTGAGTGTGTAAGACTGTGAGTGTACATGAGTGTGTGAGTGTATGTGTATCTGAGTGTGTGTGAGAGTGAGTGTGTGAATACGTGTAGGTAACTGTTGAGCATAGACTGTGAGTGAGTGTTTGTGTAAGAGTGTGAGTATGTGAGAGACTTGTAAAGGAATATGACAGAATTGACGGCAACAGATTTATGAGTGCGTGCATGAGTGTGAGTATGTGAGTGTATGAGTGTGAATGTGTGTGAGTGTGTGTTTGCATACCTATGTTGCTGTGCAGAGGGAGAGGGCCTGGCAGGCGGGCCCCTCACTGAAAGTTCCAGTCCTCAACAGTGGCCACAGGCGCTCATGGGTCAGGCCCCACTGGACACTGCCCCTTCTCGCTGCAGACACATTGTTGGGCCAAGGGGCAGCCCAGCCCCGCTGCCAAGTCAAGATGGATGGGCCACGTCTCGGTTTGTCATGGCGCCGGCAGACGCGCGTGCCAGAGCTCCGTACCGCAATCCCACACATGGTCCACGTTAGCCGCCCTCCAACTCCTATCCATAAAGCGCTGTGCCCTGGTGGTCAGCCCCCGCCGCCCAGCCCACCTCCACTTCTAATTGGGCTGCAAAGCCGTTTAATGGTGTCTGCCAGGTCTGCAGGGCTGCTGGGGCAGAACAATGTGCTATTCATGCCCCAAACAGAACTCCAGTGATCGCCTAATATCTTTAAGCTAAAACACAAGGCTTAATTGGAACAGATGCTGCAAATTCCAGTGCAAAAGGCCAGTTCCTATGTGATCTAAACCAGGTATGTGCCAGGGACTTGGTTTTAATAGTGGCCTTTTTTTCTTTATGGGCATATACAAAACTCACGGCTATGCTGCACGACAGGCAGGGCCGAGTCTTGGAAACCTCCCGGCGAGAGGCCTGCAGAGCACTGTGGCTGTGGCCTTTGAGCTGCAATCACAAGGTACCCTGTCATTTGGTGAGCTAGTCTTCATGGGTGCTGATCTCTCCTCTTCTGGGGCTGACACTTTGCCACCTTTTCAGAGCTGTTGCCTCAACGGCTCTAGACAGATGCATCGGAGTCCTCTCCCGGCACATCTGCCCAACCTGCCCAGAGGTCGCCATTTCTTGCTGCCCACTGAAGGCCCACCCTCACTCGGGAAGCTCCCAGACAGGCTCGGCGCCTCTCGACTTCCACTGAGCTCGCCCCACTCAGATACAACACTGCCCCGAAAGCTAGCTCCTCTACTTTGCTCTACAACTACTCCACGGTGCACTCTTATTTTTTATATATTAGACCAATCTTCCAGTCTAGAACCAGCTTCCTAAAATCTAGCTGTTGTAAGTTGCCAGGGAGTCAGCTCTGACTCTTGCGACCCCATGTACAACAGAACGAAACATTGCCCCGTCCTGCATCATTCTCATGATCATTGGTACGTTTGAGTCCATTGTTGCAGCTTTTGTGTCGATCCATCTCAGGGAGGGTATCCTTGTTTTCACTGACCTTCTACCAACATGATGTCCTTTTCTAGGGACTGAAGTCAGGGGCTGACTGTTTATACGCAGCTTCTAGCACACTGCTGAGCAGAATGAGTTTGTCCTGATTTTTCCTTGGCTGTACTTTTTCAGAGAAAGTCACAGATCACAAAACACTGGATCTTCTTGGAATATGAAAAGCCTGGCTCACTGCCATCCTGGGCTCTCTGCTCAGCTTCCTGATCCTGCCCAGGTGGATACCAGAATATTCCCAGGAGTGAGCCTAAACCAGCCCAGGGAACCCAGGAGCAGCTGCGCCCATTCCAGTGGCCACTTCCATTGAGGAAACTGAAGTGATCGCTGAGGGTCATCCCTGGTCGTGGCCTGCTGGGCCTGTAAATGGTCTCAGGTTCCTTAGAACACTGTTTCCAATTTAAACGTTAAAATTACGGTTTCCTGACCAGAACTCTATCAGGAAGAAATCAAATTCGCTGGAACTTTTGAGTCCCCAAGGCAGCAGCTAGTCAGGATTTATCTGAACAGATGTCTCAGGAGGGAATCTTGGCTTCAGGTAGAACCTCAAGGCTGCAGTGTCCTCCGTCCATCCATCCATCCATCCATCCATCCATCCATCCATCCACCCACCCACCCAATCATCCACCACCCACCTACTTTCCTATCCAATTATTCATTCATTCATTCACTTAATAAATATTTTCTAAGTGCTGGCTTCCTGCATGGACTCTCTGGCCTCCTCTACCTTGTACACTCTTTCCCTGACTGTTGGAGAGGCTTCACCAGTGGCTGGTGGCCCAGTGGAGGCCAGAAGTGCTGGGAAGTCCACAAGTAAACTTTGCAGTGCCCAGGGGCAAGGTGAGAAGGGGCCCTCTGCTTGGGACCAGGCCCAACACACAGAGGCCCGCCCTTCCAGCAAAGGCTCTCAGTCCAACCCAAATCCCCAAGAAATCCTTTCTGATCCTCCTGGCTCTGGGAAACCTCCAGGTGATTAGCAGGCAGGTGGGGGTGGCTTTAACACCAGGGGAAGTGAGAGTCAGGGGCCATTAACTGGCGGTCCTACAGCTCTTCCTCTGGGTGATCAAACCCACCTTCCTGCCCTCTGCCATCACCCCAGGACAGGGAAATGCAGGCCAGGAGGGACCCTCGCATGGCCCCCCACCTGCTCTCTCTGCTGCTCAGAGCCTGGGCCAGCATTCCATGAGCCTCAAGGTCCTGACACCAGATTCTCCTACATTCTGGCAGCAGAGGACCTGCCCATAGTCACCAGGAGATTGTCAGTGTCAGCCACAACCATGGCCCAGGTATCCCAATCTCAGTCCAGCTAGATGTGATCTCAGCCCATCACTGGGGTGGCGAAACAACAGGAATCAGCAGCCTCCATGGAGTGCCTTCCCTATGCCAGCACTGAGGAATTTTCTAGAAGCCAGGGAGCTGATGCTTCATGGAACTGGGATTGGAACACAAGTCTGTTCCGCCTGGGACGTGGGAGGTCCCTGGGGACTTGAGGAAGGTACATCCACAACACTTATCTATATGGGAAATGCTACTACGAACAAGCATCATGGAGTACTGGCCCTGGGTGAGAGCAGTTCACCCAAGGCTGCAGGGAGTGGGACTGGCCGCAAGGAGGCAGTGGGGCTTGAATCTGGCTAAGAAGGATGTACAGGGGCAGGGAGAGCCTTCCAAAGGAGCTGGGAGTCATGGAGCATTCTGGGGCACGCTTAATCCCTATTCCTCATAGCCTTCTTCACACCACCACCAGGTGCCATCAAGTCAACTCTAACTCATGGAGGTCCTATGTGTGTCAGAGTAGAGCTATGCTCCATAGGGTTTTCAATGGCTGATGACATTTTTAAATTATGGGATTTTTCAGGCACAGAGAAAAAGATGGAGAATAACAGACTGAACGCCCACCAACTCACACCCAGCTTTGTCAAATTTATCACTTTGGACAGCTCCTTGATCCTGTTCTGTTTCCACCTGGAATCTCTCAAATTTGCTATTTATCATTCTCATACATGGCTTTTGTTCTTTCGTTGCATGTTACATATTCAGTGTTGCTTTGCATGTGTTGGAATCTTATGTAAATGGCATCATGCTCCCTTCTCTCCACACAGTGTGTTGAGATTTAGCCATTTTGCTGCATATTGCTAGAGTGATTTGGCTTAACTCTGGTTAGTAGTGGTGTAAGCATAGACCCCAGGGTGTTTATCCACTTTCCTGTTGATGGACATTTGGATTTCTTCCGAGGATTTGCTGTTAGGAACAATGCTGAAAGAATGCGCATTCTTGCACATGACTGTTTGGGACTTGTGAATGAGCTTTCTAAGGGAGCGTGTCCCGTAGTGGTTAAGTGCTACTGCTGCTAACCAAAAGGTCGGCAGTTTGAATTCACCAGGTGCTCCTTGGAAACTCTATGGGGCAGTTCTACTCTGTCCTACAGGGTCGCTATGAGTTGGAATCGACTCAACAGCAATGAGTTTGGTTTTTTGGTTTTGGTGTCTAAGAGTGGGACTGCTGGTCAGAGGGTGTATCTTCATGTTACTAAACACACCAAGTGGCTCTCCAGGGGGTTACACCAATTCTGACGCCCCTGCCCTTGGCTGTGTTGGCGAGGTCATCAACCCTTGGTATCAGCAGACCGTTAATTTTCGACAATCTGTTGTCTGTGAAATGACTTTTCTTTGCTGCTTTAATTAGCATTTCCCTCTTGACTGGTTTCCATTTCTCATGAGGGTTTTAGGCAGTTGTGTCACTGCCACTACAAAATGTCTGCATTTGTTTTCTAGGGGTGCCATAGCAAAGTGCCACAGACTGGATGGCTTGTAAGAACAGAAATTTGTTGTCTTACAGTTCTGGAGGTTGGGAGTCCAAAATCAGAGTGGGAGCAGGGTTAGTTCTGTCTGGGGGCTCTGAAGGAGAGTCAGTTCCATGCCTGTCTCCCAGCTTTGGGTGATGACCAGTGTCTTAGTTATCTAGTGCTGCTGTAACAGAAATACCACAAGTGGATGGCTTTAACAAACAGAAGTTTATTCTGTCACAGTCTAGTAAGCTAGAAGTCCAAATTCATGGCGTCAGCTCCAGGGGAAGGCTTTCTCTGTCAGCTCTGGAGGAAGGTCCTTGTCATCAATCCTCCCTGGGACTAGAAGCTTCTCCTCGCAGGAACCCCAAGTCAAAAGGACGCGCTCTGCTCCCGGCATTGCTTTCTTGGTGGTATGAGGTCTCCCGTTTCTCTGCTCGCTTCTGTCTTTTATATCCCAAAAGAAATTGGCTCAAGACACAATCTAATCTTGTAGACTGAGTCCTGCCTCATTAACATAAGTGCCACCTATCCCCTTACCCCCATTAACATCACAGAAGCAGGATTTACAACACATAGGAAAATCACATCAGATGACAAAATGGTGGACAATCACACAATATTGGGAATCATGGCTTAGTCAAATTGATACACATATTTTTGGGGGACACAATTCAATCGATGACAACAGGTGATCCTTGGCTCATGGACACGTCACTCCAATCTCTGCCTTAGTTGTCACATGTTCTTCTATGTCTTTCCTCTGTGTCTCTCCTCTTTTATAAGGACACCACTCACATTGAACTCACCCTACTCTAGGATCACCTCGTGTTAACTTATCGGATTATATCTGTGTTTAATGAACATTTTTAGAGAGGTAACATACATACAGAAAAACGTAAAAATCATAAGCGAACAGTTGGATGAATTTTCACAAAATGGACACATCCATGTAGCCAGCACCTAGATCAACGAACAGAATCTTCCAGAACCCCCAAAACTCCCTTCCCATCACTATTCTCACCTTTCTCACAAAAGGTAGTGCAAGTATCCTGATATCTAACACTGTAAATTTATCTTGCCTGTTTTTGAACTTTATATAAGTAGAATTATGCTTGTGAGTTGCATTTGTGTTGTGTGTAGTAATTACTGGTTTATTTTCATTCCTCTACAGTACTCCTTTGTTTAAATGTATCCTGATTTATTTATCCATTCTAATATGGCTGGATACTTTAATTTTTTTGTGGTTTTAGAGCATTTTGAATAAAGGTCTTATCAACATTCTCATAAATGCTCTTTGATCTGTGTATGTGACATTTTTGTTGAGTATAAACCTGGGGGTTGTTATTCTTGGCTCAGGGGCACATATTCTGCTTTTCCAGGGATTTCTAAAACAATTTTCCAAAGTGTTTGCTCTCATGTACACCCCTCTGAAATCCTGTGAGAGTTCCTGTTGCTCTATACTCTTGCCGACACTTGGATTGTCAGTCTTTCTTTTTTTGTAGGTTTTTTTTTTTTATATTGTTGTGATTTAAGTGAAAGTTTACAATTCAAGTTAGTCTCTCATACAAAAATTTATACATACATTGTTTTGTGACCCTAGTTGCTCTCCCTACACTGTGACAGCACACTCTTCCTTTCCACCTCAGATTTCCTGTGTCCATTCAACCAGCTCCTGACCCTCTCTGCCTTCTCAACTCGCTTCTGGAAAAGAGCTGCCCATTTAGTCCCATATACCTACTTGAGCTAAGAAACATACTCTTAAAGAGTATCATTTTATGTCCCATAGTCCAGTCCAACATTTGTCTGCAGAGTTGGCCTCAGGAGTGTTTTTAGTTTTGGGCTAACAGAGAGTCCGGGGGCCATGTCTTCCAGGGTCCCTCCAGTCTCAATCAAACCGTTAAGTCTGGTCTTTTTGCTAGAATTTGAGTTCTGCACCCCACTTTTCTCTTGCTCCATCAGGGACTCTCTGCTGTGTTCCCTGTCAGGGCAATCATTGTGGTAGCTGGGCACCATTTAGTTCTTCTGGTCTCAGGCATGGAGTCTCTGATTTATGTGGCCCTTTCTGTCTCTTGGGCTAATATTTTCCTTGTGTCTTTGATGTTATTCATTCTCCTTTACTCCAGGTAGGTTGGGAGAAGTTGATGCATCTCAGATGGCCGCTCACTAGCTTTTAAGACCCCAGACGCCACTCACCAAAGTGGGATGCAGAACATTTTCTTAAAAAACTTTGTTATGCCAATTGACCTAGATGTCCCCTGAAACCATGGTCCCCAGACCCGTACCCCTGCTACTCTGTCCCTCGAAGTGTTTGGTTGTATTCAGGAAACTTCTTAGCTTTGTTTAGTCCAGTTGTACTGACTTCCCCTGTAGTGTGTGCTGTCCTTCCCTTCACCTAAGATAATTCTTGTCTACTTTCTACTTAGTGAATACCCCTCTCCCTCCCTCCTCACCTTCATAACCATCAAAGAATGTTTTCTTCTGTGTTTAAACCTTTTCTTGTGTTCTTATTATAGTGGTCTTTTACAATATTTGTCCTTTTGTGACTGATTAAATTCACTCAGCATATTGCCTTCCAGATTCCTACATGTTATAAGATGTTTCATGGATTCATCATTGTTCTTTATCACTGCGTAGTATTCCATTGTGTGACTATACCATAATTTGTTTATCCCTTCATCCATTGATGGGCACCTAGGTTGTTTCCATCTTTTTGATATCATGAACAGTGCTGCAGTGAACATGGGTGTGCATATATCTATTCATCTGACAGCTGTTTTTTCTCTAGGATGTATTTCAAGGAGCGGGATAGCTGGATCGTATGATACCTCTGTTTCTAGCTTTTTAAGGAAGTGCCAAACAGATTTCCAAACTGGTTGTACCATTTTACAATCCCAACAATGTTGTATAAGTGTTCCCGTCTCTCCAAGGAGTGTCAGTCTTTCTATCTTAGCCAAGCTGTGGGTGCGTAGCTCGTTGTGGCTTAATTTGCATTTTCCTGATGACTAATAAGGATGAGAATTTTTTCATGTTTATTGTCCATTTGGCTCTCCTCTTTCATGAAAGCCTGATCAAGACTTTTACCCATTTTTTTATAGCGTTGCCTGTTGTTTCTTTGTTGAGTTGTGCAAGTTCTTTACATATTCCATGTATGAGCCCTTTCTAGAAATACCTCTTCCATGCCCTAGCTTGCTTTTTAATCTCATGATAGTATTCTTTAATGGATGTAATTCCTCATTTTCCATGTAGCTCAGTTTATTAATCTTTACCTTATGGTTAGTGTTTTGTGTACCCTGTTTAAAATCTTGGCCTACCCAAGGCTAGGAATTTATCCTACAATATCTCCTAGAAGCATTATTGTGTTTTCTTTCATCTTTAGCTGTCCACCTGGAATATATTTTTTGTATGGTGTGAAGTAAGTGTCTAATTTCATTTTTTTCCTGCATGACTATCCAATTCACTTAGTACAATTAAAAAAATTATTGTAGTGAAAATATATAAAACATTCACCGATTCAACAATTTCTATGTGTGTAACTCAGTACATTGGTTATATTCTTCATGTTGCACAACCATTCTTTTCCAAATTATTTCATCACCATTAACATAAATTCAATGCCCCTCCCCCAAGAAAAAACCCTTTCCCCTCCCTCCTACACCTGGTAAGCACTAATAATCTTTGCTTTCTATATGTTTGCTTATCTCATATAAGTGAGATCATACAATATTTATTCTTTTGTGACTGATTTATTTCACTTGCTGTGATGGTTAAGATTGTGTGTCAACTTGGCTGGGCCATGATTCTCAGTGTTTTAATGTAATCACCCCCATGATTGAATATACTGTGAGTAGCCAATCAGATGAAAGGGATTCTCCTCGGGGGTGTGGCCTGCATCTGTATATAAGCAGACGTTCTGGCTTTTTGCTCTCTCTGGATCCTGCAGCTGCTTCCTGTCATCTCATCTCCCGTTCTTGGGACATGAGCTGTCAGCTTATCTGCCAAACCTGGGCTTCGTCGATCTGCACAGCCTGTGAGCTCTCCGACCTGCTGATTTTGGGCTTGCCAGCCTCTGCGGCTGTGTTACTTGGGAGAGGCCTCTACCCTGATCCACAGACTTGGGACATTCTAGCCTCTACAATCCCGTGAGCTGTTTCCTCGATATAATCTCTCTATATATATTTGTTTATACTCTTTACTGGTGTTGCTTTTCTACAGAACCCAGCCTAAGACACTCACCATAATGTTTTCAAGATTTATACATGTTGTGGCATGTATCAGGACTTCATTTCTCTTTAGGGCTAGTAATATTCCATTGTATGAACATATCACATCCTGTTTATCCATTCATCTATTGATGGACATTTTGGTTGTTTTCACCTTTCAGCTACTGTGAAAAGTGCTACAATGAACATTGGTATACAAGTTCCTGTTTGCATCACCTGGTACAATTTATTAAAAGAACTATCCTTTTGCTACTGTTATGCTCTGCTACCCTTTGTCAAAATCAAGTGTCCATATACTTATGTGTCTGTTTTTTAACTCCCTTTTGTCCCATGAGCCTGGAAGGATGAAGATAAAATCAGAAGATCTAGTGTGTTGTATATAGAGATGGTAAGTGTATTAGCTAGCTATGCTGTGTAACAAATTACCACCAATTTAGCAGCTTAAGACAACACCCATTTATTATCTTATAATTTCTGGGGGTTGGGAGTCTGGGCATGGCTTAGCTGGGTCCTCTGCTCAAGGTCTCACAAGGCTGAAATTGAGATGGCACCTGGACTGCATCCCTTTTTGAAGTTAGAGGTTCTCTTTCAAGTTCACATGGTTGTTTGCAGAAATCTTGTGGTTGTAGAACTGATGTCCCTGTTTTCTTGTTGGCTGTTGGCTGAGGGCTGCTTTCTGCTCCTAGAAGTGGCTTTTAATTCTTTCCTATGTGGCTCCCCGCCATTTGCAAAATCTAGCAACAAAAGATATCCCTTACACTGAATATTTTTCATGCTTCGAATCTCCTCTGCCAGAAAACACTGTCCTGTTTAAGGGCTCATCTGATTGGATCAGGCCCATCAAGGACAATCTCTCTCTCTTAAGGTCAACTGATTTGCGACTTTAATTACATCTGCAAAACCCTTTCACAGCAACACCTAGATTAGGGTTTGATTGCATAACTGAGAGGAGATGTATGTGTATGTATATCAGATGCCAGGAATCTTAGGGGCCATCTTATAATTCTGCCCACCACAGAAAGAGACACAGTTTTGCTAAGAAAGCCATTCTCTGCCTGTAGCCTGCATTTGACTAAGAGTCCAGTGAACTAGGGATTTTCAGAGATGGAAAAACTAACTGATCCTGAACCCTAAATGGAAGCATTTGTAAGCCATAGTCATGGTGAAGTGGCATCCCCAGCCAAAAAAAAAAAAGTATCCTCTGACCTTTAAAGACATTTCCTCTAAAGATTATGCTCCAGACAATGGGAATAAGCACAGCCTTCTACCCCTACTCTCTGGATCTACTGTTTGAGATGCTTTCAAGGGTCTGGTTAAGTTGACATGAGATGGGAAATGGACAGAGTATAGAAGCCAGTGAGTACAAGACCAGGGTTACCAGGCTATGTCTAAGATCTTTGCCTGTGGGTACTAGCACACAGAACTGACTGGAAGCAAATAGGCCAAAAGCCTACTGGGTTTTTGAGGAAATTGCTTTGCCAAAGAAACCACAATCCTAACCTGCAAAATCTATGTCACCCCTAAACCAATCCCTGGGCTCCCAAACCTGTATCATCAGGAATGGGTTTCAAGGTTATCCAGCCCCTAAGAAAGGAAAATCATCCAGTGTCCACATAATATTTGGCAATGGTGGAAAATGTACAATAAAGAACCACCTAGAGGAAGAAGAAGGGTCAGGAATCAGTGGAGGAAATAGAATATGTGTCCAATCACCTTCATGAACTACTACCTCATTTACCATAACACCAGAACTGGATGGTGCCTGGCTACCACTACTGAACATTTAGATCAAGGATTCTATAGAAGAATCCTGATCAAAAAGGGGAATATGTGGAAAAGATTTTTAAATTCTCATGGAATCCAGGCTTCCTGGATCTATCGAGGTTGGATGACCTCCTGAAACTACTACCCTGATGAAATATTTAAACCTTGAACTTGAACTATCCCCTGAAGTCATTTTTGAGCCAAATAATACTTTAGCTTAATTAGAAAAGAATGTTTGCATTAAGCATTACACTTTTTTAAAGAATTACCTTCATGTGATCAAATTGACAGCAGTAACTTGAAAGGATAGAGAGGAAACTTAGGGAGGCAGTGTTAATGACGGTGAAAGGTATTGAAAAAGGTGGTCCAACTTGAAGAAGATAACCAATGTCACTTAATTGTACATGTAAAAATTGTTGAAGTGATATATGTTTTGTTGTGTATATTTTCAACAAAAAAAGAGATCCTCCTAGTGGGAAAAGCCAGGAGCCACAGAGAATAATCGACAAAAATTTCTCCCCAAAACAGAAACAAGGCCTCCCAGATTGATCATCCAAGAAACTTCCTCCAAATAAGGGCAAGAAGTGTCCACACTTCTTCCCAGTAGCATTTGAAAAAGTGGACTACCCATTCTCCCCTTCTCTCAGTGGGAATCTCTACTATATTTACCCAGTTCCTATTCTCACTGTTGTGTGTTGGATGCTTTAGGGTGGATAACTTTTGGGAAACTACCTCCAGATGTGGGGGAGAGAAACACATGTCACTGGGGATCCTGGGTTCTGAGTAGATGTAATAACTGGTGGAAATTTGAAGCTATTCTCTATGGAGGCACGAAGATGTTCGATGTGTTGGTAAGAAGGTTGTCCATGGATATTAATGTGGCCAAAGGGACAGATTGTGGCTTAGATTTCCAACTTTTTTCCCACATTCATCTTCCTCTTCTCTTGCATAGCAACAGAATCCTAATTTTGAACTTGGCACATGACTGTCCAGAACACACCTAGCTTCCCTTGCAGCTGGGTGTGGCCATGTTAACTAATTTGACTAATTCCTGACCAATGGGATGTGGGTAGAAGAGATATGTACAACTTCTGGGTTATGTGTGTAGTGCCATTCTGATCTTTCTTGCATCTTCTGTCTTATTGGCAAGTGGATGTGGTTGTGAATCATCTTGGACCAAACAGCTGAGGGCCGTACCATAGAGGTGATGAGAACAAGGTAGAAGACACCTGACTCCTCAAATGACCTCCCAGAAAGGAGCCACTATTCGAGTCATGGATGGCCTCTCTCGATGGCCACTAACAACAGTTAAACCATTAAGTCATATCTGAGTGTAGCTCTGTTGATTGCTTTGCCCCTAGAGAATGTGTTGTTTTATTCTTTTTTTTTTTAATGCATTATCATTTTTTGTTGAAAGATGGACATCTTGTGTAGGATAATAGTGATAGGCAGAGACAGTAGAGAGAACTAAGTAACTTTTTTGCCTGGGAATGGGTATGGCTTTCTTTCTGCTAGGTCTTTAGTGTGGGGGTTGAGCTAATCTTATTGAGAGCCAAGCTGTGTGTTTGAGGTTTGTTGTTGCTATAATTACCCTCAGTGCCACCACAGTCTTCAGATTCCTCTAGCAATACCTTGTGTTTAAGATGGGGCTCGTTTTCCACGGGGTTTCTTCTCTGTGTGCTGTGCTTCTCAGATGGCCTGTCTCTTGCAAGTTACTTGACACTCAACATTTGTTATCCTGGTGGTAAGGGTGGGAGATGAGGGGCATTCTTTGTTCTTCTGATTAAACCTCAGTCTTAATCAGGCACCATGTCCCTGAGTCTTAGCAGTGTGACATTCTCAGGGCCCCTGCCCCTCCACCAGCCTACTTCTGAGCCTTTTCCATATTCCTGCCCCTCCCTAAGGACAGAAGGGTATTCCTTGTCCCTTTCTGCCAGTAAAATGGGTTTCCATTCACAGTATAATAATCAAATGGAAATACAAGAAATGAAAAATCCAGTCATAGAGATAAAGAATGTCTTTGAATGGATCTTCAGTAGATGTGATTTAAAAAAAAAAAAGTTGCCCTCGTGCTGTTGAGTTGATCCTGACTCATGGTGACCGCATGTGTGCAGAATAGAACTGCACTCCATAGATTTTCATGGCTGTGACGTCTCAGAAGAGATCACCAGGTCTTTCTTCCCAGGAGCCTCTGGCTGGGTTGGAACCACCAACCTTTCATTTAGTACTGAGCTCTTAACCTTTTTGTGCCAGCCAGGGACTTCCTGTAGATTTGATAAAGCCGAGGAAAGAATCAGGCAGTTTGTGCCCTATGGGTAACCATGCTTGTTGACTTCCCTCAAAAGATTAAGGCTTTTGTTACATAGGAAAGATAGAGTTGAAGGGTCTGGGCCGAGTCTCATGCCATTCCTGCAGTGGCTACTGTTCCCCACCTCGGTTCTGTACCATAAGTGAAACATTCTTTTCTGTGAGTGCCTGGTGAGGTTTGAGGATCAACGTCCTGAGAAAAAGTGCAAAGTCCCCTTTACTTGTAGCCATGAGTGCCTTCACCCTCTCTTGCCAGGGCACACTCAGCCAGCTTCCCCTAATTTGCCAATCTCCTTAGCTAAACTCTTCTTACCTGTGTCTGGCTGTGTCTTTCATCTCACCTTTGCCTACCTCTCTCTTTGCACCTATCTCACCTTAGATTTCTGGCCAGTTGGTTGTCCTGTGTCCTCAGCACTGATGGGTTCAAGAAAAGTTGTTGTCCAACAGCTTTCTACCCCCCTGAGCCTTGCATTGAATTATTTTTCCTAGAAAATTTCCATGTCATCTAAGTTTTCAAATTTACTGGCATTAAATTGTTCATTGTTTTCTACTAGTATTTTTTTTGTTCTACATATGTAGTTATATTCCATCTGTGTTCCTAATGTAATTAGTGTCTTCTTTCTCTTTTCATTAATCAACCATGTCAGAGTTTTCTCTATTCTAATGTTTAAGGAATCATCTTTCGTTTTTATTGATCCTCTCTATAATTTATGCTTCTATAATTTTTGCTCACATACTTAATATTTTTTCCTTCTACTTTATTAGGGATTGCTGTAATTCTTTTACTAACATTTTGAGTCAAATGCTTATCTCATTGATTTTTAGTCTTTCTTCTTTTCTAATATTAAGCATTTAAAGCTCTAAATTTCTCTCTAAGTACCAATTTTGCTACATCCAACACATTTTGAAGTGTGGTATTTCCATTATCACTTGGTTCTAATATTTTCCAATTTCTCTTGTGATTTTTTTCCTTTTTTTCTAAGTTATTAAAAATTGTGTTTAAAAAAATCCAGACTGTGTGACTTTTTTGGTTATCTTTTTGTGACTGATTTCCAACCATTTCTTATATTCTATTGATTCTTTGTAATTGTTCAAACTTGTTTTGTGACTCAGTATGTGGCCTATATTTATAATTCTTCCAATTGTATTTAAAAAAAGTGTGATCATTCTTAAGTGAATAATTCTATATATGTTTACACACACACATCTACTTACTTCTTAAAAAATCTGATTGATCTATTGATTATTGAGAGAGCTAAGTTAACATCTACTTGATCATGGAATGTCAAATTTTCCTCATAATTGTGTCCCTTTTTATTTCATATGTTTTGAGACTTCACTTATTAGAAACATGCATGTTTAGAATTCTTTTCCTAGTAAATTACTTTCATCATTATATGCTGACTTCCTTATCCTTTAAAAATAGGTTTTGCCTTAAAGTCTTTTTTTTAAAAAAAAAAATCTGATATTATTATTACTACAATAAAACAGCTTGTACCTTGTCCAGTATATCTTCTTATATTTTCAAACTTTGTGTCCTTATGTTTTAGGAGTCCCTCTTGTTAGCAGCATGTACCTGTATTTTTTTTTTTCTTTATTTAATCTGGTGAATGTAATCAAATAGAGTCCATATAAATTTATTCTAATTAGTGATATACTTGGATTTATCTCAACCATCTATTTACCAGACTTTATTTGTTCTTTTTTTTAAATCTTCTCTGCTCTCTGTTGAGTTGAGCATATTATTTCAATTACCTTTTCACTCCTCTTTGGCTAGAAGTTAAAATATTTTCTTTCTATTCTTTTGTTGTTTACCCTTACTAATTTTATAAGTAAACATTACTTAATGTCAAAAATTGATCAGTATTGCTCCTCGAGAACAGTGCATATATCTCAGAATGCTCTAACTCTGATCACTCTCTCCTGTCTTTTTTTCCTCAGTATTTTGCTTCCATCTTATTTTTATACCTCCACAATTAGTCATTATTAATATTTTTAATTTGGTCAGTACTTGTTTATATTTATTCACATGTACACCAGTTTTTTTGGCTTATTATTCCTTACAGCTTCTTTTTCCTTTCTTCTGAATTCAAGTTGTCTTCCTGAAGTATTTCCTTTAGTATTTTTTTCACTAAGGATCTCAGTGATAAATGATTGCCGTATTTATTTGACTACAAATATCTTTATTACACCCTCCTTATTGAAGAATATTTTAGTTGAGTTTAAAAAATCTATATTAACACGTATTTCCTGTTGATACTTTGAAGGTCATATTTCATGGTAACCTGGCTTTAATTGTTGCTTTTGAAAAATCTTTGGAAATTTCATTTCCACCTACAAGCAATCCTCAGATTACAATGAGTTCCGTTCTTAAGTCTATCTTTAAGTAGCATTTGTCTGTAAGTTGGAACAGTTAGGTATAGTTCGTATCTAATGTCAGTTAGTCAAATGTTTGTCTTATTATATAGTATATAGTGTACATTTCTATGCATAAAAAGTATTTAAAAAACACTTCCAGATACAGTAAAACATCTTTAACATAATAATACAGTAATAATAATAATAAAGTAGTGCCTGTTTGTTATTATGAATCATTGTACATACCTCAGATTTTTAATATAATAGGCTTTTCAGGGATTAGTTTGTAACTATGGGTTGTACTTCACTTGGACAATTGTAACCTGGGGACTGCCTGCATTTAATTTTTCTTTTCTCTCTGGTTGCTTTTAGAACTTCCCTTTGTGTTTGATGTTCTATGGATTCGCTACAATGTGTCTGGGTGAGGATTTATTTTTATTTATCTTTCCTTTGACTCATTATGTTTCCAGAAAGTAAGGATTCATGTCTTCTGTTAATTCTGTTTGCTTGATATATATTTTTTCCATCCTTTGAGTTTTAGTTTGTTTGTGTCTTTGAGTCTAAGATGTGTCTCTTATAGACAGCATATAGGTGAATTGTTTTTTTTGTTTTTTTTTTTAATCCATTCTGCCACTCTGTCTCTTTATCAGTACATTTAGTCCATTTACATTCAGTGTTATTATTGATAGGTATGAGTTTAGTGCCGTCACTTTGATTTTTTTTTTTTTTTTTTTTTTGTGGTGTTGACCATTTCTTTGTTCCACTTAATTTTCTGTGCTGAGTCATTCTTCTTTATGTATTTTCTTTACATCTTTTTCATTGCTTTTGATTTCATATTTGCTGAGTCTTTATGTTTTTCTTCTGTTTTATTTTGATGTGTAGATTTGTTAGTTTCCTTTGTGGTTACCTTAAAATTTACCTCTATTTTTCTAAGTTTAAACTAGTCTTTTATTTCTTGATATCACCTTAACTTCCTCTCCATATGAAAGTTTTATGACTACACTACTAAGTCCCTCTTTTTTTGTTTTAATGTTGTCATCTTTTACATATTGATGTCTCTGTTTCCCTATTTTCAGAGTTTTAGTTTTGACTTATTTTTGTGACTTTCCTATCTGGGTTTATATCTGGTTGTTCTGTCCTGTGTTCTAGTTTTGAGTTTTTATCTGGTATTATTGATTTTCTAGCCAGAGAACTCCCATTACTATTTCTTGTAATTTTGGTTTGCTTTTTACAAATACCCTTGACTTCTGTTTATCTGGAAATATCCTAATTTCACCTTCATATTTGAGAGACAGTTTTGCTGGATACATAATTCTTGGCTGGTAATTTTTTTTCTTCAAAGCTTTATATATGTCATCTTATTGACTTCTAGCCTGCATGGTTTCTGCTGAATAGTCCAGACTTAGTCTTGACTCTTCTTTGTAGGTGATTTTTCATTTATCCCTAGCCGCTCTTAAAATTCTCTATCTTTGGTTTTGGCAAGTTTGATTATAAGATGTCTTAGTAACTTTCTTTTGGGATCTACCCTGTGTGGGGTTCGATGAGCTTATTGGATAGATATCTTCTCATCCTTCAAGATATCAGGGAAGTTTTCTGCCAGCATATCTTCAACAATTCTCTCTGTATTTTCTGTTATTCCCTCTGTTCTGGTACTTCAATCACTCGTAGACTATTCCTTTTGATAAAGTCTCACATAATTCTTAGGGTTTCTTCATTTTTTAAAATTCTTTTGTCTGAGTTTTCCTCAAATAAATTGGCATCAAGTGCTTAGTTTTTGATTTCACCAATTCTGACTTCCATTGCCTCAATTCTGCTCCTAACCTTCTGTTGAATTATCTGATTCTGAAATTTTATTGTTAATCTTTTGGATTTCTATTTGCTATCTCTCTATGGATTCTTGCAGCTTGTTAAATTTGTCATTCTGCTCTTGTATAGCTTTCCTAAATTCCTCTGTTGCTTTGTCTGTGTGTTCCTTGGCTTGGTCTGAGTTTTGCATGATCTCCTTCCTGATCTCTTGAAGAGCTCTGTATATTAATCTTTTGAATTGTACCTCTGGTAACTCCAAGACTTTGTCTTCCTCCAGGAGGTTTCCTGGTTCTTTGTTTTGACTGCCTGCTGGAACCATCATGATCTGCCTCTTTATGTGATTTGATACTGACTGTTGTCTCCCAGCCATCAATAAGTTATTACATTTATTTATTGTATGTTTGCTTACTGCATCCTAGCTTCTTGTTTCGTTTTGTTTCAATAAGCCCAGATAGGCTGGGAGTGTGAGCTACTTTGATTATTGGTGTCTTTGAAACTCTTACATCCTGTCACTAGGTGGTTAGAACTGCTACTAGATATGTGAGCCCAGGAGTCCGTTTACTTTTCTTGTGTGGATTCAGCTCAGGTGTCCAGGTCTTTGTTCACCAAGTGTGTGGTACAGGCTCTCTCTTACAGTCCTAGACAAGCAGGGCTACATAGGGATGACTGGAGCAGGCATAAGTATCTGGTTGCAGTAGGGGGTTATGTGCTGAGCAAGGTAGGGGGCTGATGGCTGTCCCTGTGTGCCTAGGTGGAAAGTGTGTCCCTGTCTCTTAGAGCACATAGGTGGGTGGGTTTTGCAGCTGGACTTTGGGCACCCAATGCTGTTGGCTGTAAGGACTTGGAGGCACCACTTATTCTCAGACCCCTGTCATGGGTGGCTAGGTGGGATGGGTGAAGCAGCCAGTTCTCAGGCCCCTGATGTGGGGGAGGACCCTGCTTAAGGGGCAGGGTGGTGTCAAATGTCATGAATCTGCCACTCCCCCTTAGCTGCTGCAGTTGAAAATAGGCTTCAGCTATATACCCTGTTGTACTATGCTAATGAAGGCCTACACTGTTGAATGGGCCCACACAGGTCTAGGCAGGAGGGAAAGGCATTTGAAGTGTATGGACCCCTTATGCCTGTGCCTAGGCAAAGGGGCAGTGCCTGCTCCGAGTTCGTGGCTTAGGGGCTTTTTTTAAAGCTGTGAGACTGGTTTGGGTGCTGTTAGTCCTGAGCTCCCAGCTTAGGGGAGCAGGCGGTTTCTTTTTTTCTGTTATTTGTTTGTTTGCTTATTTGTTCCCTCCCCATAGCCATGAGACTGAGTTGGGCACAAGGGGTCCCACTTCCGGCCTAGGGGGTGTGGCAACCACTGAACACTGCTGGACTGGCACTGAAGCAGAGCTAAGAGGGGGCAGGTGAGGGGAAGAGAGGCACTTCTCTGTTATGGAAGTCCCAAAGGGGAAAGGGTTATTTTGACCCTGCATGGTAGGTTAGACACTTGTACTTAACTTTCACAGCTCCAGCACTGCTTCCCCCTGGATCCAAAGGCTTGTGTAGACTCTCTGCTACTCAGTTTCTCCTGAGGTGGTAAAATGCATCCTGAGCACTACTGCTTGCTTCAGCCCACGTGCGTCAAATGATCCAGACTGTGGGGTGCCAGCTAGGTCAGATCTGGCACTTCTTTGCTGCTTCTGAACTGTCTCTCCTTTCCCCTGCCACTTAATCCAACACCTTAACTTTGTCTTTGATGTTCAGGGCTCCTAGATTGTCATATAAATTGATCCACTTGTTTTTTGGGTCTTTGTTGTAAGAGGGACCACAGGAAACATCTGACTATTCCACCATTTTTGCCTCGCCTGTTTTCTATTAATTCTGAAAAAATTTATTTTGCTGTTGTTACTTTGAATAATACTTCTTCACCATCATCTCTATCCTTCTCCAACTCCTAATTAATATATACTGGTCTTTCTCATTTTCCTCCTCAGTTCTATTAATATTTCTCTTACTCTTTCATCTTTCTTTCAAAATTTTTATCCCTTAACCCTCCATGATACATTGAGATTAAATTCTTTAGATGTGTCTTCTGGTTCATTATACTAGGTCTTCATCTTAGTCTAATCTTGTATTTAACTTACCCTATGAGATATTAGTCAAGAACTGATGGCACTAAAGGAAGAAATCCAAGCTGGAATGTTTTAACAAACAGATGCAGTGCTGGGAGTACTCACCCACCTATGTCAAGCAATTTGGAAGACAGCTACCTGGCCAACTGACTGGAAAACATCCATATTTATGCCTATTCCCAAGAAAGGTGATCTAACAGAATGTGGAAATTATTGAACAACATCATATCACACACAAGTAAAACTCTGCTGAAGATCATTCAAAAGCGGTTGCAGCAAGTACATTGACAGG
The DNA here is from genome assembly GCF_000243295.1 of Trichechus manatus latirostris. Classification (NCBI taxonomy): domain Eukaryota; kingdom Metazoa; phylum Chordata; class Mammalia; order Sirenia; family Trichechidae; genus Trichechus; species Trichechus manatus. The sequence continues at coordinate 1,629,912 of NW_004444058.1, read as the reverse complement.
GAACCTCTGGAAATTTAAGCTGGATACAAAAGAGGACGTGGAACAAGGGATATCATTGCTGATGTCAGATGGATCCTGGCTTCAAGCAGAGAATACCAGAAATATGTTTACCTGTGTTTTATTGACTATGCAAAGGCATTCAACTGTGTAGATCATAACAAATTATGGATAACATTGCAAAGAATGGGATTTCCATTCTTTGCTCATGAGGAACTTATACACAGACTAAGAGGCAGTCATTAGAACAGAACAAGGGGATTCTGTGTGGTTGAAAGTCAGGAAAGGTGTGCGTCAGCTTGTATCCTTTCACCATACTTATTCAATCTGTATGCTGAGCAAATAATCTGAGAAACTGCACTATATGAAGAAGAATGCAGCATCAGGACTGGAGAAAGACTCATTAACAACCTGGGTTATGCAGATGACACAGCCTTGCTTGCTGAAAGTAAAGAGGACTTGAAGCACCTACTGATGAAGATCAAAGACCACAGCCTTCAGTATGGATTATACCTCAATGTAAACTTAAAAAAAAAAACAAACAACCCTCACAACTGGACCAATAAGCAACATCATGATAAACGGAGAAAAGATTGAAGTTGTCAAGGGTTTCATTTTACTTGGAGCCACAGCCACAATCAATACCCATGGAAGCAGCAGTCAAGAAATCAAATGATATATTGCATTGGGTAAATCTGCTGCAAAAGACTTATTTAAAGTGTTAAAAAGCAAAGACGTCACTTTAAGGACTAAGGTGCACCTGACCCAAGCCATGGTGTTTTCAATCACCTCATATGCACGAAAAATCTGGGCAATAAATAAGGAAGACGGAAAAAGAATTAACGCTTTTGAATTATGGTGTTGGCAAATAATATTGAACGTGCAACCGACTGCCAAAAGAATGAACAAATCTGTCTTGGAAGTACAGCCAGAACGCTCATTAGAAGCAAGGACAACAAGACTTTGTCTTACATACTTTGGACATGTTATCAGGAGGGACCAGTCCCTGGAGAAGGACATCATGCTTGGTAAAGCAGAGGGTCAGCAAAAAAGAAGAAGACCCTCAAGGAGGTGGATTGACACACTGGCTGCCACAATGGGCTCAAACATAACGATGATTATGAGGATGGTGCAGGACTGGGCAGTGTTTCGTTCTGTTGTACATGGGTCGTTATGAGTCAGAACCGATTCGAGGCACCTAACAACTACAACAACAACATGAGTTATCAATATCGATGTTTAAATGTACATTTCTATAAGTTCCAATATAGCTTGTCTTTCACATCATTTATTGTTTTCTTCTTTTTTATTCCTTCTTTTATGTCTGTAATTATTTTAAGCATGCTTATTTTGAAGTCTTTATCTAAGTGTTTTATTGGGTGAAGTTCTCGGAGGGGTGTCTAATCCTGTTATTAATTTTGTATGTTAAATATTGTACATGTTTTATATTTTGGATTGTGAGGTTACCTTCAATAGAAAACTATCTTTGGGAATGCAGTGTTTTTCCTCATGTTAGCACTAGTCTGGAAGCACATTATGTTAATGTATCAACTTGAAGGTTGTCAGACCACATACAGTATGTAAACACAAGCCTCAAACATTGATGGGGGCATAGCTATGGTAACAGATACTTTGGAGGAACTTTTTAAAATAACAGCTTTATTGAGATATAATTTGTATACCTTAAAATTCACCTTTTTGAAGTGTAGAATTCAGTAGTTTTTAGTATATTCACAGAGTTGTGCAGTAATAACCACTATTACAGGACATTTTCATTACTCCAAAAATAAATCCCATGCCCATTAGCAGTTACTCTTCTTCACCCCTTTCCTAGCCCCTGGAAACCACCAATCTATACTTTTTGTTTCTATAGATGCATCTATCTGGCCATTTCACCAATTAATATAAATGGAATCATATAATATGTGGCCTTTTGTGACTGGCTTCTTTCCTTTAGCATAATGTTTTCAAGGTTCATCTATGTTATAGCATGTATCAGTATTTCACTCCTTTTAAAAATTACTAAGTAAAGTTTTTAAGCCCAACTAGTTTGTCAGTTGGTCATACTGTGGTGGCTTGCATGTTGCTATGATGCTGGAAGCTATGCCATTGGTATTTCAAATACCAACAGGGTCATCCACGGTGGAAAGGTTTCAGTGGAGCTTTCAGACTAAGACAGACTAAGGAGAAGGAACTGACAGTCTACTTCCAAAAAAATTAGCCAGTGAAAAACCTCACGAGTAGCAGTAGAACATTGTCTGATACAGGGCCAGATGATGAGCCCCTCAGGTTGGAAGACACTCGAAAAACAACTGGGAAAGAGCTGTCTCCTCAAAGCAGCCAAAAACCAAAACCAAACACGTTCCATCTAGTTGATTCTGACTCATAGCAACCCTATAGGACAGAGTAGAACTACCCCATAGAGTTTCCAAGGAGCAGCTGGTGGATTCAAATTGCCAGCTTTCTGGTTAGCAGCCAAACACTTAACCGTTGTGCCACCAGGGGCCCCCTTAAAGTAGAGTCAACCTTAATGATGTGGATGAAGTAAAGCTTTTGGGACCTTCATTTGCTGATGTGGCACGACTCAAAAGGAAAACGAAGCAGCTGCAAATATCCATTAATAATCAGAGCATGAAACGTACTAAGTATGAATATAGGAAAATTGGAAGTCGTCAAAAATGAAACGGAATGCATAAAGATCAATAACCTAGGCTTTAGTGAGTTGAAATGGACTGGTATTGGCCATTTTGAATCAGATAATCATATGGTCTACTATGCTGGGAAACACAAATTGAAGAGGAATAGCATTGCATTCATGTCAAAAGGAACTTTTCAAGATCTATCCTGAAGTACAATGCTGTCAGTGACTGGATAATATTCATATATCTAGGAGGAAGACCAGTTAATACAACTATTATTCAAATATATGCACCAAACACTAATGCCAAAGATGAGGACATAGAAGATTTTTACCAACTTCTGCTGTCTGAAATTGATCAAACATGCAATCAGGATGCATTGATAATTACTGGTGATTGGATTGTCAAAGCTGGAAACAAAGAAGAAGAATTGGTAGTTGGAAAATATGGCCTTGGTGATAGAAATGACACTGGGGATCACATGATAGAATTTTGCAAGACCAAAGACTTCTTCATTGCAAATACCTTTTTTCAACAACATAAACATCAACTATACACATGGACCTAGCCAGATGGAATACACAGGAAATAGAGGATGGAGAAGCTCAATATCATCTGTCAGAAAAAGGCCAGAACAGACCATCAGTTGCTCATATGCAAGTTCAAATTGAAGCTGAAGAAAATTAGAGCAAGTCCACAAAAGCCAAAATAGGAACCTGAGTATATACCTGAATTTAGAGACCATCTCAAGAATAGATTTGATGCATCGAACACTAGTAAGTGAAGACCAGACAAGTTGTGGAATGACATCAAGGACATGAAGAAAGCAAAAGATCATTAAAAAGAAAGGAAAGAAAGAAAAAACCAAAATGGATATCAGACAAGACTCTGAAACTTGCTGTTGAGCATAGAGCAGCTAAAGTGAATGGGAGAAATGAAGTAAAAGAGCTGAACTGAAGATTTTAAAGGGCAGCTTGAGAAGACAAAGTAAAGTATTATAATGAAATGTACACAGACCTGGTTTTAGAAAACCAAAAGAGAAGAACACACTCAGCATTTCTCAAGCTGAAAGAACTGAAGAAAAAATTCAAGCCTCAAGTTGCAGTATTGAAGGATTCTATGGCACAGTGGTTAAGTGTTTGTCTGTTAACCAAAAATTTGGCAGTCTGAATCCACCAGTCTTTGGAAACCCTATGGGACAGTTCTATTCTATCCTATAGGGTTGCTATGAGTCGAAATCAAGTTGATAGCAATAGATTTGGTTTTTGGTTTTATGGGAAAATTATTGAACGATGCGGGAAGCATCCAAAGAAGATGGAAGGAATACACAGAGTCATCTTTTCAAAAAGAATTGGTTGACCTTCAACCATTTCAAGAGGTAGGATATGATCAAGAACAGATGGTACTGAACAAAAAAGTTCAAGCTGCACTGAAAGGAATGGCAAAAAAACAAGTCTCCAGGAATTGATGGAATACCAACTGAGATGTTTCAACAAATGGATGCAGCTTTGGAGGTGCTCACTCCTCTATATCAAGAAATTTGGAAGACACTTTCCTGGCCAATGGGCTGGAAGAGATCCATATTTGTGCCCATTCCAAAATAAGGTGCTCCAACAGAATGCAGAAATTATCTAACAATATCATTAATATCACACACAAGTAAAATTCTGCTGAAGATCATTCACAAGTGGTTGCAGCAGTACATCGACAGGGAACTGCCAGAAGTTCAAGCTAGATTCAGAAGAGGATGCGGAACAAGGGATATCATTGCTGATGTCAGATAGATCTTGGCTAAAAGCAGAGAATACCAGAAAGATGTTTACCTGTGTTTTATTGACTATGTAAAGACATTTGACTATGTGGATAATAACAAATGATGGATAACATTGCCAAGAATGGGAACTCCAGAACACTTAATTGTGCTCTTGAGGAACCTGTACATAGACCAAGAGGCAGTCTTTTGACAGAACAAGGAGATACTTTGTGTTTTAAGTATCTTCAGGAAATGTGTGCATCAGGGTTGCATCCTTTCACCATATTTATTCAATCTGTATGCTGAGCAAATAATCCGAGAAGCTGCACTATATGAAGAAGAATGCAGCATCAGGATTGGAGGAAGACTCATTAACAATCTGTGTTATGAAGATGACACAACCTTGCTTGCTGAAAGTGAAGAGGACTTGAAGCACTTACTGATGAAGATCAAAGACTAGCCTTCAGTACTTATTGCACCTCAACATAAAGAAAACAAAAATCCTCACAACTGGGCCATTAAGCAACATCATGACCAATGGAAAAACATTGAAGCTGTCAAGGATTTCATTTTACTTGGATCCGCGATCAGCGCCCATGGAAGCAGCAGTCAAGAAATCAGAGGATGTATTGCATTTGGCAAATTTGCTGCAAAACACCTCTTTAAAATCTTGGAAAGCAAGGACGTCATTTTGAGGACTAAAGTGGGTCTGACCAAAGCCATGGTATTTTCAATCACCTCATACATATGTGAAAGTTGGACAATGAATAAGGAAGACTGAAGAAAATTGATGCCTTTGAATTATGGTGTTGGCAAATAATGTTGAATATACCATGGACTGCAGAAGAGCAAACAAATCTATCTTGGAAGAAGTACAGCCAGAATGTTCTTTAGAAGCAAGGATGACTTTGTCTCATGCACTTTGGACATGTTATCAGGAGAGACCAGTCCCTGTAGAAGGACATCATGCTTGGTAAAGTGGAAGGTCAACAAAAAAGAGGAAAACACTCAATGAGATGGATTGACACAGTGGTTGTAACAGTGGATTCAAGCATAACAATGATTGTGAAGATGGTGCAGGACCGGGCAGTGTTTCGGGCTGTTGGATGTGGGGTCACTATGGGTCGGAACCAACTCCATGGCATTTAACAACAACAAAGTTTTTAAGTTGTGATGCAATTACCACTGAATTCACCTCTTTAAGTGTACAATTCAATTTTTTTTTTTTTTTTAGTATTTTCACAAAGTTGAGCAATCATCACTATCTAATTTCATCACTGCAAAAGGAAACTCTGAACCCATCAGTGGTCATTTCCATTCCCACTCCCACCCCAATCCCTGGCAAACACTAGTCTACTTTCTGTCTCTGTGGATTTGTCTTTCTGGGACTTTTAGTATATCTGGACTTATACAATATGCAGCTTTTTGTGTCTGGCTTTTTTCACTTAGCATAATGTATTGAAGATTCATCCATGTTATAGTATGTATCAGTAACTCATTCCTTTTCACTGCCAAATAATATTTCATTGTATTGATACACCATATTTTGTTTGTTCAATCATCAGTTGATGGACTTTGGATTGTTTTCACTTTTAACTATTATGTATAATGAATATTTGCATACAATTTTTCTGTAGATATATGTTCAATTCTTTGGGGTATATCCCTAGCACTGGAATTGTTGGATCATTTGGTAACTCTATAGTTAACTTTTTGAGAAAGTGCCAAACTGTTTCTTCAAAGCTTTTGCAAAAGTAGATGCACCATTTTACATTCCCATCAGCAATGTATGAAGATGTCAATTTCCTCATATCCTCACCAACACTTGTTATTATTGGTCATTTTTTATCATAACCATCCTGGTATGTGTGAAGTAGTACCTCGTGGTTTTGCCTTGCATTTCCCTAATGACTAATGATGCAGACAATTTTTTATGTGCTTGTTGGCCATTGCATATTTTCTTTGGAGAACTGTCTATTCAAATCCTTTGCCCATTTTTATATTGGGTTATTATAAGATAGGTTATCATGTCAATAGGTTATTGTTATATATTTTGCTACATTTTATAAATTTTATTATTTATGTAGGCTCTCATTTCTTAGTGGTTACTCTGGGGATTACAATTAATATCTTAAATTATTACAAATTAGTTCAGATTAATATCAATTTCAATAGTATACAAATATTTTGCTCTTAAACAAGTCCATTATCTCCCCCACCTTTGCACCATATTGTCATAAAAATTACATCTTTATACATTACAGGCCCATTAATACAGTTTTATAAGTATTGTTGTATGCAATTGTCTTCCAGATCAGATAGAATAAGAAAACTGTCACAAACAAAAAAATACATTTATCCTGTCTTATATTTACCTTTTCAGTTATTTAATTTCTTTGTGTGAATTCTAAGTACTGTCTAGTGTCCTTTCATCTCAGCCTGAAGAATTCCCTTTAGTATTTCTTATAGGGCAGGTCACTGGTGCTGAACTCCCTCAGTTTTTGTTTATCTGGGAATGCTTTAATTTCTCCTTCATGTTTGAAGGATAGTTTCTCTGGATGTAGACTCTTGGTACAGTCTTTCTTTCAGCACTTTGAATATATCATCACACTGCTTTCTGGTCTACGTAGTTTCTGATGAAAATCAGCTGTTTGTCTTACTGAAGATCTTTATGTGATGAATTGTTTTCCTCTTGCTGCTTTCAGATTTCTGTCTTTGTCTTTGTCTTTTGACAGTTTGACTATGATATGTATGTGTGGATCTCTTTCACTTTATTCTACTTGGAGTTCATTGAGCTTCTCTGCTGTGTAGATTAATGTTTTTCATCAAATTTGGGGAGTTTTTGGCCAGATATCTTCAAATTTCTTTCTGCCATTTTCTCTCTCCTCTCTCATTCTGGGACTCTCATTATACATATGTTGCTATACTTGATGTCATCCCACAGATAGGCTTCATTTATTTTTCTTCACTCTTTTTCATTCTGTTCCTCTGACTGAATAAACTCAAGTAACCTATCTTCGAGCTCACTGATTCCTACTCCTGCCAGCTCAAATATGCTGTTGATCCCCTCTAACAAATATTTCATTTCCGTTATACTTATCAACTCCAGAATTTCTATTTCTTTATATATATGTATAATTTCTATCTTTATTGATTTCTCTATTTAGTGAGACATCATTCTCATGCTTTTCTTCAGTTCTTTAGACAGGGTTTACTTTAGTTCTTTGAATATATGTATAATAACTTAAGATATTTGTTTAGAAAGTCCAAAATCTGGGTTTCCTCGGGGACACTTTCTACTGACTGCGTTTTTCCCTGTGTATGGGTCATACTGTTCTGTTTATTTATATGTCTCGTAACTTCCTGCTGAAAACTGGATATTTTAAATAGTACAGTGTGCCAACTCTGGAAATCATATTCCTCTTCCTCCCCTCCCCTCCAAGGTTTTTGTTGTTGCTATTTTTGTTGTTAATGTTGTTTGTTTAGTGACGTTCCTGAACTAATTCTATAAAGTCTGTACTCTTTGTTGTGTGTGCCACTGTTAAGTTCACTTAGTGGTCAATTAATGTTTGGACAGTGAAATCCTTAAATGCCTTAATTCAATAAGTCTCCAAGGCTTTGTTGAAGAGGACTTCAATGCTCTAGCAGACAAACCCTACCTTAGCTTTCAATTCCTACTTGTGTAGAGCTCAAGATCAGCCAGAGATGAGAGATTAGGGCCTTCTCAGTTCTTCCCTGGGCATGTGTAAAGTTCGTCACATGTGAGTGGCCTTCTAAATTTCCAGAAATATGTTGGAGCTGCTCCTTCCAGTGGCTATTGGGCTACTGGTTTTCACAGCTACCTTGATGCCCAGGCTATTGGTTTTCAATGCCACAAGGCAGGTGGGGAGAGGGGAATGGGAATATGACAAGTTAAAAGCCATAAAGCTCTCTGTTCTTACCAAGATTCAGACATCTTTATTGAGTAAATGCTCCCTGAATTGCTGCAAGCCTTTGGATAATTTCCAGGGGTCTAAAAAATTCTATCTTGACAATTTTTGCCAGTGTTCTCCTTCCTTTATGGAGGGGTAGATTTTTGGAGGTTCCAACTCTACCATTCTGGAAGTGCTTCTCTTCAGGGGAAGCTTTTTAAAACTTCCACTTCAGTCCAGATAAAGATGGACAAACTTCCTTGTAATATTCTTGTGCTGGTGGGTGAATTTTGTTTATAACCATTCCTTTCACTGAGGTTGTAGAAAGGACTGCGGCTTTATGCAAAAATATCAGTTCCTATTCTTGTGCATATGGTACCAAAGGGCCTCATTCCCTCTCCTGGGAGCCCATTTCAAGCCCCTTGATATCAAGACTAGCATCTGTGAGCCAGCCCCAGGGCAGCCACAGCATTAGCTCACCACAATTGTTATTTTGGGTCAGGTTATTCCATTTTGGGCCCCTGGAAATTTCCATTACTCTTTTGCAAGCTCAGCTCTCCATTGAAAAGATGTGTATCATATTTTACCTAGCATTTCTAGCTATTTTTTAGATAGGAGGGCATTCAGGTTATCTTGACAATAATATTCCTGAAAAAAGGAGCTCTCTCTTTATATTTTTAAACACTCACAAACATACACATACACAACTATCACAGTGCAACGAGTAGAAGCAAGAGATAACAAACCATGATGAGGATAATGAGTGTGAGTGTCTTGCATGCAAATAGGCCAGAGAGTCTGCCCTGGGTCCAGGAGTCTTCAGGTAAACCCCGTCTACCTGTGGTCCTCACTGGAGGTATTTAATGTGATGAAAGTGGGATTCTTGAGCTGCTGATAACAGCTAGGTCTGAGAAAGTCTCTTGTAGTCCCAGAGCTTCTGCCCATCCAGGTATGTGCCTACCTTTCCTGAAGTGTCAGCCTGGAACCTCTGAGGCTATTACTGGGCCTCAGGTAATGCTTTCCAGGGTCCTCCCCCTGCCAGCACTCAGAAATGCTGGAAGGTTCGTAGACCCAAGGTTCAATGGAGAGACTGCCTGCCCACTACAACAGGTGTCAGGAAGACATGTTAGAAGGAGGGGAGACGTGGGAGGGAGCAAAATAAAGTTAGTGTTCCCAGAAGCTGACCTGTTCGTATAAGAGGATGTTCTGAGCTGGGAATACGGTGAGGACTGAGGGAGGGAGGGGATGGCTAAGAATTCCTACTGTGATATGGCAAGAGTACATCTGGCTTATGGGTTCAAAGTCCAGCAGGGAGACACATGTAGACAAAGGGCAGAATGGGTCATGGAATCATCCAGAGGGTTGATGCTTTCTTATAAAACTCTTTGGTGATTTCCCAGTCATAAGGATGTAAATACCATCACTCCTTCACCCCTAACATTTGAACATATATATCTATGTTGTTCTTCTTCATCAAGTCAATTCCGACTCATGGCAACTCTACACAGTCACATAATTCCACTTCTCTTTTTCCCTGCTTTTCAATCACTTTGTCATTTTATTAACTCTAAACTTTAAAAACCAACAGAGCTACTAGGATTAGGCTTGAGGATATGAGGTGACAGGGGACCTGTTTTTACTCAAATCTGATTGTTAGAGAGATTGGCGAGAGGAGGGAGCCTGAAGTGGTAGAACCAAATTTCTTCCTTATCATCATTGTCATCAGCAGCAGCCATCATTCACTGAGCACTTACCCATGTGCAGGTTCTGTTCTAAGTGCTTTATGGTCACTGTGTCATTTAAACCTTTCAGCCTCCTGGGGGTTTCCATTATTCTCTCCACAAAGAACGAAACTCAAAGAGATTAAGGGAACTTGCTGCTCACGGTATCAGAGTATAAAGTTGAAGATCTGGGATTTGAACTCAGGAATTTTTCCCTCTGGAGTCCATGTTCTAAATTATAATATGTTACCCTGACACTTTTTTTCTAAGGGGAAAGCCCAGTCATCCATCCAGGAGCAAGGATCTGCCTATATGTCTGTCTTGAGTTAGGTTCTCCAGAGATGAAGATGTAGGTACATGTAGTTTGTCAGAGAGGTGTCTATCAGAAAAGTATGTAAAGTAAGAGGTGAATCAGGGTAGAGAAGGGGAAAAAGCTGAGCATCTGTGGTCTCAGGTAGTCTCTGGAACATACAGAGAAGGGCTCTGGAACATGAACTGCACTGCAGAGACAAAGATCTGTCTCTGTACTTCTATAGGGTCAGCTACTGGCAATGGGCCTCCCTGGGGGTACATAACTTCCCTGGCAAGACAACTAATGTCAACTACAAGCAATTCTCTGGAGAAGGAGAAAGTGTGAGCCATTAGCAGCCAATACTGAAGCAACTAGGGGATGGATCTATTGACCCAGAAAAGGGGATGTGGGTGGGGCACGAACAGCTTCCACTACAGTCCACCCCTTGCCTGCTTAGATTCACTTATTTCTCTCATTAAGTTCATTTATCCGGTCACAGATTCTCCAAGATTCTGTGGTCTTAATTCCTGCAGAAACTTATAAAAAGAGATTTAGTGAGATACACTGCAGCCCCACTGTTGCAGTTGGTCTTAAGACTATAGCTGATACTCATCATCTCCCTTCTCTACCACTCGTTCTAGATTTCCCTCACACTAGGATAGTGTTCCTCTTCGTCTAGCTGGCATGCCTATTGAGGGGATACAGACACTCATTCATTAAGGGTCTGGGCTTCAGTTAACATGCTTTTATAAGGCCATTTACAGTTAAAACTAGGCATTGGAGTAACTAGGGATGCCCTGGTGGATTATAAGAATGCCAGGCATATCTTCCCTATCCCACTGTGTAGCAGCAACCCTAACCCCTCTTGATGATCAGGGTCAACTGCTCCTACTAGTACAATGCCTCCTTTTCATGCCTGCTGGTCTACTAGCACAATGAGACAAAAATAACCAGGTGGAGCTCTAAATTAGGTAGGACTCTTACTATGTCTCTTGATAGAAGTGCACTATTTTAAATTAGGTGGAACTCTTACTATGTCCCTTGGTGGAAGTGTACCATTCTGGGAATTAGGACCTCTAGATCCACACAGCCAAAGATATGAGTATGGGAAGCACACATTCCCAAAGTGAATCACTTGGGATGATGGTGAGTGGGTCTGACTCTGTATCCATTATTGGTTCTCAGACCCATGTATTCTACCTATTGTGAATAGAGCACTACGTAGTTATCATTCCACATAAGGGATGATGTGCTCATGCAGAACCTGTACATAGACCAAGAGGCAGTTGTTCAAACAGAACAAGGAGATACTGCATGGTTTAAAATCAGAAAAGGTTTGTGTCAGGGTTGTAGCTTTTCACCATACTTATTCAAATCTGTATATTGAGCAAATAATCTGACACTATGCTTGGTAAAGTGGCAGGTCGACAAAAAAGAGGAAGACCCTCAGTGAGATAGATTGACACAGTGGCTGCAACAATGAGCTCAAACATAACAAGAATTGTGAGGCTGACACAGGACTGGGCAGTGTTTTTTTCTGTATGGGGTCGCTATGAGTTGGAACCACTTGACGGCTCCTAACAATGACAGTCATCATTGGTTTAAGGAGTAGATCACAAACTGAAGAATAGTGCCCTGCATTCGCAGAGTATCATCTCTAAACTGCTGGTGCCTAAGCCACGTCTTTAAGAGGCCATTCTCTTCCTCTATCAGTGTAGTTGGTTATGGATGGTGCAGAATGTGGTAGGACCAGTAGATGCCCATGACCACACCTCCTTTGACATAAATTGAATCCTTTGGTCAGAGACAATTGATGAGTCAGACACTTTGAAGAATTAGTTGTGGTTCTGGGGGAGGTCCCATGTGCAGGAAAGGCAAACTTATACCTGGAATATGTGCCAGCCAAAGTCAGGATGAATCCCTGCCCTTTCCAGCATGGAAATAGGTCTATGCAACCAACTTGCCACTGAGGGCTGGTTAATATCTTTGAGGGATGATTCATGACAGGAACTTAGGTCATACTCTGATATTGAGAGGTCAGACATAGTAATGATTACATATTTTTGTAGGAATTAATAAGGAGCCCTGGTGGTCAGTGGTTAAGTGCTTGGTTGCTAACCAGAAGGTTCCAACCCGCTGGCTGCTCCATGGGAGAAAGATGTGGCTGTCTGCTTCTGTTAAGATTGCAGCCTTAGAAACCCTTTGTGGCTGTTCTACTCTGTCCTATAGGGTAGCTATGAGTTGGAATTGACTCAACAGCCTTAGGTGGGTAGTAATTAATATGTAATGACTACGTAATTGTTGGTGAGAAGAGGTCCATATTGTTTGGCCAATGTGTAGCTTCAACTCTACCACCATGGCAACTTCATTTATGAATCCACTGCTCAAGCACTGGGATGGCTCAGAACAGAGGCTGGCTGACAATTGGTCAAATTATCCTGCCCACTTCGTTGTTTAGTGCCTCTTATGTGGTGGATGCTCCCTGGTGCACATTGTGTGACACAAAGCTCCTCACACTTTGTGCTTACCCTGATGGGGCCATCCACAAGCCTCTTCCCCAGAACTTTTGTCCCCTGTCTTCTCATTGTGCTTCTTCCTGTCCTTTGAGCAACAGGCTAAGCCATTCCCCACTACCCACAAGTTTATCTATATCCTTATCTTGGGTCACTTTTCTGTCCACACAAAGCACATGTCCAGGTGCACTGCCCAAAGCTCTGCTCATTAGGAAGACCTCAACTTCTGTCTTCTAGTCCCACCCGATGGAGTGATAATGCAGCAGCAACTCTTTTTCAGCTCGCACCAACATGCTGAGCCAAACACACGCAAATCAAGAGTGGCTTTTTCCTCTTTTATCAGCTTGTCATAAAGAACTCCAGTGAATCTGTGATGGTAAATTTTATGTGTCACCTTTAGGCTATGGTGCCCAGTTGTTTGGTCAAACACTAGTTTAGGTGCTGCTATGAAGATATATACATGTGATTAACATCTACAATCAGTAGACTTTAAGTAAAGCAGATTACCCTCCATACTGTGGGTGGGTCTCATCCCATCAGTTGAAGATCTTAAGAGCAAAAATTGAGGTTCCCCCAAGAAGATGAAATTTTGCCTCAAGACTGCAACATAGAATTCCTGCCTGAGTTTCCAGCCTGCCACTTACCTATGGGTTTTGGACTTGCCAGCCCTCACCATCATGTGAGCCAATTTCTTAAAATAAATCTGTCTATCTATCCATCCATCCATCTATCCATCCTTCTACCTATAATCTATATACCTATCCATCTACATAGTCCCCAGGTGGTACAAACAGTTAGTGTGCTCAGCTGCTACCCAAGAGGTTGGAGGTTTAAGTCCACCTAGAGGCACCTCAGAAGAAAGACCTGGCGATCTACTTCTGAAAAATCAGCCATTGAAAACTTTATGGAGCAGTTCTACCTTGACACACATAGGGTCTCTATGAGTCAGAATCAACCTGATAGCAACTGGTTTTTGGATATGTGTGTGTGTGTGTGTGTGTGTGTGTGTGTGTGTGTGTGTGTGTGTGTGTATGTATACCCTATTGGTTCAGTTTTTCTAGAGAACCCTCACTGATACAGAGGCCATAGGCGTGAGTTAGGGAGAGATGATGTTGGCATACCACTGACAAAGACATGGGTGTCTGGTCCCTGTTTGTACAGCTTATTTGTGCCTTCTGGACCTTCTCAAGACTAATGCCAGATGAACCACATCCATCTTATGATGAATTGCCACAGCTGCCACTCAACCTTACGACTTGGTAAGTCTGACAGTACACAGCTCTTAGTGGGTAATTTGGCTGCATGGTGAGTTGACGTCCTATGGTCATATGCCCCATCTCTGCCAGGGGGTAGTGATCTGTCAGGAGCTGTGTTCTGAAAAAGAATTCATTCTCTATCACACACTACAATAACAAGACCTTGCTTTAGAACTCTGATGGTCTACACTGCTGCTCTCCTATTGTGCATCTTTTTTCAACCACAGATACCTCTGGTTCCTTGGGGTATGCAGGAGACCTGGGTTTGATTTCCAGCCAATGCACCTCAGGCACAGCCACCACCCATCTGTCAGTGGAGGTTTATGTGTTGTTATGATGCTCAACAGATTTCAGTGGAGCTTCCAGACTAAGACAGACCAGGAAGAAAGGCCTGGTAATCTAGTTCTGAAAATTAGCCAGTGAAAACCCCATGGATCACAGTGGCCTGATTTGTAACCTATCATGGGGATGATGCAGAACAGGGCAGCGCTTCCTTCTCTTGTGCATGGGGTTGCCGCGAGTTGGGGCCAACTCGACAGCAGCTAAAAACAAGAAGTGTGATAAGGGCCAAAGACCAAGAGATGGGCAGCGCTATCTGCAATAGACTAGACACAGAGGCAGAAGGGAAGAGGAAAAGGGAATCACTGCTCAGGGGACACTGAGTTCTGTTAAGGTTGATGAAAAAATTTGGAAAAGTTTAGTGACGGTTGTATAACATGATAAATGTAATTAATGCCACTGGATTGTATGTGTAAAAAATGTAGAAATGGCAAACGTTTTGCTATATATATTTTTATCAAAATAAAAAAGAATAACTTAGACTTTAGATGCTAAAGTTAGTTATGGTCTGCACATATATTAATATAGATTGTAGAAATGTTGCGGTTTTGTAACTTCATTGCAAAGGGAAGAGCCTTACAAGGGAGATTACTGCTCCTGAGAGGCCAGCTCTGAGAAACGTCTAAAAGTTGCTTGGAGGCCCAAAATTAAGACTGTATTACTCTTTTCATTGTTCCTTTAGTATTAATTCTGTCTAAAATATAAGCAAAACACAAGTTATAGGGTGAATCAAAAAATAAAAATAAAAGAGAGAGAGAAAAGAAAAGACACAACAAAGCCTAGTTTCTAAAATGAAAATAGAGTTCTTAAAAATTGTTGCCATTCCAGTGGGCTTGGAAGGTGGAGCTGAAGCCCAGGGCTGGACTTCAGAATCTGGACAGAGTGGCCAATACCTAGAGTCTGGAGGACAGGGCCATTGTCTAAATGGTCTCATAGAACACAGGATTATTTTCAAGCCTTGAGGGCTAATGTAAGGTGTTCTGCTCACTTGCTTGTTGCCTGTTATCCCTTCTTTCCCTCCAATTTCTCCCGTTTGTGAAATGTCTAACTTGTGCCTCTTCCACCACTGTACTTTGGAAGCAGATAACTTGTATTCTAGATTTCACAGATGAAGAGAAATTTTTGGATTTTGGACTTGGGGTTGATTTAAGACTTTTGCAATGATATGATGGAGTGGTTGTGTTTCACATATGGCAAGGACATGCATTTTGTGGGGGCCAAAGGGTGGAATGCTATGGATTGAATTGTGTTCCACCAAAAAAATGTGTGTCAACTTGGCTAGTCCATGATTCCTAGTATTGTGCGATCGTTCACCACTTTATCACCTGATACGATTTTCCTATGTGTTATGAATCCTACCTCTATGATGTTAATGACATGGGATTAGTGACAGTTATGTTAAATGAGGCAGGAATCAATTTACAAGATTAGGTTGTGTCTTAAGTCAATGTCTTTTGAGATATAAGAGAGAAGCATGCAGAGAGACATGGGGACCTCATACCACGAAGAAACCAGAGCCAGGAGAATAAAATGTCCTTTGGACCTGGGGTCCCTGCACTGGGAAGCTCCTGTCGATATTCTGCTGCAGCCACTTTTGAATGTTCTTCAGCAAAATTTTACTTGCGTGTTATATGAATAATATTGTTTGATAATTTCTGCATTCAGTTGCATCACCTTTCTTTGGAATGGGCATAACTATGGATCTCTTCCAGTCAGTTGGCCAGGTAGCTGTCTTCCAAATTTCTTGGCATAGACGAGTGAGCACTCCAGCTCTGCATCCGTTTATTGAAACATCTCAATTGATATTCCATCAATTCATGAAACCTTGTTTTTCACCAATGCCTTCAGTGAAGCTTGGACTTCTTTCTTCAGTACCATCAGTTTCTGATCTATACTACCTCCTGAAATGCTTGAACATCGACCAATTTTTTTGGTATAGTGACTTTGTGTATTCCTTCCATCTTTTGATGCTTCCTGTGTCGTTTAATATTTTCCCCGTAGAATCCTTCACTATTGCAACTAGAGGTTTGAATTTTTTCTTCAGTTCTTTCAGCTTGAGAAACGCCGAGAGTGTACTTCCTTTTTGGTTTTCTATCTCCAGCTGTTTGCACATGTCATTATAATACTTTACTTTGTCTTCTCAAGCCAACCTTTGAAATCTTCTGTTCAGTTCTTTTGCTTCATCATTTATTCCTTCTGCTTTAACTACTCAACATTAAAGAGCAAGTTTCAGAGTCTCTTCTGATATCCATTTTGGTCCTTTCTTTCTTTCCTGTCTTTTTAATGATCTTTTGCTTTCTTCATGTATGACGTCCTTGATGTCATCCCACAACTTCTCTGGTCTTTGGTCATTAGTGTTCAACACGTCAAATCTGTTCTTGAGATGGTCTCTAAATTCAGGTGGGATATACTCAAGGTCATACTTTGGCTCTCATGGACTTGCTGTAATTTTCTTCAGTTTCAACTTGAGCTTTCACGTGAGCAATTGATGGTCTGCTCTGCAGTCGGCACCCGGCCACATTCTGGTATTGAGCTTTTCCTTCATCTCTTTCCACAGATGTAGTTGATTTGATTCCTGTGTATTCCATCTGGTGAGATCCACGTGTATAATGGCCACTTATGTTGGTGAAAAAAGGTATTGCAGTGAAGGAGTCGTTGGTCTTGCAAAATTCTATCATACGGTCTCCGGCATCATTTCTATCACCAAGCCCATATTTTTCAACTACTTATCCTTCTTTGTTTCCAACTTTCACATTCCAATCACCAGTAATTACCAATTCATGCTGATTGCATGTTTGATCAATTTCAGACTGCAGAAGTTCATAAAAATCTTCAATTTCTTCATCTTCGGACTTAGCGGTTGATGTGTAAATTTAAGTAATAAATCTTATTAACTGGTCTTCCTTGTAGGCGTATGGATATTATTCTATCTCTGACAGCCTTGTACTTCAGGATAGATCTTGAAATGTTCTTTTTGATGATGAATACAACACCATTTCTCTTCAAGTTGTCATTCCTGGCATAGCAGACCATATGATTGTCCCATTCAAAATTAATCAGATGTAATTACAACAGCCACAGGATAAAGGAGAAAAATCATGCCATAATCTCAATAGTTTCAGAAAAAATGTTTGATAAAATTTAATATCTTTTCAGGATAAAAACAAAAAACAAAAACCTCAGATAATTAGGAATAGACAGAAACATTCTTTGTCTGATAAACCTACAGTAAATGTACTTAATGATGAAATGCTGAACACTTTCCTTTGATATCAGGAACAAAATAAAGATTCTCCCTCTTGCCACTTGTATTTAACATCATACTGGAGGTCCTAACCAGTGCAATAAGGCAAGAAAAATAAATAAAGATACAGGAGTTAGAAAGGAAGAAGTAAAAATATTATTATTAGCAGACAGTATAATTGTGTATGTAAAAAATCTAAAAGAATCTATTGTTGTTAGTTTCTGTCGAATCAATTCTGACTCATGGAGACCCCACGTGTTCAGAGTA
Organism: Trichechus manatus latirostris; assembly: GCF_000243295.1. Classification (NCBI taxonomy): domain Eukaryota; kingdom Metazoa; phylum Chordata; class Mammalia; order Sirenia; family Trichechidae; genus Trichechus; species Trichechus manatus. The sequence goes on along the minus strand of NW_004444058.1, from coordinate 1,611,980 downwards.
GAACTGCTGTATAGGGTTTTCAAGGCTGTGATCTTTTGGAAGCAGATTGCCAGTCCTCTCTTCGGAGGTGCCTCTGGGTGGGCTTGAACTGCCAACCTTTCAGCTAGTAGTTGAGTACTTAACCATTTGTACCATTCAGGACCCCTAAAAGAACCTACAAGCGGATTATTAGAATTAATAAAGTTTAACAAGGTTGCTAACACATAGCTGACATACAAAATCATTTCTATATACTAGCAACAAATGGTTTTAAAAATTTAAAGATACTATACACATATACCTAATGATCAAGTGCCCAGTAAGGAAATGGAAGTCACTCTAGATATTTCAGAGATATAGGACTTAGACACACAGGTGTTGGAAGAGCAGAAAAGACAAGCACAGATGGAGAAACTGCCCAGAAATCAGCAACTGTTAGAACTGCTGTCACCCCTTGGGCTGAAGGAACAATGTAAGTAGGTGGTGCTGCCAGAATCCAGAGGCCAGGCTGTCCAGTGGGAGCTAGACCTGTGGCAGGGGATGCCTGGAAGTAGCCTGGACCTCTTGAGGGTTGAGGGAGGAGGGTTTGCACTGAGAGCAAGAGCCCTGGTGGACACACATTTGTCCTGGAGATGGTGAGCTGAGAGAGGGAGGAGGAGATGCCCTGGTCTCCCCCTCCTCCCACACACCAGGCTCCCACCCATGCCTCTCCCCCATGCTTCCTGTTGTGGATTGAATTGTGTCCCCCAAAATATGCATTCAAGTCTTGGTCCCTGTGCTTGTGGATGTAAGTTGTTCGGAAACAGAGGTTTTCTTTTGTTATGTTAATTAAGTCATAACAGGGGATAAAACCCATTGCCATTGAGTCGATTCTGACTCATAGTGACCCTAAAGTACAGAGCAGAACTGCCCCAAAGGGTTTCAAGGAGTGGCTGGTAGATTCATACTGCCGACCTTTTTGGTTAGCAGGCATAGAACTTAACCACTGTGCCACCAGGGCTCCTAACAGGGGAGGTGGGTCCTAAACAGGGACGGATTACCCAATAAGCAAGGTAAGCGCGGACTTACTTGTGCTTACTTTCTACTCTGTAGTGAACAATTCCACATGGGTTTTACATGTAGTGGACAATTCCACATGTGAAAAATTTCACATGGGTTTCACATGGGGAGGGTCGCAGCCCAGCCTCAAGCCCAGGGCCTTCACGATAAGGCCTCATGGCCTCCTCAGTTGGGCTTGGTGGGTACTTTCCACAACAAGGACCTCTTTGATGCACCAGGTCAAGGCTGCTGAAGCACCCCAAATTAAAGATGTGGTGAAAAACATATGAGATTGTTCACTCCAGATTAGTAAATAAGAACACGTAAGTCTGTGCTTACCTTGCTGACTGGGTCATCCACTCCTGTAAGGGATTGTAAATTTGAAAAGGCTTTGATTCTGTAAGAAGGTGCTATGGGGTTGGGAGAGAGACAGATGACAGCCATACCTAGAAGCAGAATCTTTGATGTGGTGAAAAAATGTGAAATTGTTCACTACAGATGATCTGGTAAGCAAGGTAAGCACCGTGCTTACTTTGTGTGTTAGATGATCGGCTCCTGGTCCTAAACCTAATCATTCTGAGTTATAAAAAGGGCAAAATAGACAGAGACACACACACAGAGGGAAGAGGAAAACAGATGACAGAAGCAGATGCATCGGGAATGCCAAGGATTGCTGGCAGATGCTAGAAGCTGAAATAGAGAAGAAAGGGCCTCCTGGAGAACCACGCCCTCAAGAACTATGAGAAGTAAATACTTGTTCTTTAAAGCCACTCGTGGTATTGCTGTTATAGCAGCACAGGGAGACTAAGACACTTCCACCCAGGCTTCCCATTGTCTGGACCTGCTGGGAGGACAAGGGGGTTTAGGGAACTTGGTTTCCTAGCCAAAGAGGAGTGGGCACTGGACCTAGGACCCCACGGGCAATGACACCCGCCCAGCCCTCTCCTTGTAGGTGTACACCCTGCAGCAGAAAGGGAGGCACGTGAGCCCTAGGAGACAGGTAAGGAGCAGTCTCAGCAAATCGTATACTGCAGCACTCAGTTCATAATTTAAGGGATGCTTAAGAGAAGTGTGTCACTGAAGAAATACACACAACAGACACGCCTGGGCTGAAGGATGGATGAAGTTTCCTCTCCGTGAGCTCGGGCACTGTGGAGGAAGCTGTCTGCAGTGAGCAGCAGCCCCAATGTCCGTGGTGGACCACGAGCCTCCAAAAGAACGGCCCATTGGGCAATGCAGCGAGTCACAGGTGGGAAGGGTGGTCTGGGCAGCCCTGACCCAGAACCCCCACATTGAGGGCTGGATCCTGAGGGGTCGATGCCCCAGTGTGCAGAGATGCATGTGTAAGGATGGTCATTGTGTGGATGAAGATCCACGCTGAGGGGGCTAGACAGGCCAGGAATGCATTCTACCCTGTGGAACACCACGAGCCGCCCTCATCCTGCTGAGCCTCTCAAGGGCTGCAGGGAATTGTCTGGAAAGATTCCAGCTAGGCACTTGCCCTCTGTCCTTGGCAAGGGAGAAATGTTCCAGAAAGGTCCACAAATCCTGCTCCCTGCCCCCAGGTGTAGGGCGCCCAAGGGTCGTGGACCATTGGAAAAGCTGTCGACCACTGGCTGGTCCGTGGGGCTCTTGTGCCACTACAGCTTCTCCCTGGCACCTCTCTCTCCAGCAGCCTGAGCCTCATGGCCAGGTTCTGGGAACAAGGACCCCAGCTGTGGCCACATAAGCAGATGGGGGAACAGAAGGGAAGGGGCCTGTGCTCTGGGGCTGGTCTCACAGTGCATGACCCCAGCCACCCCAGCCCAGCCAAGTCCTGATCCCAGGGCCTAGATGACAGGGCCTGCTGGTCTCCTCAGCTGGGCTTGGTGGGTGCTTTCCATAACAAGGACCTCTATGATGCACTAGGTCAAGGCTGCGGGAGCCCCCCAAATCAGAGAGCCAGTGCCAGGGCTGAGCTGAAAACTGGGTCGGTGATGCCACTCCTGCCCCAGTGCCTTTGCCCCTGCTGCTCCCTCTCTGGGTCACTCTCCGCCTTGGCTACCCTGGGCCCTCTCTGCCTGTCACTTGGGTCTCAGCTTAGTGGGAACCCCATGACCTCCCATCTAATCTGCCCCTCAACCCCATCTGTCTCACAGCCCTGCTCCCTTTTCGTCTTGGTGTGGATCCTGCAAGTTCTGACAGCCTCCTGGTTTGTATTTGTTGGGCCCCTGTGTCCCACCCCACTGGCTGGGGCCTACAGCTTAGGGCAGCCAGGGCTGTTCCGGCTTGTCCTCAGGGTGTCTCAGCCCCTGCAAAGGTGCTGGACACAGCAGGCAGAGAGTCCCAGCCCCCAGAGGACAGAGCAGGAGATTCAGGAGATGCGAGGACGGTGCAAGCACACTTGGGACAAGTTGGGGACCCTGGCCTCAACCACGCTGAGCCTCCTAAACAATATCCACACAGGCTTAGCCGCTGAAGGAAACGGCCAGGTGAGGAAGGTCCTACCATTTTGTTTCCTGATGTCAGGCTGTCTCCCAGTGTGGGTGCTGCCCCCCCTCTGTGCCACTGATCCATCTGTCCCAGGGCCCTGCCATCCATCAAGCCCCCCTCCTCCTGGGCTTGGCTGTCCCTGGCTAGCAGATCTTACTGATACCCTGGGAACTCAGTGATAAGACCCACACTTGAGTAATGTTTACCTCCCTGCTCTCGTGAGAATCAGTGCAATCTGGCCACTAGAAGTCTCTCCTGGCTAATTTTCCAATTGTCCCTCTCTTGGGAGTCTGGGCTGCGCGGTGTGGGTGAGGGCGCAGGCCAGCGAGTTTCCACTTTTAGATTGAATTCCCTTTTGGAATGCAAATGCCAGTAGCCTGGTCTCCCTGCCCCAGCTTGTTCTCCCTGAATATCAGCTTCAGCTGTTATTAAGGGGGAGGAGAGAACAGCCATGCTTACAGCTCCATTCTGATTAGTTTGATCAAATGTTTCTCCGTATTTAAAGGTCTGTATGTGGAAAATCATCACGCTTGGTAAAGTACAGGCCAGCAAAAAAAAGGAAGACCCTCAACTAGATGGATTGACACAGTGGCTGCAACAATGGGCTCAAGCATAACAACGATTGTGAGGATGGTGCAGGACCGGGCAGCGTGTCGTTCTGTGGTACATAGTGTCTCTATGAGTCGGAACCGACTCGACAGCACCTAACAACAACAACAAGTGGAAAATGGAGTCCCTGGATAGCACAAATGGCTCAGCACTCGACTCTGAACTGAAAGGTTGGCAGTTTGAACCCACACAGAGGTAACTTGGAAGAAAGGCCTGGCAATCTGCTTCTGAAAGGTCACAGCCACGAAAGCTGGAGCACAGTTTTACTCTGCATACAAGGGATCGCCATGAGTTGGAGTCAACTCGAAGGCAACCAGTTTGGTTTTGTGGAAGACACCAACCTTGTGCCTACCCATCACAGCAGAGCTTAAGATGCTGAAATTGATCCCTGTGTGTAGGGCTGACATACGAAGCGCGGCCAGATTTCATAAACATGAACCAAAAAAAATCAAACCCGTTGCCATCGAGTCGATTCTGACTCATAGCGATCCTATAGGACTGAGTGGAACTGCCCCATAGGAATTCCAAGGCGCAGCTGGTGGGTTTGAACTGCCGACATTTTGGTTAACATCATAAACATGAGTACAGTTAAATTTGAATTTCGGATAAGCAATTAAAAATGTTCAGGATGAGTCTATCTCATGATATTTGGCAACCCTATGTATACACTAACCAAGGATTACTTCCAGAAATATATGTGTATAAAACTTCTGCAAGAAATTATGCACAAATGTGCCTCTCAGTTAACTAGTGTCTTAGTTAGCTGGTGCTGCTGTAACATAAATACCACAAGTGAGTGGCTTTAAAGAACAGAAATTTATTGTGCCACAGTGCTGGAGCCTAGAAGTCTAAATCAGAATCTCAGCCATGTCAATTCCTTCTGCAGGCTTCTATCCTAGTTTCTGGTGTCTGCCGGCAATCCTTGGCATTCCTTGGCATGACATCTGTCTTCCCTCGTGTGTGTGCCTGTGTGTCTAGTCTGGTTTTTTATAACTTAGAAGTGATTAGGTTTAAGATTCACCCTACACTGGTATGACCTCGACTGATTAATTGATTATATTACATTAGATTGCATTGTGGAAAATGATTGCATTACATTACATTATGGAAAATGACTACATTACAATACATAACATTACATAAAACAATCTGCTCTGCCTAAGGCCAACTGATTGAATCACATGTAACTGTTTCATGACATCAACTAGACTAGTGTTTGACCACACAACTGGGAGTCAAAGCCTAGTAAAGCTGACACATAAAATTAACCCTCATACCCTGGATCTCTGAGTAACTCAGTGGAGCTGAACAACCACACTTAGAATATCAAGAAAATGGGCCTGGGAACTGCCAGTACCCAGGGCTGGCACAGCCTTCTCTTGCCCACATCCAGTGGGATGATGGCACCTGGACCAGCTGCTCTGTGGCTGTGATTGGCAGCAAGCTCTTAAGAAAGAAAAGAAATTTAACTGCTCACATTGGGAGCCCAGAGGACTGAGCCCATAGGTAAAACGATAAAGGAAAACGTAGAGCTCCAGTATGTAACATTGGCTCCCCAAAGCAGGTGGCTTGGATCATTTGGAACTTCTTCATTTATTCATGCACGCATCAGCCGTCATTGAGCTGGGTGGTACGGGGACCACTGGGGTACAAACGAGACCCAGCCCCTGCCCTCCTGGAGCATGTGCTCTGGGGGAAAGACAGCAGTGCTCATCATCAGAGATTGTAGATAGGTGGCAATTTAATTTGCAAGGACAAGGGTGAGAGGAAGGTGCTCCCAGATGCTGCCCATGCCGGCAAGTGGACAGGTGCAGGGATGTTGGCACCTGAGCATCCGGTAAACGCAGCCACCAGGCCACATGCTCCAGGGTCCTTGTGCCTGAGGAACTGAGTGTTTAATCCTAATTAATGTAGATTTGCAAGCTCACCGGGGCTGTGGCTGCCATCCTGCACAAACAGGTTTAGAGTGGTCTGGGAGTCCCTCCATCCCTACCCCACCCTAGTCTTCGTGCAGAGCTCCAGAAATTGAGAAGGAAATCTCTTCAGATGGGGAGAAGGGCAGGTGCAAGGCCTAGGTGGGGGTGGGGGCATGGATGAGTCCCTCTACCCTAAGGAGCTGAAGGAAGGTCAGTGAGGAGGGGCATGGGAGGGAGAGGGGTGGGGGTGGGAGTGGAGAGTGGGCGGGGCCAGCTTGCCTTGAGCCTTCTGACGTCATTGGGAGGTGGATCTTATTCATCCTACAAGAGGCAGCTTTCCCTGGGTGGTACAAATAGTTAACATGCTTTACTGCTAACTAAAGGCTGTAGGTATTTGGAAGAAAGGCCTGGCGATATATTTCTGAAAAATCAGCCATTGAAAACTCTGTGGAGTAAAGTTCTACTCTGACACGTATGGGTTGTTGTGAGTGGGGGTTGGCTCACAGCAACCGGTATGGACTGGTTAAGGGGCAGCTTCAGTGGGTTTTGGGCCAGGAGGGACATAGGCTGATCAGCATATTTTCAAGTCCTCTGACTGCTGCTCCTCCTTCCTCCTTGGGGACAGCGAGTTGGTGTCAGGTGCTTATCCTTCTGGCTTGGCCCTGCAAGATGGTCATCAGCTCTCAGGGGATGGGCACAGTAGGCTTCTGGTGAGGGCGGTGCCGAGGACCTGGGAGCCTTTAGGTTCTTGAATCTGGTCATGAACGCTGGTTGTCCTGGACCGCTGAGGTGGTGGGCTTGGGCTCACTCTGGCACAGCTCGCCACCAAGAACTCAGACCTGTGATCCTATTCACACCCGGGGTGCTTCTCCTAACTGCCCAAGCTCTGCCACTCTGCGTAAGAGTTCTAGAGACTCTCATCCCCATCCTCCAAAACCCTGAATCTGGTGCCAGTGGTCAGAATCTGGAAACATATCCTAGCCCAGGTGGAGGATGCCATGGAGAACAATAATGACCCCCCAGGTAGCAGAGGCAAAGTCGTGCTGGACTCTGGACTCATCGGGAAGCTACCTTCTTCCTGCCAAGCTGGGAATCAGATCTGATTCATGACGTTGCCCTGTTGGTACCTTCTAAGTGAAGGTCCCATGGATTGGATTGATTAGTGTCACCAGGTGTGGCTGGGAGGGACAGGAAAATGGGGATTCGTTGCTTAGGGGACACTGAGTTTCTGTTAAGGGTGATGGAGAAATTTGGTAAGGGTTAAGGGTGATGGTTGCACAACACGGTGAACACAATGTCACTGAATTGTGCACATGAAGAATGTTGAGATGGCAAGTGTTATGTTATTTACGGCAAAAAAAGAAGAAAGAAAAGAAAAGAAAAAAAAAGCAGTCTCTTCATACTACCTGATCTCAGAACCTACTACACAGCCACGGTAGTCAAAACAACCTGGTACCGGTACAACAAAAGACACATAGACCAATCAAACAGAATTGAGAACCCAGATGTAAATCCATCCACCTATGGACAGCTGATCTTCGACAAAGGACCAAAAGTTATTGGATGGGGAAGAGACAGTCTCTTCAACAAATGGTGCTGGTGAAATTGGTTATCCATCTGTAGAATAATGAAACAGGATCCACACCTCACACCATACACAAAAACTAACTTAAAATGGATTGAAGACCTAAATATAAAGCCTAAAACTATAAAGATCATGGGGGAAAAGTTAGAGACAATGTTAGGGGCCCTAATACAGGCATAAATAGATTACCAAGCATAAGGCACATACAGAAGAAAATGAACCAGATAAACAAGACCTCCTAAAGATTAAACATTTATGCTCAGTGAAAGACTTCTCCAAAAGAGTAAAAAGAGAACCTACAAATTGTGAAAAAGTTTTGGCTATTATATACCCGACAAGAGTCTAATCTCTAAAATTTATAGAAAACTTGAACATCTCAACAAAAAAAGACAAATAATCCAATTAAAAATGGGCAAAGGAAATGAACAGACACTTCACCAAAGAAGACATTCCGGCAGTTAATGAGCACGAAGAAATGCTCACGAGCATTAGCAATTAGAGAGATTCAAGTCAACACTGCAATGAGATACCATCTCACCCTGACATTACTGGCACTAATCAAAAAACAGAAAATAAGAAATGTTAGGGAGGATGTAGGGAGACTGGAATTCTTATACACTGCTGGTGGGAATGTAAAATGGTACAACCACTATGGAAAATGGTATGGTGCTTCCGCAAAAAGCTAGAAATACCATATGATACAGCAATCCCACTCCTAGGTATATACCCTAATGAAATAAGAACTGTGACAAGAATAGACATATGCACACCCATGCTCATTGCGGCATTATTCAAAATAGCAAAAAGGTAGAAGCAACCTAACTGTCCATCAACAGATGAATGGATTAACAAACTGTGGTACATACACATGATGGAATACTACACAACAATAAAGAATAATGACGAATTTATGAAACATCTCACAACATGGATGAATCTAGATGGCATTAAACTGAGTGAAATAAATCAATCACAGAAGACAAATATTTTATGGGACCGCTTCATAAAGTAACAACAAAAAGTTTACACACAGGGAAAGAAAAACAAAAAAGATTCTTTGATGGTTACCAGGGATGGGAGGGGGAAGGAGGGAAAATTACCAAAGTGATAGTAAAACCTGTTGTCATCGAGTCGATTCCGACTCATCATGACCCTATAGGACAGAGTAGAACTGCCCCATAAAGTTTCCAAGGAGAGCCTGGTGGATTCGAACTGCTGACCTTTTGGTTAGCAGACATAACTCTTAACCACTATGCCACTAGAGTTTCCAGAGAGATAGTAGACTTGAGTTAATACTAGTGAAGTGAAAGGCAATACACAATATGGGAGAAGTCAGCACAACATGACCAAGACAAGAAAGAGCACTGAGAGGAGCACAGGAAGAAAGGATAACTATGGTAACTACTATAGCATAGACAGTCCTGTAACAATAGAATCAAAAAATAATATATGAATTGATACATAGATAGAAGATATGCCAAGAGGTGAGGGATGGAGTAAGGGAACATACCCACCAGCAGATGCAGGTTCGGAGGTGGAAATTTCTAAATACATGACTACAGGTGCTCCTCATATATTAATATGGACAATAGAGCACACAAGTGGCACAGTCAGGGAAACCTCTTAGACATAACTAACACCTCATGGGATGAATTTCCCAGGCTTGAAGGCAAAGGACCATAGACTCAGGGGAAATCTACGTCAATTGGCACAACATAGTTCTTAAAGACAACGTTCTATATCCTACTTTGGTGAGTAGAGTCTGGGATCTTAAAAGCTTGAGAGCTTCCATCTAAGATACAACTATCAGTCTCTTCTAGTCTGGAGCAGAAGAGAGGGAAAAATACTAAAGACCAAAGGAAGCGATTAGTCCAAAGGACTAATGGACCACATGAACTACAGCCTACATGACTCCGAGACCAGAAGAACTAGACAGTGCCTGGCTACCACTACTGACCACTCTGACTGGGATTACAATAGAGGGTTCTGGGCAGAGTGGGAGAAAAATGTAGAACAAATGATCAAATTCACAAAAAAAGACCAGACTTACTGATCTGACAGAGACTGGAGGAACCTCCAAGATTATGGCTTCCGGACACCCTTCTAACTCAGACTTGAAGCCACTCCCGAAGTTCACCTTTCAGCCAAAGATTAGGCAGGCCTATAAGACAAAAAATAACATACGTGAGGAGTGTGCTTCTTAGATCAATCAAGTGTACAAGATCAAATGGGCAACATCTGCCGAGGAACAAAGACGAGAAGGCAGGGGGGGACAGAAAAACTGACAAACGGACATGGTGAACCCGTGGTGGAAAGGGAAAAAGAGGGAGAGTGCTGACACATTGTGGGATTGCAGCCAGTGCCATGAAACAATTTGTGTATAAATTTTTGAATGAGAAACTAATTTGCTCTGTAAACTTTCACCTGAATCACACACACACACACACACACACACACACACACAAAAGCAGTCAAAAGAGGAGAAAATGAATAATTATATAAAGATGAGTTGTAGGTGGGGTTTCATGTCCAGGGACCGCTGGAGGTGGTGGAGAAAGCTATCTGCTGACTCCTTTCTGGAGACTTGGGCATCTGAGAATCTTCTGGAAGCAGCTTGGGGAGGGAGGAGATTCAGAAAGGAGATGTGTTTATTCGCCTTCATGGCATTTATGGTTGTATATGTGTCAAATGCGTGCTGTAGCCACCCAGCACAAGGTGAGGATCTGACCGCTATCCTGTGGATCTGATTGACCCGGCTCAAAAAGCTTTCAAATCTGTCAGTTCCCAAGCCTGACTCCACCACAAGGTTGCAACCTCTTCAAACCGGGTTTCTAGTGGGATGAGGGTTAAGGCCTGTGGGATAAGGGAGGCCCTGGGGAAGAGGGGAGCGGGGAGAGGCCATCGGAGTGGTCTGTCCCTGACTGGGCATCGGCTGGGCTCGTGAGCCGGGTGATCACCTAGCCCCTCGCCCACCCCTTAAAGGAGCCAGCAGAGCATGATGGTCGAGTCCATGTCATAGCCGCCAATCAGCAAAGGGTGACTTCCTCTTCTTCCCGGAGTCTCCGTGGGCCGTTCCTGAGTCCTGCGTGTCCCTCAGTGAAAGAGTTGGTGCTGGGGGAGCCTTTTCCCTTCACATCGTGGCCTTGTTAGGAGGCTACCTCGCCATTTCCAAGGAAACCCCTTTCACCTGGAGCTGAAATTCCACGGAGAAGATAAATCTCCTCCCCACCCCTACCCCCCGCCCCACAGAAGCGATGCCTGCCGTTTGCAATATGAAAAATGTCGGCGTGCTGCGGGAGCAACGGGCACCTGGTAAAAAAGTTAGCCCCCGCTTCTCCCCCAGCCCCGGCCGCCGCCTCCCGGAACACAAAGCCTTCTCTTTCTCCAGCTGGAAGCGACTACAGCGCGTGAATGCAAAGGCTCTTTCAACATTAGATTTTAAATTATTTGAATTAAATCCCGGATCCTTCCGGGCCCTGTGTCTTCCCGGTTATTTATCACTGGCTAAGTGTAGAAGTCTGTTTAGCATCTCCAGGGACTGCCCCGACGGGGAAGCAGCATCTGAAATGTTATAAACTATTTAAGATCCAAAGCCTGGCGTGTTCTGTCGGAGGGCGCATTAACCCGCCGCTCAATTGAAGCTCTTGGGGAGCCGGGGCCTGACTCCGTCCTGCCGACGGGCTCATTGGCTATGCTTTCCTCTGGTTGATCACGTTAATACACTTGAAAATAAACCTTGTCTCCACAGAGGCAGGGTGATTTTTTTTCCTTATTTAGAAAATATTGATTTTTTCCCTCCCTTAGTGTCCTGCCTCCCCGTGAAATAAATGAACAAACCTCCTTTTGTTCCTGCATCCCAGCCACCCCCAATCCTCAACTCTGCCGCAGTTCCACCTGGCGCCAGCAGGGGGCAGGAAACCCTCTCTTTTGAGGGCCACACGGGGTGCCTTCACTGATTGGCCTGGGGGAGCTGCTGCTCCAGGTCCTTCTTCCTCCAGGCAGCAAGCTTGAGGCCGGAGTAGGCTGTCGACATGAAGACGGGGGCAAGGGATGGAGACCACTCACTTAGGTGCTGGGGACAGAAAGGTCATAGTTTGTTGCAGTGTCTGAGGTCAGAAAATAGGATTTTGGCTAAGTAGGGCTCAGCAAGGGGTCTAAATGGTTAACAACTTGGCTGCTAACTGAAAGGTTGGAGGTTCTAGTCCACCCAGAGGCACCTCAGAAGAAAGGCCTGGCAATCTACTTCCAGAAAAAAAAATCAGCCATTGAAAACACACTTCTACTCTGACACATGTAAGGTTGCCATGAATCGGGGTCGACTTGATGACAACTGGTTTGGTTTTGGTTTAACACTCGATGGCTGTAGTGGTTTAGATCAAAGAGGTTGCTGGAGAGCACAGGCTGGTCTCTCTGAGACCTGGAAGAAGCCAGGTCCAGTCTGGGGCTCCTGCAATTGACCTTTGTGCTGCAGGTGCCCTGTTTTGGGGCAACACCCCTTAAAAGGCCAGGGTGTCCAGCAGTGCCCTGCTAACAACTGAGGAAACTGAGGCCCACAGTGATCGTGACTGGCTCAGAGCTACAAGATGGAGACTCCCCATCTCAATCCCAGTGCTCTGATGGATGGCCCTGTCAGGGCAGCCCCTAGCGTGGCCCTGATGGTCTGCTTCCTGATATGCACCTTTCTGTGGTCTCCTCCCCTGGAGTCTGGGCTGGACTGATGGACTCACTCTGATCAATAGAGACAGCAAAAGTGGTGAATGTCACTTCTGAGATTAGGTTATAAAAGGACTGTGGCTTCCACCTCTCCTATTGGGGGATGCCAGCTGCCATGTCATGAGGCAGCTCTGGGGAGAGGCCATCTGACGAGGGGCCAAGTGAGTGATCGAGCTTGGATGTAGAACCCTCTCGCCCATCCCAGTCCAGCCTTCAGATGAGACCTTGGCCTCAGCCAACTGCTCGATTATAACCTCCGGAAGAGACCCTGAGCCCGAGGACACAGGGAAGCTGTGCCCAGGCTCCTGACCCACAGAAACTGTGAGATGATAAATGTGTGTTGTTTAAGCTGCTAGGTTTGGAGACCACTTGTTACACAGCAACAGCTAATTGGTACATCCCGTTTCAGTCATGTATGCACTGCGAGCCTCTGGGGTGCTGGCCAGGCTCCACCTTCCCCCAGGGTGCCTCCTTCTAGCCTGATCTCCAAGGCTGGGCACTCCATTTGCTTCTTCACACAATCAGTTCTTATAGATGAGTGTTGCCATTTTAACATCCCCCAATTTGTCACTTGGGGATTTCAGAATACCTAACAAAGAGAGAAACACTTTGAGGAGGCAGCCAGTCACCCTTCAAAAATTGAATCTCAGAAAATCTTGTATGATCCCCACTTATATGAAACATCTAGAATAAACCTGTTGCCATTGAGTCGATTTTGACTCATAGTGACCCTACAGGACAGAGTAAAACTGCCCCACAGGGTTTCCAAAGCTGTAATCTTCATGGAAGCAGACTGTCACACATTTCTCCCTCAGAATGTTGGTAGGTTCGAACCACTGACCTTTTGGTTAGCAGCTGAGTGCTTAACCACTGTGCTCCTATATCTAGAATAGGAAAATGCATAGAGACCAAAGTTTATTAGTGGTTAATAGGGGTGGGAGGGAGGCCGACAGAGGCAGTCATAGCTTAGGGGGCACTAAGCTTCTGTTAAGGATGATGGGAGCATTTGGAAACCAATAGTGATAATGGTTGCGCAAGATGAATGTAACTGATATCACTAAGTCATACATGTCAATGGCAAATGTTTTGTTATATATATTGTGGTTAGGTGCCATCAAATTGTTTTCAACTCTTGACAATCCCCTGTGACAAAGTAGAACTGCCCCAGAGAGGTTTCTAGGCTGTAATCTTTACAGGAGCAGATCACCACGTCTTTTCTCCTGAAGAGCCACTGGTGGGTTCTAACTGCCAACCTTTTTGTTAGCAACTGAGCACTTAACTATTTGTGCCACCCGGGCTCCTTGTTGCATATATACTCACCACAATTAAAAGAAAAAAAAAGAGAGAGAGAGGGAAGTGGGAGTGGGGAAGAATGGAAGAAAGGAGGAAGGAGGGAAGGAGAGAGAGAGGGAGGAAGGAAGGAATAAAGGGACGGAGGAAGGAAGGAAGGGAAGGAGCCTCAGACTCTGAGGAGGGGGAGGAGGAAATTGAAACAGCATTTTTTTGGTCGGCAGTTTGGTAGTCTATATAAGTCTTAAACATTTGTACCCTTCACCCAGAGTGGGTCCCCAAGTCAGAATCTAGCCCATGGCATATGGAGATGGATAGAATATCGACTGTAACTTCATTTGTAATAGTAAAAATAAAGAGAAAAGGAAAGAAGGAAAGGAGGAAGAGAGAGAAGGAAGGAGGGTGGAAGAGAGAGAGGAAAGGGGAGAGAGAAAGAAAGAAAATCAGAAAAACTTCAATAATTCAAACTGCTATTCCACGGAAACATCTCCATGAGGAATGGTGGACTAGCCCCGGAAAAGCAGACCGCAGGGGACAATGCAACCACTGGAAGCCTTGACATCTTACTTCGCAGGCTCACGCAAACATTGGGTGAGAAGGCCATTGCAGAACAGTGGGTACAGTCGTACCCATTTTGTAGAAAAGCCTATTTCTGTGTACTTCTAGATGTATCTGTGCCTAGAAACATCCGGAAAATGCTGACCCAATGTCTTTGGTAGTCCCACCTGGAGAAGGGGCCACGGAACCGTGAGGAGGGCTGGTGGATTTATTGCTGTACACAGTAGCCATTGCCTTAATTCTTCACATTAAAAACCTATTATCTTTAAGTAATAAAATAAAATAAAAATCATGACTTAGAGAAAGTCAGCATGGAGGCTGTCTGCTTCCACGCTGTGGCCACAGGGCACTCTTGGGCTGCCTGGAGAGTCCCAGAGCCCTCCACTCTGTGCTGCAGGGCCTGCAGCCTCTGACTGTGTGCAGGAGGGGCTCAACCCCCAAAGCCCCCGCCCACCACATGCACAGCCGAGGTGAGGGGATGCCTCCCAGGTCTTCAGTTCCAGAAGGAGATGAGGACAGAGCTGCTGGTTGAGTCTGTCCTACGCCCTGCCCCTGGAGGCGGTGAAGCCCCCTGGCCAGCTGCAAAGTCTTCCTCTCCTCTGGCCAAGTGGACCTGAGCCAGTGTCTTTCCGCCTCCATCCTTCTGGGGCAGAGGCGCTGGCAGCTTGTGGTAGCTGGGCCCTTCTGCCTCCTCGCCTGCATCCAGCGTGAGGCTGCATCTCCCAGGCTGCCCTGCAGCTTAGCCAGGCATGCCACGTCACCCTGGGCAGTGGGCTATGTGTAGAAGTGCAGAAGCCACTGCTAGGCTTGGCTCCTAATGACCTTGCCCACATGGCCAGGATGGAGAGGGCTTGGAGCCCTGGAGAGGGCAGCCCCAGACGGCAGCAGGGTGTCTCAGCACGACCTCAGGAGCTTCAACTCTGGGACCACACTGGACTGAATGGAGACAAGGAAGGTTCCCTGTGGGATACCACTAAGGTGTGGCGTGGTCGCTGTGGTGACACCCACCCCCACCACCCCACAAGGAAACAAGCCGGGGCGGGAGACCTGACTTTCCCATGCTGCCCTGCAGGTAGGCTGGCCACAGCAGGAAGCCCTGGGTCTGCTGTAGGGCAGGAAGGCCCTGCCTGAGGCCTTAGTCTCAGGGTCCCAACCACACGTGTCCCAGGTGAGGGCATGCCTCTCCATCCAGCGCGGGCCCAGGTAGGGTCATGACCTGCTGTGTCTCCCAGGGAGGGGGCTGGGGTCAGGGGCTGGGGTCAGAGGCTGGGGGACCCTACTCCTGCCAGCCACAGAGTGAGTGTCCCCCGAAGCTCCAGTCAGTCCCCACATTGCAGCAGCCTGTTGCGTTTTGATGCAAACTCAGTGCAAAACCAAAGCCAGCGCTCAGCCTGGCCACCCCAGGCCACCTCCAGGCTGTCCTCCATGCTGCCCCCCATGCACGAAAGCAACTGAGGCAGCATCACCTGGCCAGATACTCAACATTGTCTAGGAATTCCCAAGCGGGGTGGTGAAGGCCTCTCTCTGCTTTGACACCGTCTTCCCTCCTCCACCTGACAAAGGCCAATTATTACCTGGGAGAGAAGTTAACAAGACACTTCTTGCACTGGGCAATGTGCCTGAGCTTTCCTAAGGAGAGAGTGAGATGGAGAAGCTGTTATTATTTGCCATCCTGTCTTGATGGGGGGGGACCCCAGCCCTCCAGGCCCCCTGGAGCCCTTAGAGGAAACAGCCAGTGCCCCCTCTGCGGGCCTGCTGGTGGTGCTAGGGTGGGAGCAGCTGGGGGTGGGCAGGGGTTCTATCTCCCATGGAGGGAAGCGAGGGCCAGGAGGCAGGCACTCGGTGGGCCCTGGACCAGGCCTTTCTCACAGCCAGGCCCGGGTGGGATCAGGCCAGGTCCACAGAGATGTTTTCTATTTCAAAATAGAATGGGATCATGTTGAAATAGAAAACAGCTCCGGGAGCATCCCAAACACTAGCAGTAGTTGGCAGGGTTGGGTTATGGTTATTTTTTTATCTGCTTGGTAATGTTCTTTTATGTGTGTGTTTTCCAAATTTTCTTCATTAAAACTACTTTTTAAATGTGTTTTAAAGTGCTCAAGGCAGGGCTCTTTGAGGGCAGGAGACAAAGAGCAGAAGGTAGGCAATAGTCGGGTGGCCTGGCCTCAGATGGCCCCTCCCCAGGCGGGCTGGCATTGATGCCCAGCCAGTGGAGGCTCCACACATCATGTGTAGACCTTGGAGGCCTGCACCAAGGGCTTCCAGTGCCTGCAAACCTCACTAAAATTCCCCCTCCTGGTTCCATGAGTACAATTGTTTGGTGTCAAGCTGGGCTGCAGTGGGTCAGATTTGCCTTTTCCAGGCCCAGCTCATGGGAGGCTAAGGAAAGGGGTGACCCCAGGATGTGTTTGCAAATGCAGTGAGTGACCGCAGAGATTCTGCTGAAGCACCAAGGTTGCAAAGGAAGGAGGCAGACAGGCAAGAGAGGATGCTCACTCCATACACTGGGGGAAGAAAGATGGATGGATGGATGGGTGGGTGGGTGAATAGATGGATGGGTGTGTGGGTGGGTGGATGGATGGATGGGTGGATGGATGGATGGATGGCTGGATGGATGGATAGATGGGTGGATGGATGGGTGGATGGACGGGTAGGAGAGTGGATGGATGGGTGATTGGATAGATGAATGAGTGGATGGATGGGTGGTTGGTGAATAGATGGGTGAGTGGATAGTTGTATGAATGTAAGTATGTATGGATGGATGGATGGGTGGATGGATGGATGGTGGGTGGGTGAGTGGATGGATGGACGGAAGGATTGAAGGATGGATGAATGGATGGATGGGTGGGTGGATGGATGGGTGGGTGGATGGATGGGTGGATGGATGGATAGATGATTGGTGGATGGATGGATGGTGGATGGGAGAGTAGATGGATGGATGGAAGAATGGATGAGTGGGTAGGGGATACAAGTTCCATCTCAGAGACTCAGAAGTGCTAGGCTTGAGTGGGAGAGTACGCAGGGGTTTAGGCTCTGTTAGGGGTGACCAGAGCAGAGAGGTGGAAGAGGAGCTGCCTTTGGGGGCACTCTACAAGTACCCATGGTCCTAGGATTGTCCACAGGCCCCCTTCGGACACATATATCTCCTCTCTCTTCCAGGGTTAGTGACCTTGGAAAGTCACTTACAACCTGAAGAGTCGCCCTGTGCCTTCGGGCTGCCGGCCAACACTGGGCCAGGCCTTCAGCGAGCAGGATCTGGCCGCCAGATGTGAGCGACACTAATGAGCCCAGCCTGCTGGCTACTAATTGGCAGAGGCTCTGGGCGCCAGTGACACTTGGAACTAGAGACAGGACAGACAGGGAGGCCAGTGGCCCCAGACTTGGGTGGCCCTGGCATTCTGAGCCAGGCCAGTGAAAGGCAGGGGTGCCCAGCACATCCAGGGTGGCCCACTCCCAAGTCTAAATGCTTGGCGGCATCCTAAGAGTGCCCAGTAGCCATCCACCTCCCCGCCACCCAGGGCCTCAGGGCTCTTCCAAGGGAATGGGAGGTGGGGGGTGGGGTGGGAGAGGGGCTGATGCTGGGGCGCAGCTGTTGAAGCAGAAATGAGAGCGAGCCTTCCTGTACAACATGGAAACGATCACCCTTCGGAACAGCCGGGCGGCGCGCCCTGCCCGAAGAGAGATGGAGTTACAGCCAGTTCGCCCATAAACTTGCTCAAGCGATTTATGAGACCCCACCAGCACAGGCAGGGGCAGGACCGTGAGGGCTGGCGGCAGTGGCTTCACACTAGAGCTGGGTGAGGGACAATGCCCTCGTTGTCATCACAAACATGACCTTGGTGGCAGGTGAAGGCCCCCTGTAAACGTTCGGCCAGCACACTGAACTGGCATGCTTCTGTTGCATGGTACCTGGCTTCCATGTAGAGGGTGAGGGCACGGGTGGGTGTTGAAGGAGAGCCCGCCCCGAAACAAGTGTGCCCCTCCGAGAGGAGTAGACACAGGGGTGTTCTTGGGATGGCGGGTGTTTCATGCCAACCTGCGCTTGGTGGGAGAGGAGCCGGGACTGAGGGCTGAAGCGGCTGTTCCCAGGCACCTGAGAACCACGGGGTGGAATATCTGCCCCCGGGGGAAGCTGTAACTGGCACAACATCACGTCGGCTGTGGTTCATAAACCAGCTCGATTTTCTCCATGGCCACGTGGTGTCTCCCTGTAACCCCCCCTCCAAGAATACCAATGCTGTCTTGATGGGCAGCTTTCAGAGTCCTGCCTGCTTCCTTCTGGCTATGACCATGGGGTGGAACGACCCCTCGGCCGAGTTAGACACTTAATGGTCAGGGGGAAAAAGGACTGGGGAGCCCAGCACCAGGCCCTGAGCTCAGCCTCGTCCTTGCAACACTAAGGCCCTACAGCAAACCCAGAAATGGACTACAGAACCATCCTCTTTCCAGACGTCACAACTCGGGGGTAGTGGGCAGGCAGGTCCCCTCCTTGCTGGGGATTGTTTCTCCTAGGTGCAGACAGATCAAGTGATAGGTACTGCTTCCAGGGGTCACTCTGCTGGGTACGTGACCCCCCAATGACTATAGTTGCCTTGGGGTGTCAGGGAGCTGGAGTACCAAACCCAGGGAAAAGGGCAGCACTGATCCTAGCTCAGCAGGGAGAGTGAACAACACTTAGGGAAAGAAGGTTTTGGAAAGACTCAGCCAGTCTGGCTCAGTTTCATGGCTGAGTACTCAGCAAGCTGGGATTGTTTTTGTTAGGTGCCGTCGAGTTGATTCTAACCCCTGGTAACCTGTCTCAGTCATCTAGAGCTGCTACAACAGAAATACCACAAGTGGATGGCTTCAACAAAGAGAAATTTATTTCTTCACAGTAAAGTAGGCTAAAAATCCAAATTTAGGACGTCAGCTCCAGGGGAAGGCTTTCTCTCTCTGTCTGCCTTCTCATCAATGTTCCCCTGGACTAGGAGCTTCTCTGCACAGGGACCCTGGGTCCAAAGGACGCGCGCTCTGCTCCCGGCACTGCTTTCTTGGTGGTATGAGGTCCCCCTGTCTCTCTGCTCACTTCTCTCTTTTATATTTCAAGAGATTGCCTCAGGACACAATCCAATCTTGTAGATTGAGTCCTGCCTTGCTAACACAACTGCCACCCATCCTCCCTCATTAACATCATAGAGGCAGGATTTACAACATACAGGAAAATCACACAATACCAGGAATCATCGCCCAGCCAAATTGATACATACATTTTTGGGGGGACATAATTCAATCCATGACATGACCCCATGTGACAAAATAGAGCTGCCCCATAGGGTTTTTTTGGCTGTGACCTTTCAGAAGTGGATCGCCACGCCTTTCTTCCAAGGTACCTCTGGGTGGGTTCAAACAGTCAACCTTTTGGCTTGTAGTCGAGCACTTAACCTTTTGCACCAGTGACGGCCTCCTTAGCAGGGCCATGGCAGGCTGAGAACAGCTGAGTTCTAGGTCTAGCCACAGGTGGACGTACAGCAGGCCTGACGGGCATTAACTTGGAGGATGAGGAGGAGCCAGGTCTGTGAGGATGGGGCTGGGTGTTGGCATGTGCTGATGAGTGGACACAGGTGAGGGGCAGGCGTATGTTATTATAGTACAAGGATGTGCGGAGCCTCAGGTGGCCCCCGCTGAACTAGTCTAATCTTTGCTTGAACATGTGCTCCTTTCTCCTTCTCTGTCCCTCCTGCAAACGCCAAAAGCACCCAGCCAGCCCTAGGACGCCCAGAGCACACTCACATGCCCATGACCCAGGAGTGTGACACTGACACACAGCTCCCTCCACCCGGCATTATGTCACCTCCCACTGGGGGAATTTCAGGACCCACATCTGGAAACGTTAAGAGCACGTTCCTCCTGATTCTATCCGGAGTGTGTTGCAACAATGAGAACATTCTAGCAAAGCCTGAGAGCCTAAGTTCATAAGGCTCTTGTGACATAAGCAGGCTGGAACCCCAAGACACACGCATCCTCCTTACCATCCCTGCCCCCCGAAGCAGCCTGCCAAGGACACATACTCCCCAAAATGTTGGACCCCAAAATATCAGGAGTGCCCACCATGACACTTGACAATGGTCCTGGGCTGTGCGAAGCCTGGGTCTGTGGGGACAACACAGCCTGCTCAATCATCACAGCCATTGGGGGCTGTGCCAAAACCAAGACCACCCTGCCGGGCACAGGGCAGGAGGTTCAGCCCAGGCGGGGCATGCTCTCCCTCAATGGCCCCACCAACCATGGCCAAGGGGCCTCCTGGGTCCTCATGGTGCCCAGATGGAGCCACATCTGCCTGCATGGGCTGGGCACTGAGTCCTGTGTCCAGCTGGACATGCTGGCAGAGGTGCCCCTCAAGCCCCTGCGGTGCTGGGAGGGGACAACAGGCTCTTGTCCAGGGACTTCCAGAGGTCCTCCACACGGGTGGCCATTGAGGCCATGCTGGCCGGCTGCACTGCAGCCAGGGCCACAGGCTTTATCATGGACAGCAGGGCCAGGTTCACTCCAAAAATCCCCGTCCTCCAGGGCTGCTGTCCACCCCATGTCATCTCCTGGCTCAGCGTTGCAGGCAGGGCCATCATGGAGAATTTCTCCCGGCTCCTCATGGGGAGTGGTTACTCAGTCATGAGTGTGGGCCACCTGAACCCCACCCAGGAGATGGCCGGTGAGGCGGCTGGCGCCCCCTGGAAGTACACGCTGCCTGACAGGAACATCACAGAGGTGCACACTCAGCATCTCCAGGCCTCCAGGGCATGGTCCCGGACCCCCCCACCCTCCCCACCCTCCCCACCCTCCCCACCCTCCCCACCCTCCTGCTGCAGCATCCACAAGATGACCTGTGGCAGGAAGTGTGACCTTGAGGTGTGTGGCTGCCTCTACAGGGGCCTCCTGCCCTCCAGAGACTCCTCCTTGCACCAAGAAGTGCAGAGCCCCAAGGCGGCCAGGTGCCCCGCTCCCAAGGGCATGCCCAGGAGCAGGTTCTGCGTGTGGATCCATGCCTCCCACTTCACCTACCCTAGCCCCTCCAGCCAGCTGTGGGAGACTGTGGGGGCCCATGACGAGCTGGGCTCGTTCCACCATCTCAGGTCAGCCTGGGTCAGTGAGCTGCCTGCCTGGCAGGGGCCTGTGGGCTGTGGCTACCATATAACACTGCTATGGCTGGACACAGCTCGCCGAGAAATAAAGATTTTAAGACCACATCCATGTAGCAGGCATCTGACTTGGCTTCCCTCTGGGGGTAGCTTTAAGGAAAAGCCACTGATAATAGTAAGTTTTTATAGACTCCCCACCCATGGCTAAGGTTCTGGTGGTGCCGACAAAGCCACCCGTCTCTACCACACGTCTGTACCATTAGTCTATACCATATGTGTATACACACAACTCTACCACGTGTCTCTATTACATGTCTATACCACACATTTTTAACACATGTCCGTACCACCCATCTGTACTACTTGTCTGTACCACAGGTATGTACACACTATACCACACGTCTGTACCACACATTCATCCCACTTGTTTATACCACACATCTACATCATTTATACCACATGTCTATACCACTTACCTGTGTGACACATCTGTACTACACATCTGTACCACTTGTCTATACCACGCATGTATACACACAACTATAACACACTTCTATATCACACATTTATACCACTCGTCTATACCACATATCTGTACAACCCATCTATACCACATGTCTATACTACACATCTACACACAGGACTATACCACCAGTCTGCACTACACATCTATACCACACAACTCTACTACACATCTGTACCACACGTCTCTACCACCAGACTCTACTACGCATCTGTACCACACGTCTGTACCACACAAAGGGCACTTTGTTAACACCCACTGGTGGTTTAGAAGGGCAGGCATGACATAGAGGGTGCCATAGGTGGGAGGATGCCATGGGTCTGGAGGGAAGAGATGAGAGTGGGGTGCTGTAGAAGAACTTTCTGGATGGGGGAAGGAGCTGGACTGGAGGCTGATGTTGAACACAACAGGAAGGAGAGGAGCCATTCAGATAAACCCTGTTTCCCAAGGCCACCTCCACCCTCCTTAAGAATCAAATAAGCTGGTTCCCAGGATGCTTCCCTCCTGTTTCTTTACAAGTGGAGAAAAAGGTCAGGGTCCAAGTGCCCAGTGAGCGCTAGTGGGGGACCTCTGAGAGCCTGGAACAGGTGACCCCAGACAGCCTTTCATCAGAACAGGGTGGACTCCATCCCTCCTTCCTTGCTCCCAGGCCTCAGCCCCTCATGACCTGGTCATTTCTGAACACTCTGCTGTGGGCCTGGCCAGACACACAGAGAGGCATCCGGCTCAACTGGGGCTGTCCATCTTGAAACCATAGTGCCACTGGACCATGGGCCACTGGATTCTGCTCTGTGCCAGCTCGTGGAGGTCTACCAAGAGGTAGAAGGTTCCCTGACCTCCATCCAAGCAGGGACATGTGCACCTGGGGAGACAGCAAGCAGTGTGGAGGAGTTTGCTGGGTATCTATTCCATGGGACCGAGAGCCAGGGCTACTGAGGCAGATGGGGGAGAAATCTCTGAGGGCTTCCTGGAGGAAACTAGCCTCCAGGGACAGGGAGTTTGTATTCACAAAGGACGTTATAAGTGCCTGCTGCTGGGTTGTATCGCCCCTCCAGCCTGGACCTGTGACTGATCCTAGTTCATTCGCTTAGCACAACCCACTCCAACCCACTGGCTTCGAGTCAATTCTGACTCACAGCAACCCCACAGGGTTTTCAAGGCTATAAATCTCTATGGAAGCAGAATGCCACATCTTTCTCCCTCGGAGTTGCTGGTGGTTTAGAACTACCAACATTTTGGTTAGCAGTCAAGTGCCTTAACCACTGCATCACCAGGGCTCCCTTCCCCTTAGCACAGGGGAGTGTATTTCTGTCACCCCCCCCAAACAGCAGTGACTCAGCTGGCCATAAAGGACAGCTCTCTGGGGCAGGCCCAGGCTGGTTCTAAGGCCAGGCCTCTGCTTGGGGTCCAGGGCTCATCAAGATGCTTATGGGGTGGTTTTCCCTCCTCTGTCTTGACTTTTACCAAGCAGGGAGAGCTGGTAGCTCAGAGCTTCCCCCCACCCCCACCCCGCCCCACCCCTGAAAGCCCCTCTGAGGCTCACTGAGGACAATTGTTGCCTTGGCTGGATTGTTACATAGGGGACATTCATTCTTGAAAAGGCCTCAGCAAGCCCTGCTGCTGAAAGCGGGACAGATGTGTGGGTTGAGGATGGGGGGATCTTGGGGATTGGGGATAGCCTGCTAGCCTGCCTGGGAGACACCCTGAGAACCACGGAATCTTGTGCCCTTAAAGCTTCCAGAGGAGCTTGTGTCACAGAGTGGCCCAAGAGGGAGCTGCCTTTATTTTGGTGACGTTCAGAGGAGGATGCTGCAGACATGCTGAATCCACACGTATTGGATTCTCCAGCTGTGGTTTTCGACAATGGATCGGGGCTCTGTAAAGCAGGCCTGTCGGGAGAGATTGGACCCCGCCACGTCATCAGCTCCATCGTAGGGCATCCAAAACTCAAGACAGCTTTGGCTGGAGCCAACCAGAAGAAGTACTTTGTGGGGGAGGAAGCGCTATACAAGCATGAGGACTTATACCTGCACTGCCCCATTGAGCGTGGCTTGGTCACAAGCTGGGACGACATGGAGAAGCTCTGGACGCACCTTTTCGAGTGGGAGCTGGGGGTGAAGCCCAGTGACCGGCCCGTGCTCATGACTGAGCCTTCCTTGAACCCCCGGGAGAACCGTGAGAAGATGGCAGAGATCATGTTTGAGAACTTGAATGTGCCTGCCTTCTACCTGTCAGACCAGGCAGTGCTGGCACTCTACGCCTCCGCCTGCGTCACAGGCCTGGTGGTGGACAGTGGGGACGGGGTCACTTGCACGGTCCCCGTCTTCGAGGGCTACTCCCTGCCACACGCAGTCACCAAGCTCTGTGTGGCAGGGAGCGACATCACCGAGCACCTCACGCGGCTCCTCCTGGCCAGCAACCAGACCTTCCCCTGCATGCTGCACAAGGCCCTGGTGAATGACATCAAGGAGAAATTGTGCTACGTGGCCTTGGAACTGGACAAGGAGCTGTGCAGAAGGCCAGAAGAGATCCTGAAAGAGTACAAGCTGCCGGACGGGAACATTATCCACCTCGGGGATCAGCTCCACCAGGCGCCTGAGGCCCTCTTTGTGCCTGACAAGCTGGGCATCCACAGCCCAGGACTCCCGAAAATGGTCTCCAGCAGCATCATGAAGTGTGACACTGACATCCAGAAGACACTCTTTGGGGAGATCGTGCTGTCTGGGGGCACCACACTGTTCCCAGGGCTTGATGACCGGCTCCTGAGGGAGCTGGAGCAGCTGGCTTCCAAGGGGACCCCCATCAAGATCACAGCCCCCCCTGACCGGTGGTTCTCCACGTGGATCGGCGCCTCCATTGTCACCTCTCTGAGCAGCTTCAAGCAGATGTGGGTCACTGCAGCAGATTTCAAGGAGTTTGGGACATCCGTGGTTCAGAGGAGATGCTTTTAGGGGGCCCTGGGTACAGGGCAGCCTGAGGGGGCATCATTGGTGGGTGACCCGGGGGAAGTAGAGTCGCCCATCCACTTCTTCATGATGTTAAATAAAAGAAAAAATGGTGGGAGTGTTTGGCCGTTTTGGGTTTCAGTTATTCTTGTGGAACAAAAATTGATTTTCGAGCCTGGTAGTTAATCTTTTTTAGGGGGTCCTACCTCCCCTACCCCTCCCATGCACCTTTGTATGTTGCCTTTTCCTAGAAAGCCCTAGGTTGGGTTAAGGCTGTGCCCTCCTGCAGAACTTATAGTAAAAGATGGGGTCCAGGCCTCATACCCAGAAGCTTAGTTCAGTAGGGCCCCTGGAATCTGCATTTTAACAATGTCTTAGTTGGTTCTAAGGGACCCAGTGCCCTGGAGACAGAGTCAGCAGGGAGGGCAGAGGAATAGAAAAAGCAGGGTGCTACCCTGTTCTTAAACCATAAAAAAACCAGTTGCCGTCAAGTCAATTCCAACTCATAGTGACCCTATAGGACAGAGTAGAACTTCCCATAGAATTTCCAAGGAGCGCCTGGTGGATTCAAACTGGTTAGCAGCCGTAGTACTTAATCACTATGCCACCAGGGTCCCCACCCTATTCTTGGGGCTCAGCAAACCTCAGTACAACAGGACTCTCCCTCCACTATTACAAGATCAGGTGGCTAAACAGGACAGAGCCACTCCACTGGCCTTGGCAGAGGAGGTGAAGCGGGCGCACGAGTCACCATCTGTTTAAGGCTCTGTGAGCTCAGAGACCCTGCTCCCTGGTGGCGCATTATGAATCAACACCTCTACTTGATTATTATGATTTTTCTGCTTATTTGCTTTTACTTTTAAGGATGTTTGCAGCATTGCTTTGGGGGCAATCTATTAGAAACAGTTAACAGCCATCAATAAAGTAATGGCTGAATAAATTATGCATAAATGGAATTTTCACACAGATTGGGTGGAATTTTCCCAAGATATTATTGGAAGAGAAATGGAAAATACAGAGAAGTCTTCATAAAATGATCCTCTTTAAAAAAAAAAAACTTTCTTGTTAAGGAAAACAATGACACTTTCCCATGTATATGTGTATGTGTATATGTTTGTACATTTGTATGTGCATCTCTAAATGAATATATGCTTTTATATGGTTATAAGTACATGGGGAAAAGTATGAAAGGATATACAGGTTGATAGGGAAAGGAGGGGAAGGAGGAGGAAAAAATAAAAAACGGCTATACTAAAGAGATTCGGCTTGAATAAAATAAACACATTTTTTCTAAAATCGTGTGTGTGTGCACGCACATGTGCGCGTGTGTGTTTGATTAATGTTTGCGTGGTTTATTTTTCCATCCTTCTACTTTAAACCCAGCAATGTAGTATATGAAATATATGGTATATTTGAAGACAGTCAGTCAGGTTGTTTTTTTAATCCAATCTGCAATTACCTGTCTTTTAATTGGTGTATTTAGACCATTTACATTTAAGGTAATTATTGATATGATGTGGCTGAAGTCTGCCATTTTATTGTTGTTTGTTTCCTCTGTTTCTCCTTTCTCTGTTTCTCATTTCTTACTTTCCTTTGTGTAAGTTGAACATTTTTTAGGATTCCATCTAGATTTGTTTATAGTGTTTTTAAGTGTATTGCTTTGTATAGTTTTCCTAGTGATTGGTCTAGGTATTATATTATACATTCATAATTTGCCACAATCTATTGCTATTGACATTTTACCACTTCAAGTGGAGTGTGGAAACCTTATTTCCATTTAGGCCTCTTTACATTCTGAACCTTTTAAATATACTTAATTATTTCCTCTACATACTTAGAACACTCATCAGACAGTGTTATAATTTTTGCTTCAACCATCAAATATGATTTAAGAAACCTGGAAGAAGGCTAGTCTAACATATTGTCACCTATTTTTACCCATCCTGGTATTCTTTTGTCCTTCCTGAAGTTCCAACCCTTCTTCTGTTATTTCCGTTCTATTTAGAGCACTTCCTTGAGCCGTTCTTTAAGGGTAGGTTTGCTAGAAACAAATTCTCTTAGTTTTCCTTCATCTGAGAATGTCTTTATTCCCCCTTCATCCCTGAAGGATATTTTCACTGGGTATAGAATTCACAGTTAACAGCTCTTTTGTTTCAGCACTTGAAGTATGTTATGCCAGTTCCTTCTGTCCTCCATAGTTTCAGATAAGAAATCTTCTGTCATTCATTTGATGTTTCCGATAAGTAATGTGTCATTTCTCTTTGGCTGATTTCAAGATTTCTTCATGTCTTTAGTTTTCAGAAGTTTGATTATGATGTGTCTTGATGTGGATTTCTTTGGGCTTATCCTCTTTGGGGTTTGCTCAGCTTCTTTAATCTGTAGATATATGTCCTTTGCCTAATTTGGGAATTATTCAGCTGATATTTCTTCTAATAGTTTTTCAGTCCCACTCTCTTTCTCTCCTTCTGGGGCTCCAGTGATACAAATTTTAGCTCTTTGGTAATTGTCCCACAGAACTTTCAGACTCTGTTCATTGTTTTTCAGTCTATTTTCCCTGTTCAGATTGGGTACAATCTGTTGATCTGTCCCAAAGTTCACTGACTCTGTCATCTATACTATTGAGTCTAGTCAGTGTTTTGTTTTGTTTTTTTTTAATTTCAGGTGTATTTTTATTTTTAAATTTTTATTATTTTTTATTGTGCTTTAGGTGAAAGTTTACAGAGCAAATTAGTTTTTCATTCAACAATTAATACACTGATTGCTTTGTGACATTGGTTACAAACCCCATGATGTGTCAATACTCTCCCCTTCTCCACCTTGGGTTCCCTGTTTCCGTTTGTTCAGTTTTCCTCTCCCTTCCTACCTGCTTGTCTTTGCTTTTGGTTAGGTGTGTCCATTTAGTCTTGTATATATGATTGAACGGTGAAGCACGTTCCTCACTGTGTTATTGTTTGTTTTATATACCTGTCTAATCTTTGTCTAAAGGGTGAACTTTAGGAGTGACTTCAGTTCTAAGTTAAAAGGGTGTCCAGGGGCCATATTCTCAGGGTTCCTCCAGTCTCTGTCAGACCAGCAAGTCAGGTTTTTTTGTGTGTGAATTTAAATTTTCTTCTACATTTTTCTGCTGCTCTGTCTGGGACCCTCTATTGTGATCCTTGTCAGAGGGGTCAGTGGTGGTAGCTCGGCATCATCTAGTTGTTCTGGGCTCTGGCTGGTGGAGGCTGTGGTACTTGTGACCCATTAGTACTTTGGACTAATATTTCCCCTGTGTCTTTGTTTTTTTCCACTCTCCTATGCTCCAGATGGGACGGGACCAGTAAATGCATCTCAGATGGCTGCTCGCAGACTTTTAAAACCCCAGATGCTACTCATAAAAGTCGGATGTAGAACATTTCCTTTACAAACTATGTTATGCCAATTGATCTAGATGTCCCCTGAGACCATGGTCCCCAATTTTCAGCCCAGTAACTCGGTCCCTCAGGGAGAAACTCCCATTATTGTTATTATTACTGTGCTTTAGGTGAAGGTTTACAGAGCAAGTAAGTTTCTCATTAAGCAATTAATACATATATTGCTTTGTGACATTGGTTGCCAACCCTGAGATGTGTCAACTCTCCCCCCTTCTCCACCTTGGGCTCCCCATTTCCATTCGTCCAGCTTTCCTGTCCCCTCTTGCCTTCTCATCCTTGCCCCTAGGCTGGTGTGCTCATCTAGTCTCGTTTACATGGTTGAGCTGCGCGTTTGAATTTCAGTTGTATATTTAAATTCTATAATTTCCATTTGTTGTTGTTGTTATCAGGTGCTGTCGAGCTGGTTCGAACTCATAGCAACCCTATACACAACAGAACAAAACACTGCCCAGTCCTGCACCATCCTCACAATCCTTGTTATGCTTGAGCCCATTGCTGCAGCCATTGTGTCAGTCTATCTCGTTGAGGGTCTTCCTCTTTTTCACTGACCCTCTGCTCTACCAAGCTTGATGTCCTTCTCCAGGGACTGATCCCTCCTGAAAACATGTCCAAATTATGTGAGACATAGTCTCACCACCTTTGCTTCTAAGAAGCAAATGCTGGCTGTACTTCTTCCAAGACAGATTTGTTCATTCTTTCCACAGTCCATGGTATATTCAATATTCTTCACCAACACCACAATTCAAAGGCGCTAATTCTTCTTCAGTCTTCCTTATTCGTTGTCCAGCTTTCGCATGCATATGAGGCAACTGAAAACACCATGGTTTGGGTCAAGCACACCTTAGTCTTCAAGGTGACATCTTTGCTTTTCAACACTTTAAAGAAGTCTTTGGCAGCAGATTTGCCCAGTGCAATGCGTCATTTGATTTCTTAATTGCTGCTTCCATGGGTGCTGATTGTGGATCCAAGTAAAACGAAATCCTTGACAACTTCAATCTTTTCTCTGCTTATCACGATGTTGCTTATTGGTCCAGTTATGAGGATTTTTGTTTTCTTTATGTTGA